>NC_140277.1:2864587-3057754 GCF_964030765.1 Micromesistius poutassou | reverse complement strand
CACACACACACACACACACACACACAACGCAACGCATAAAACCTGCTAACCCAACTAGCCTCGCTGGCTGCTGGATCAATGCGCCTGCAGGTCAATAGGCTTATTAGAGGGGCAGCTGAGTGGAGAACAAAGCCGATTAGCCCAGTCTGCGCCGCCGCCACCGCCGTCTAGCATGTTCCCCCTCGGTTGAACAGCAGAGCGGAGAGCTCGCTCGTCACAAGGTCAACCCCCGCCGTACGAGGAAGCTCTAGAGAGCAGACACCACCACCCTCCCCCCTCTCCTCTCGCTCTCTCGCTCTCAATATAACGATTCATAAACCAGGCCTCTGGAACATTGATCAGCGCACTGGGTGCTTGCTGCTTCTAATCCATGGCAACAACAACTGAATCCCATCGATTTTCCGTGCGCTTTCGCTTCCCAGTCCGGAGCGTTGTCCGTGTTTACCGTTGACGTGCCGGGCCGTGCGCTGCGAGTCCTCAAGTTAAGAAAGAAATCGAGTCAAATAAAACATTTTTCTTTTATTAGCGCAACGAAAATGAAAAGCCCTCCCGTGTTTTGGTGAAGGTCAGCATTACAACGGGGCCATTAATGACGGCAGAGAGGAGAAGCATCAGGTGAAAGCATTCGTACCGGCGGCCAAGGCAGAGTGGGGGGGGGGGGGGGGGGGGGGAGGGTGGGAGTTGATGGCCTGTCTGTGACACTCAAAGACGCTACTGTTCTCCGGCCAGAGGATGTATCATGAATGGACCGGGGGAGTCATTTCGTAACATTTACACCTGAGCCAATGTTTGAAAATCTGCCAAGACACACTCAGGACTTTGTCGATTGGGCCCTCCTCTGCTGGGGGAGGGCTGGGAGACTGAGACCCAGGAGTAAATGAAAGGAGGTTATTCATGCCTGGAGGGGAACGCTGTGATCATGGGAAAGCAGGGACTTATAAATCCAATCATTTAGCAACTTATGTGCCATGAATTATTGACATTCCTCAAGCCAAACACGAGCTGTTGTACGACAAACGCATTTCATTATTCTTCAAACAGGCACATTGGGTTGAGCCATGCAGCGGGCTGTGCTGTGCGTGTTCAGGATAAACAAAGCAGCAGGCCGTGGTATAGAATGTATTTATTTACAACATGGAGATGATTCCACGCTGGCTCGCGATCAGAGGAATAAGTGCGAGGGGGGCGACCAGTGGATGTGCATGAAAGGGAATGCAAATGGAAAAAGTACCATTTCCACCAATTACATCCCATGTGTGAATCCCGTCCCAAGGCCGAAGATGAATGGGCCACTCTTCTCTCGCAGAGATACAGGCCTTGTGTTTTGATCTCCGCCTTATGAATGGTGGGCACTCTGCCCTGTCACTTGTCAGTATCCTGAAACCCAGTACGGGTTTTCTTTTTTTAAGGAGGTGGAGTGAGGGTGGTGGTGGTGGTGATGGTGGTGTGTAGGGGAGGGGGTGGGGGTCCTAGATGGTCCTGGCAGGCTCTGACCTCCTCCGCACAAAGGCCACCTTTGATTGGAAGGGGGGGGGGGGGGGCTCTGGTGAGTGGGAGGCCACGGCGGAGCAGAGGCCAGCGGGTATCTGATGACTAAGAGATTGCATACGCCGCTGTGTTCAGCGTCGCTACGTTGACAAACGCAGCATCATCCATGGCCGTCCTTCACCCCGGCCGTACCTTCCATCCGAACCTCCCCTGCTCTGGGCCTCGCGGCTCGGGGGCCTCCCCTGCTCTGGGCCTCGCGTCTTGGGGCCCTCCCCTGCTCTGGGCCTCGCGTCTTGGGGCCCTCCCCTGCTCTGGGCCTCGCGTCTTGGGGCCCTCCCCTGCTCTGGGCCTCGCGTTTCGGGGCCTCTGCAGAGAAAAACCAAACCCACTGGGTCTCGACGAAAAAAAAAAAAAATTGCCGCTTTTAAAAATTATTTTTAAATATATTTGCCTCGCTGCCGCTGCAAACACACAGCCATGTGATAGCGGCAGGCGGCTGTAATTCATGGATGCGAGGGTAACGTCTGGAAGCCCATGAGATGAAGCATTGTCTGCAGATATTGACCCGGGGCCCGCTGTATCTTGTGCGCTGGCTCAGGGTTTATTTTCAGATGCTGTTACTGCAAATGGATCCCTGGAGCGCTCCGGATTCAGCTGATCCAATTAAAGCCCCTGAATAATTGATCCGACAGTGAAACCGAGCCCCTGTCACGCGGGGCCGGTGACATCATCGTTAAAGGGGTGGGGGCGAGGGGTTGGGGTGGGGTAGTGTGTGTTTGGGTGGGGGGGGGGGGGTGTGTGGGGGTGAAGCTGTACACCCTCTGCGGCCATATCATCCCGGGGTGGTCTGTTCCACGTCCGGCCTGACGTATCTGATTATCACCCCCGCCCCCCCCCCCCCCCCCCCCCCCCCCCCCCCCCCCCCGCGCCGACCCCCAACCGTCCCAAGACCCTTAGTCTAACTCACGGGGGCCGCGAATCAGGTCCTTGTTCCTCTGTTTGCACCCGCCGTCGTCGTAGTGCCGCCCGAAGACCCCAAGTCCATCTGACCGCAGCGCCGCTCACCCACGCTGCCCTCGCTCGCCCCCTCGCCCCCCTCGCTCGCTGGTTGGGATGGCGTGCGAAGGGGAACGCTGATCCCTGCAGCGCCCGTCCATTCTAGCCAGGGCCACTGCCTTTGTCCTCTCGGGCCGAGCCGAGCGCCACGCTGTTTGTTTGGGCTGCAGAGCTGCAGGCCTGATGGGGGGTTGGGTGGTTGGGAGTTTGTGGAGGGGGGGGGGTGTGGGGGGGGAGGGGGGCGGGGCGCTCTCCTGCTGCATTGCGTGCAACGGAGAACAAGCTCAATAAACAAGACCTCCATGTGAACCAGATGGAGCCGACGCCGGCCCATTTATCTCCCCAGCCATGAAATAAGGTGCAAATGGGAGCCATCTTTGACCCCCAGCCCCGGAGGAAGCTTAGATTGTAATATCTACTGATTCCCCTGGCAGAGAAGTCTCTGCTCCTGCTGCCCGCCTCCTCCTCCTCCTCCTCCTCCTCCGTCCACGCCACGCTACACCAGTGGGGAGGGAGGGAGGGAGGGAGGGAGGGAGGGCCGTCGACATCTTGTCTGCATTATCCACCAGACCCCTTGGGCTGTGATTGGATGCCGTGATAGATGGGAGATGGGGGTGATGGGGGTTGTGGGGTGAATGTACTCTGGATGTTCCTGGAGTTGCTCATGGGTGGAGGGAAGTGCGCGGGCCGCCAGGGTCCTTGCGGTTGGATGCCGCGGATATTCCGCCAGCTCGGCACTTCTGACATGGATCATTATCGAGACCGGGATCATTACGAATGGATGGTTTTCCCAACACGCGTGCCTCACTATGGTACATTGTGTACTCGTTGTACTTTGTGTGCTACGGGTCGAAGCCGGGAGCTTTACTCAGTAGCATAACTAGATGTGTTCACAGCAGGTGTTTTCTCTCTCTCTCTCTCTCTCTGTCTCACCCTGACTGTGTCTCTGTTTTACTCTTTGTCTCTGTCTGTCTCTTTCTCTCTTTCTTTGTCTCTGTTTCTGCCTCTCAATCCGTCTGTGTCTGTTTGTCTCTGTCTCTCTGTCTCACTCTCTTTCTCTCTCTCTGTCTCACTCTCTTTCTCTCTCTGTCTCTGTCTCTCTGTCTCACTCTCTTTCTCTCTCTCTCTGTCTCTCTCTCTCCCTGGCTCTCTCTGTCTATCTCTCTCTCTGTCTCTCTCTCTCCCTGTCTCTCTGTCTTTCTCTCACTCTCTGTCTCTGTCTCTCTCACTCTTTTTTAATGCTGTTCTGTTTCTTTTGTCGGCTGGAGGACAACTCTTTGATCCTACAAAGAGATCAAACCTTTCAGCACAAACTGGTGTTCCTGTTCTGAATCATTTCTGAGTATTCTCGTCCAGAGGTCATGAGCAAACAGAGTTCTCCAGCGATGACAAAGAGAACATGTTTGTTTTTTAACTGTTTCGGGTTACATGCCCAAACCCTTGCATACATAAACGACCCAAAATACAGATGTAAACATGGCTTACCATGAGCAATGTCACCACAGAGAGTGGGTTTCTGATCAGGTCATGCTCATTTCCACCGCCGAAACAGGGCTTAGATCGTGGTACTTCTCCTGATGGAGCAAACGAGAGACTATTCACTTCTCTGACCTACAATCCTCTGACCTGTAACAACGACCGAACCAACAGCAGCTCGGGTGAGCACCGCTAGAACAAATAAATAATATCCTCCGAGACATCTTTATTTGATTTGCATGTTAAGCAGCCCGGGTGATGTAGGCTTGACCCAAATGCCCGCGCACCTGAGCACACTATCTATCAGAACCAAATCCATTTTCCTGGCACTGAACAGAGCATGTCAATTAATTAGCAGCCGGGCGGAGATGGTTCCATCCATCACCCCTGGATACTACCTTTTTTTTTCCTGCCCAGAAACAAAGTTCAGTTTGAACATTCTCCTCATCCATCAAATCGGGGGAAAACATTTGCAGCAATTACAAAGACCACCAATGCCCCAAAGGGGGGAGCCGGGAAGCCGTCGTGGCAGGAATGAAATCTTAAAACCCAATAACATTATGACATAAGCTTGAACCCCTTCCAGAGAGAGAGAGATAGAGAGAGAGAGAGAGAGAGAGAGAGTCATACGGTGTGTGTTACCATAGCAACAGGGAACACTAGCAGCTCAGCAAAGTACAAAAAGAATGTGTTTGTGTGTTCTGCTGCTCGCTCCAGTCCATAGCGGTGGAATCCAGTGGGCGGGTGGTGGTGGTGGTGCTGCTGCTGCTGCTGCTGTGTGAGCATGCTGAGTGGCACTGCCACCATTCATTACTCTGCTCTGAGGTTTTTTCGGCCATTAACATCCATTAGGGGCCAAGGCGCACCGTATATATCCAGCGCTCTGGACAAGGGAGGGTATTTTTAGACACACGCTCATTAACGCAGAGAGACCATCGCATATGAAGGGCAGAGAGAGAGAGAGAGCGAGGGGGAGAGGGGGAGAGAGTGAGGGGGAGAGAGAGAGGAGGCTAGTCCACCCTTTAAAAGATGGCGTCCGTGCCGGAACACCTGAGAAGGTAAAATAAATAAAAGAGAGCCGACGATACGGAAGGTGATGAAATCATAAGAGGTGAAACGTCAGCCTTGTGAGTCGGCTGATGTAACACGACAGAGGACAGAACAAGAGCACTAAACTGTTGGACGCCGATATCAATGCAGCCGTACAATACTGTTGACACAAGTATTCATAGATTGAGCTTCTCCAATGAGCTCTTGGGCTTGAGGCCGCCAGTCAAAAGCCATCCCGGTATTCATGAGTTCCTCATTGAGAAACATTGAATTACATGGTAAACGGACTGCATTTATATAGCGCTTTACAGAGCCTACCCGGGGAAAAATCCCTTTCCAATTTATGCCTGGCCTTTACCCATACGCACTCTCTCATTCTCATTCACAGTGCGTCCGTCACACAGCCAGCCTTGAAAGCCACCAATAGCCTTCGTAGTTTGGGGTCCCTCCTGTCTCAATCAGGGGGCAGGAGAAGGGCCGGGGCATCAAACTAGCAACCCCTCCAGTTACCTAGGCAGCCTGCTGAGCAAATTCCGCCCCTACCAACTCCAACTTATTGCCATTGTTGGATATTCTGCAACTGGCATTTAGCATGCTTCCTGTTATGGTCGTACAATGGCAGTATCGAATCAAGTGTTATCTTTTTTTTTCTTTCGATAATGGGATTGCTATTTAATTTGCTGCAGGGGGGGAAAGTGCCACACTCTCTCGCTCGCTCTCTCTCTCTCTCTCTCGCCAGGTAGAGGTTAGATTGGATAAAAACATAGTGCCATTGTCTTACACAGTGAGGACGCTGATACAGGATAGTCAACAGAGCGACTAGTTCACTCCTCCAAAGTGTTTACTCGTGCCGCACGCTGGTACAACAGTGCCCCCTGAAGGATAGTTTGGAAATGATCCGTCCGTCGCTAAAACTTCACGTTGGAACCAAATTCAAATGTGGCTATTTGGGTATTTTGAGTCGTCTTTGCGGGCTAAACATGACACTTTTTTTTTTACCGTGTACGTCAATAACATAGAGCATCTGTGCCTTTAGTCAGTCCTCCTTTTATTGTGGTTTGAGGTTTGGCAGATCATTCAGCCGGAGAAGCAGCAGCTGACTGAAAACACAAACCGTGCATATTTCCTTGCACAGACCTAAATGTTGAAGCTCACTTTCTTGAGGTGCATCATGGGTCATGTCCCACCAAACACTACAGCTCCGTAGCCCGGCGAGGGGCCTCCTCGATGGGACAGAAACAGAGTTTGTACGCCCATATTGCCAGCAAAGCACTGGAGAGGCCAAGTGTTCTATGTTGTTATGAGAGGCTGATCCAAGTGGTCCGGGCCAAAAGAGCCCCTGAGATTCTGGACTCGCTCCCAGTAAGCTGACAGATGGGTGTGTGTGTGTGTGTGTGTGTGTGGAAGGGGGGGGGGGGGGGGGTCTGAAAGGTCAGACGGTTACAATGCAAGTCAGGGTTTGGACGGTCGGTTATATATCATTTATGTTTACACATGTCGATGAATCTTAACGTATAAAAAACATGTGGATTTTTTTTACGTTTGGCATTCCGGACAGGTTAAAGTCGTTGCGGTTGTGGCAATTTCGATTTCTTCTTACACCGCCAAGAACTAGGTATTTGAAATAACACGTAAACAAGCATCTCATTGGAAGCAAAAGGAAACTTGTGAACGTTAAAGGTCTTCACACCGCCTGTGGTCAGGTTAACGTGGGAGCTTTGAAGCATACGAAGACAGGGACCACCACCACCACAACAAAGCCCTCCTCGGCAGCGTAACCTTGAGAAGGCACCAGAGACGGGAGAGCCGGAGTCAGAGGAGCCACACTCATTCCTCCTGCGGCCCTCCACTTTAAAACACAAGGAGGGGGGGGTGGGTTGTCTCGTAATTCCGAATAGCAGAATTCCCACTAACTCACAGCGCTGACACATCCTATAAACAACCCTAGCGAGGCTATAAATTGTATTAGACTCTGTGTGTGTGTGTGTGTGTGTGTGTTTGTGTGTGTGTGTGTGAGCCCAGGTGTGTGTGTGCGTGTGTGCGCACTGATGCGTGTGTGTGTGCGCTTGTGTGCTTTTGTGTGCGTGCACGCTGACGTGTGTGTGTGTGTGTGTGTATGCCTGTCTGCTGAGATGGGCAGCGCCTTGGCTCGGCACCAAGCGTACTCCAATTCAGCCCACGTCGCCTGCAAGTCGCCGCTCTGCACCTGAGAATTAATCAATCTCAATGCCCAGCTATTATTACCCAGCTCCCCTACTAGTGTTCATTGTAATTCGTTGCTCGCTCCCTCGCTCTCTTTTCCTCCCTCTCTCTCGCCCTCTCTCGCTCTCTCTCTCTCCTTCTCTCGCTCTCTCTTCCACTCAGCTTATCTCTCTCTCTTGCTCTCTCTCTCTCTCTCTCTCACTCTCGCCCTCTCTCATGTCCTCCCTCTGACAATGGCTCTCCACCTTTCTCTCAAACACAAACACCCACATGACATGTTCATTAATCCATTCATACATTTGCCGTTCTCATCAGTATGCGTTTCACACCGACCGTGTCTGCTCATTGTATATAACATGGCATGAATAAAATATGAGATTGTGCTTTTAAATGTATTAATTCAGTAGTTGTAATGTGTGGTCGTGTGCCCCCCCCCCCCCCCCCCCCCCACCCCGCCCCCCTAGCCTACTAAGCCCGGACGAGAAGACGGACAGTCTCTCGATCGGCTGCCTGTTTTCTGCTGCTACTCTATTTTGGAGGTGCCTTTCTCCAAAAAAACAACATACCATGAGTAAAGTGGGACAGGTCTACCATGCTCAGGGACAGACAGAGGATAGGCCTCATGTTCAAGGAAGCTAAGGCGCTAACATCTCACACCTAGCGACTATTCAACCTCCATTTTTGCCGCTGGCTCTGTTCCAAGTCTGGGGCGTCTGAGTGCGTCTGTCAAATTGTATATTTCTCCTTGTGCAACCAAATCAAATAATCAAAGAGCATTTATACATCGCGGCATGTACTCATTATCACCCACGACGCGCGGCCATGAGATTACAATGAGCGCGTGAGAAGAGGTGATTACGAACTAGCATGTGGAGAGAGACGCAGGCGGCAGAGTCTCGGGCGATAATCAGCCGTAAGATGGAAGAGATCTCAGTCGTCAATCAGGCGGTCTCCACCGAATCACTTCAGAGTGCCGCATGCAAATGTCACCCAATGCCTTTCCCGTCATGCGCACTCCCCTGGAAGTCACACGGCGCGCGCGTGGAAAGAGCTCTCAAAGAGAACAGTGGTGCTGGTGGTGCTGGTAGTGCCAGTGGTGCTGCTGTTGGTGTTGGTGTGGCTGGTGGTGGTGCTGGTGGTGCTGGTGGTGATGGTGGTTGTGGTGCTGTTGGTGATGCTGGTGTTGGTGGTGGTGGTGATGGTGGTGGTGGTTGTGGTACTGATGGTGGTGGTGGTGGTGCTGCTGGTGGTGGTGGTTGGATGTATCCCCGCCACAACAATCCCTGTTGTTGTTTTTTCAGAATAATTAGTCTTTGTTAAGGTGTATGTGTCAGGGCGGGGGGTTCGGGGGTGGAGGGGGGGCACACAGAGGACAAGCTGTTGATGTGCCAGGTTGGTGGTAATAGAAAAGCACAGGCTACACCAGCGGCGGGGCGTGTGTGTGTGTGTGTGTGTTGCTGTCCACTTCCCAGACTCTCCGGACCCCACCCTCCACACACACACACACACACACACACACACGGGGAGGTGGGGAAGTGGTTCGGGAGGACGCTGGAAGTGCGCTGTCAGATCCAATGACAGATGGGCCGCGTGGCGCGCAGACTCCCCTCTGATGCCTCGCACACAACCAGAAATCTATTTAGGAGATGGCTCTCTGTCTGCAGTGCCACTAATTTGGCCCTGATGAGGAACACTGGAGCGCAGCGCGAGCGCGGGGACCCTCGCATGTCCCTAAAAGGATTTCTAAAAGGCCCAGATGTGCCACGGACCGAATTCAGATTAACTTTGTTTACCCTCACGGGGGCTATTTTAGAAGCTGCCCTGTCAGATTATATAGCAGTCTTTGTATCCACCAGAAATGTCTGCAGTGATCTGGGCCGTCCCCGGGTACGGCAGCAATGTGCAACCATAACCCGGAACCAGTGTAGTAGACCCGGCATGTTAAACACACTGGAAACACTGGGTGTGGATATGGTGGTCTCGGTCTGGGATCCGGGTGGTGTATTAGGGATGCCGGTTCGATCCCCGTCTCCTCCTAGCTGAGTGTCGAGGTGTCGCTGAGCAAGACGCTTCACCCTGACTGCTCCTGACGAGCTGGCTGTCGCCTTGCGTGGTAGACTCCGCCGTCGGTGTGTCAATGTGTGTATGAACAGTTGTAAGTCGCTTTGGATACAGGCGTCTGCTAAATGCCCTAGATGTAAATGTAAATGTGAGGGATCGATCCTGCGTCCCTCCGACCACAGAGGCCTAGGTGGAGTCCACAGAGAGGCCATCTGTGCCGCAGGCTGTAGATACCCAGAGTGCGGAACATCGAGTATGTCTTGAACCACGTTCCCCTGCCTGGACTAAGGCTTCCATAGCATGTGTGTGATCTTTGCTTTACTTTCCTCCTTGTTTAGTTTTTTTCCATTTTTGTTATAGTCAGTGGCCTCCCCCTCGAAGGCTGTACTATCACCTTTATGCTATAACGCGGTCCAGTCCCTTCTTATTTATCCCAGAGCAACTATTTTTGTTATCCGAATTAGGTGAGATTATGACAAACGGTCTTGATGGCAACGTAGAGAGGGGCGACTCGCTTCACACTGCCAGAGACCTGCGTCAGGCAGGAGACAAGAGGCTTAATCACCCAACAGATCCCCGGCCCAGGGGCCTGATTGCGGAGGACCAGCCTCCACAAAGGAAGCCCAGCCTCGAGTGAAGCCAGGCTTGACTCAAATCAGGAGAAGGGCCATCCAGAAGGGGCGTGGACGTACGGGGCAAGCGGCCTGGCAGACGGGGAGGGGTGGGAGGGTGTGTGGTGGTGGGGGTGTTGGTGGTGGGGGCTGGGTGGTGGAGATGGTTGGGTGCTGGAGGAGGTGGTGGTGGTGGGGATGGTTGGGTGCTGGAGGTGGTGGTGGTGGGGGCTGGGTGGTTGGGTGGTGGTGGTGGTGGAGGTGGTGGTGGTTGGGTGGTGGTGGTGGAGGCAGAGCAGATGAAACAGATCCTAAAGAGCTCCTGGCAGCTGAATAAAACAGCTGAACGGGCGAGCGTGGCAGCGGCGGGGTGGCAGAGCGGTTGGCCTTTGTCTTCCTCTCCCCCCCCCCCACCTATGTTCCCTCCTGCCCTGGTGCACTACAACGCTTTGATCTGAGAGAGAGAGAGAAAGAGAGAGAGAGGTTCTCCACTGTAAAGACATGCCTCTCCTTGTTTTACTTCCCATATGAAGTTATGCAACAGCAGTGAGGAAAGAGTGAGGTAAGACGCTGTGGTGGCACACACATATTCATTCACATCATTCAGCGCATACAGCCACCTGAAAGGTCCAGGAGGACAGCATCCTCCACACCCACCTTTGTTTGGTAGGCAAACTGTAATGGGTCCTGGGCATGTTGCACCTGAGGCCTGAGCAGGTTGAGGAAGAGCCGCTCCAGTGTCTTCATCAGTTGAGACGTAAGTGGTAGCATTTTTATCCCCAACTGCCGGCTGGCTTTTTGACATATCCATGTGTTTTCCCGGGTTGTATCACAAAGAATTTCTTTGGACAGAGTCCATGTAGTGTCACAGTAGTGTATTTGCATAAAGTGATCTGATTGGCCGACGGATCCTTCGCTACCCGAAAGTCTGAATATTTCTCAACTTTTGACTCAGGCAACGAAGCCGAGATGGGGACGTGCAGTTGAAGACACCGTGTAGCAGCTCACCCAGTTCAGCAGCCCAGGTCCTCAGCAGCCGGTATCATCAAATGCCACATGTATGAACGTGTACACGTGTTATATTTTTATTGTCATTGGCCATGGAATCAATCAACTACATCGCTCAACTCAATGAGTATGTGCAGAAAAGTGGCTGGGTGTTGAAATACGACGACGTGGGTTCCGAAGGTCCTGCTCATATTAAAACGTGAGTCTGCTCCACCGTTATGCATAGTGCTTTGCATAGGCAGCTTATCTGTTGTATTTGAAATGCAATGGTTTACAACAGGGGTTCTCAAACTATATGGGGCCGGGGACCCCTCATAGGGGAAGAAGAAGACCCCCTCATAACCGCGACACTAATGTAATCATATAGGCTCTTATAGACCTCAGTTAGTTGAAAAAAATGAGGAGATATGGAGAAATGTACACAGGATTGTTTCAATCTCTGAACCACATGGGGACAGTCCACCATATCAGCAAGCAAATTCAGTGCATGAAAGAAGCCTCAATGCATGAAAGAAGCATTTTTAGTCTGACAGTCTCAGACTAAAAAACACTTCAGTGGTTGCAGTCAAAGAAGAATGCATGAGCCAAATTTTCTGAATGCTACAGTACCGAAAAGGCCTACTACTCAACCGTGTACAACACTGTAGACTACTGTTTCAGCTTTTATAACAAATGATTTTAAAATGTGTCCCTCAGGTTTACTCAAAGGGTGATATTAAACGGCAAACCATACCCAGAGGGCAAGGAAGGAAGCCCGGCAGAATGCAGCTAAACAGGCTCTGAGCGTTTTAGAGACGGATCACTCCCATGTCTTGGGGCGGTCTGTGAGGGACGCTGCAGAGCCAATTTATCCGCCGAAGATCACCCAACCCAACTACATGTGTTGGATCTACGAGTACAGTCAGGAGAAACGGGTTTCCATAGTGGCACAGGAGTCCACCGTGATGGAACTGGGCCACGCTAAACCGTAAGTCTCTGCGGTTCGTTCCTTCATTATCCAGTCATCCGGTTAGCCATTCGGCTCAAAATGTTGGTGTTTTCAGGCTTTGCAGGTTTGTGGTTGGTGGTAAGGAGTACCCATCTGGCTCCGGCAGAACGAAGAAGGACACAAAGGAGGACGCAGCCAGGCTTGCATATAAGGAGATGTATAGAATTCCACCCTTAAACTGTCGCTTTTCCACCGACAGTACCAGCTCAACTCGCCATGACTTAGCACGGCACGACTCGGTTTGGTTCCAGGCACGTCGCGTTTCCATCTAAAAAAGTACCTCTTCAATGTGGGCGGGTCGTAGAAAAGAACCTCTTCAACATGGGCGGGTCATCATTAGGTTTTAATCCCGGGAGACGGGATTCCCGGGAAATCTGATCAAGACTATTTCCTGATTCCCGGGAAAGGTTATGATGGGAAATAAAATAAAATAAAAAGTGCAATGACTGTGCGTCTATTGTTGTCACACGGTAACGTTGATCGAGGCGAAACTCGAGCCCTGGGAAAGGAACGACACTAAAACGAAACAGCGAAACGCTGATCCGTGTCCCCCTCGGAAGCGGGTCCGTGGACTCCAGCCACGCCGGACACACACAACCACGTCGGACACAAACAATCGCGCAGCCTAACTCTAGCCCCGGGAAAGGAGCGACACACACGGCGAAACGCCGATCCGTGTCCTCCTCGGGAGCAAGTCTGTGGACTCCAGCCACGCCGGACTCAATTTAACTTTGAGTGATTATTCCCGTTTGCAGCCGCTGGCCAATCAGTGGCCAGCAGCCTGTTTACATCACACAAAAGTACCTACTCCGCTTGCTTGGAACCTCGACGGAGGTGGTACTAAAAAAAGTACCCGGTACCAGGTACCAGGTACTTTTTTTGCCAATGGAAACGCAACGGTCGAGGCGAGTCGAGCTGGTACTGTCGGTGGAAAAGCGGCATAACTGTCCTGTGTAAAATAACGTGACTGACACCTTGCAAGCCGTTTGTTAGTGGGTGTGTAAATGTGTAATTAACATTTAGGGCATTTAGCAGATGCTTTTATCCAAAGCGACTTACAATAAGTACATTTGTCAGAAGAAAGAGAAACAACAATATATTGCTGTCAGTACAGTAAGGATATTCATAGAAACAAGTGCCAAGCACTACCAGTTGTTAGGTTAACCCATTCCCTGTATACAACAAAGATAGCTAGGATAGGATGCTACACAACTAAGTACTATAACTAAATACAACATTCAATAAGTGCGTACATTAAGTGTGTCAATGTAAGTGCGTGGGAGGTATGAATAGAGATGGTGTGTTCTGATAATGGTAATAAACACAATGTATAAAAGCACAATATAACTTCTTATTTTAAAGACCGTAGATCAGAGTGGCAGTGTTGAGCCATCGAGTCCTCAAACAAATGAATTGAATCAAGACATGTCGGAGGCAATGTGAGTACAGCCAGGATGAACACATCACACAGGACGATCGATTCATGATTAAGTGTTGATGTTTTTGTTAACCGTCTATCCCCCAGTGGTTCACCTGCAAACATGGAGGTGAGCGTCAGAGAGCATTCTGGCATGACTGAGCCTAATTACATAGGACTGCTCAACCACCATTGTCAGAAGATCATGTGCCAGCTAGTAGTATCTTTGCTGTCCGGAAGTTTATTTATATCTTTGTTTTTAATCACTAAGGGCATCCTCCTCATCAGATAGATGGATTCAGGACAAAGATTCATCTGAACCTTCCAAGGTAATTTGGTTTAATTAGTTTCTCATTTGAATAGTTTCTCAGTTATAACATATTTTTACATCTGACATTAACATTCTTAAAATTATATATTTTATTTTTCTATTGTGAAGGAAGAAAAATTGGGTAGCAAGGCTAAAATTGAGTAAGTCATTTAAATATTTCTCAAAATTCTCTTCATGTATGTTCACCTTTTTTAAGCTGTATTGTGATTATTGCTATTTTGGTAGATTTGCAGCAATATTCAACAACACCCCAAAAGAACCAACCAATACATCCCCTAGTGGCGTTTTATGATAGTGCAGCCTGCTATAAAACAGGAAGTGGCCATTTTGTAGTTCAGTCTACATGTGGCTTTCGAGCAATGATTCCCAGCTCCACAATCTTGTGCCATCCTTCGATCTGATAGCTTTTAGACGCATTGTCTGTAAGTAAATGTTTAAGATGGAAGTATATTGACGTAGAAAACTCTTTATTTCTAGCCTTTAGTGAGAATTATGTTTATTTCACTACACGTTTATTTTGTACTTCCACATGCTATGTTATACCTCATGCTTACCTGTTAGCATCATTAAGCTTTTTGCAGAATCTCCTGTCATACTCTCTCCCCTGGTACTCCTGACCCAGAAAACTGGAGCTCCTCCACCTCCACCTAGCGACTTCAAGAAAGGAGAACTTCTCAAGGAAGAGTGGAAGCGAGTCCAGAGTTTGGCAGACACATTTTGGACTAGGTGGCGCCGGGAGTATTTGTGCACCCTGCAGAGCCGGCGGAAATGGGTAGACAAGAGGCCTAACCTCAAGCAAGGAGACGTGGTCCTAATGAAAGATTCTCAAGCGAAGAGGAACGACTGGCCTATGGCCATCATCACAAAGAACCTTCCGAGCCAGGATGGGTTGGTAAGGAAAGTGGATCTCTGCGTGATCAAAGAAGGCAAGCCTAAGGTTTACTCTAGACCTGTGATGGAGGTGGTCCTTCCTCTGTCCCCGGAGGACTTTTAGATTAGAGGAAGTTCTATGGAGTCTTTTCGAAGACCCCAGGCGGGGAGTGTTCTGGACACTGTGTGGTTTTATGTTTGTTAAATCCCCTAGTGGCGTTTTATGATAGTGCAGCCTGCTATAAAACAGGAAGTGGCCATTTTGTAGTTCAGTCTACATGTGGCATTCGAGCGATGATTCCCAGCTCCACAATCTTGTGCCATCCTTCGATCTGATAGCTGTTAGACGCATTGTCTGTAAGTAAATGTTTAAGATGGAAGTATATTGACGTAGAAAACTCTTTATTTCTAGCCTTTAGTGAGAATTATGTTTATTTCACTACACGTTTATTTTGTACTTCCACATGCTATGTTATACCTCATGCTTACCTGTTAGCGTCATTAGGCTTTTTGCAGAATCTCCCGATCAGAGATTCCGACTCCCGACGCAGCGTATCATCAGCCTCACTTGAGGAAGATCGCGAATGAGATACCAACTCTAGATCCTCAAGCAGAGATACTGGAAACAAATAAATGGGCCTCACAACGCTCCATTCGCCCAGAGGTTGGACATTGGATGGGTAGTAGTTGACGAGGTCTGCCTAGGGGGGGCTCACAAGCCATCTGAGGTGAACACTCTCAAGACTACCATATTGGAAAATGGTCGCCCAAGCTACCTGCAGCCCTGCACCAGTCAAGTGCAGGTAAAGGAAAGATTTAAACAGAACCCTATTTACCAACCCTAACCCTAACCAAGGTTACCAAACAACAGAGACTGTGCTTATAATCGTCTCGTCTCACTCCGTCTGACCTTGGAGAAGCGCCCCCAGATGAAGACACACTTTCTGGAATTCATGGAGAAAATGTTCAAGAACGAGCATTCAGAGGAAGCCCCTCCATTACAGGATGGCCAAGAAGTCTGGTATCTCCCCTCTTTTGGAGTCTACCATCCGAAGAAGCCAGAGCAGATCCGTGTCGTTTTCGACTCCAGTGCAGCTTATCAAGGGGTCTCCCTCAACGACGTGATTCTCCGAGGGCCGGACATGAACAACACTCATCGGTGTGCTCATGAGGTTTAGGAGAGAGCTTGTCGCTATCACTGCCGATGTCCAGCACATGTTCCACTGTTTTGTTGTGAAAGAAGACCATAGAGATTTTCTGCGCTTCCTGTGGTATCGCAACAATGACCTCGACAGCGACATCGTGGACTACAGAATGCGCGTACATGTCTTTGGGAATAGCCCTTCCCCAGCCGTCGCCATCTACGGTCTAAGAAGGGCAGCGAGGGAAGAAGATGATTTTGGCAGCGATGCAAGAAGGGTAATCAAGAGAGTTCTACATCGATGACTTGCTGAAGTCATGCCCCACCGAAGCGGAGGCTATCAGTATCCTCAAGCGAGCTCAACAAATGCCTCAAACAGACAAGCTGTAGTCGATGCCTTTAGCCTTGAAGACCGGGCCAAAGATGTTCAAGATCGTGATTTCTTCGCAGACGATATGCCACTGCAGCGGACACTGGGAGTGTCATGGAGCATAACAGCAGACATGTTCGTGTTCCAAGTTGCTGCTGAGCAGAAACCTTTCACCTGGCGAGGAGTGCTGGCATTCTATGCTATTCACTCGACAGTGAATAGCATTTACGACCCCCTCGGCTTCCTTACACCAGTAACAATACAAGGAAGGCTGCTCCTCAGGGAACTCTCCACACAAGCTGGAGATTGGGACTCTCCTCTTCCTAAGGACATGGAAGCAGAGTGGGACAGATGGAGGGCCTCTCTCCAGTACCTCCAACATCTCAAAAACCTCAAGAGATCTATGATCTGGTCAATCCGATCTCAGACGCTGAGATACGCCCACAAGTTGTGGTTCACATTACAAGGACATTCTGAACACGGCATGCTTTGAGCACTTCTCCAACTTTAATACTCTCATTAAGGCAGTAGGACGCCTACTTCACATTGCCCGGTCCTTCACTCAAGCTCAACGAGGAGACAACTGCCATGGGTGGCACATCAGTTGGAGGTCGCATCACACAGGCCAAGTTAAGCACAGACGAAACCAACCCCATCATCGTTCCAGGCCGTCACCATCTGGGAGCCCTCATCGTGCGTCACCACCACCAGGCCGTGAAACATCAAGGCAGGCACTTGATGTTTCACTACTGAGGGTGCCATCAGAGCGTCTGGAATATGGCTGGTTGGAGCTAAACGAAGCATCAGTGGTCTACTCTTCAAATGCGTGACCTGCAGAAGACTCCGCTGGAAAACAGAGCACCAACAGATGTCAGACCTGCCAGCTGAGCGACTACAGGTGGCACCACCCTTTTCCTATGTTGGAGTCGATGTTTTCGAGCCTTGGGAGGTGGTTTCCCGCCACACCAGAGGAGGGCATGCCAACAGTAAACGTTGGGCTGTGTTGTTCTCGTGTATGTGCACACGAGCCGTGCACATAGAGATCATCGAAACTATGTGCGAGCAGCTTCATTAATGCACTCAGAAGGTTTTTCGCTATCAGAGGACCTGCAAGGCAACTACACTCAGACTGCGGCACCAACTTTGTGGGTGCTTGCCAAGAGCTGAAAATGGATGAGTCCCACTCCGACCCGCAGAGTGTGGAGAAGTATCTGGAGACGCAGAAATGCACCTGGGTATTTAACCCACCTCATTTGTCTCATATGGGCGGCGAATGGGAGCGGATGATCGGAATTTCACGTCGCATCTTGGACTGCATGCTTCTTGAAGAGAAGTCACATTTAACTCATGAAGTCCTGACAACCCTCATGGCTGAAGTCAGCGCCATTATCAATGCAAGGCCTCTCATTCCTGTATCCTCTGATTCCGAATCTCCTGTCATACTCTCTCCCCTGGTACTCCTGACCCAGAAAACTGGAGCTCCTAGCGACTTCAAGAAAGGAGAACTTCTCAAGGAAGAGTGGAAGCGAGTCCAGAGTTTGGCAGACACATTTTGGACTAGGTGGCGCCGGGAGTATTTGTGCACCCTGCAGAGCCGGCGGAAATGGGTAGACAAGAGGCCTAACCTCAAGCAAGGAGACGTGGTCCTAATGAAAGATTCTCAAGCGAAGAGGAACGACTGGCCTATGGCCATCATCACAAAGAACCTTCCGAGCCAGGATGGGTTGGTAAGGAAAGTGGATCTCCGCATGATTAAAGAAGGCAAGCCTAAGGTGCAAGCCTAAGGTGGTCCTTCTTCTGTCCCCGGAGGACTTTTAGATTAGAGGAAGTTCTATGGAGTCTTTTCGAAGACCCCAGGCGGGGAGTGTTCTGGACACTGTGTGGTTTTATGTTTGTTAAATCCCCTAGTGGCGTTTTATGATAGTGCAGCCTGCTATAAAACAGGAAGTGGCCATTTTGTAGTTCAGTCTACATGTGGCATTCGAGCGATGATTCCCAGCTCCACAATCTTGTGCCATCCTTCGATCTGATAGCTGTTAGACGCATTGTCTGTAAGTAAATGTTTAAGATGGAAGTATTTTGACGTAGAAAACTCTTTATTTCTAGCCTTTAGTGAGAATTATGTTTATTCCATTACACGTTTATTTTGTACTTCCACATGCTATGTTATACCTCATGCTTACCTGTTAGCGTCATTAGGCTTTTTGCTAGCCTCTTAATTCATGTTCATTTGTTAGCATAGCCTCCATTTTTGTGTCCTTTTTATACTTGTAGTACTTAAATGTAGGATGTATGCTTTGTACACGTACTTCTTCAGAACTGTAATGTCAACATTTCTTTTTATTCTTGTGTTATAGTTTTACAATCTACGAGCTTCAGTAAAAACACTCTACAGAATCCCGTTCTCCTCGAGTCATTGAAGTTCATGTTAAACTGACTGGATAGCTGGATGATCATCTAGTGAGAACAGTACAACACCAACAAGTCCAACTACTTCTTCTAGGTAAGGCAAACACAGACCTCCACCCGCAAATGTCTGTTTGTTTTGAATGGGTTACCATGCATGGTAATGTCTATGAATGTGTGAGGGCTTTGGTCAAGTTTACAAGGCCAGGTTGAAACACTTGAATATGTATCACGCGGTCAAGAAAGTGCCCAATAAAGAGTAAGAGTCTTCCAGCTTTTATCTCATGGTATAGTTTTGTTGCTCAGTCAACCTTAATTAATATTTTCATGCTACCACTCATTATGATCAGGAAAACTTGCCGTGAGCCAGCGGTATTAGCAGGGCTACAGCATCTTAATATCGTTCGATATTACACCTTCTGGATTGAGGATTCGGACAACATGCCTCCCAATGGTGAAGGTTCCAGCACTTCCAAGTAAGTAATTCTACCATTAAAATTAGGTTCAACAATATTCGCCAAGCTACAGGTGGTTCACATTTTGACTTGTATCTTCATAACCAGGTCAAGCAGCGATATGTCCAGGCCGTACCTGTACAACCAAATGGAGCTGTGTGAAGTGAAGAATCTGGAAGACTGGATAAATAAGAAGAACTTATTGACTCAGGATCTCACTCGGGGGAAGGAGAATCTAGACATCATGAGGATGATAATATGTGGTGTGGAATACGTCCACTCCAATAACCTATTACACAGGGACCTAAAGGTGGGATACTGTTTGGGTTACATTTAGTTACTATGCCACATGTTCACCTCTCGATGAACAACTCAAAATATTGTCTTTGTGTCTGTCAGCCCTCCAACATTATGTTTGGATCGAATGGAGAGGTGAAGATCGTGGATTTTGGTCTGGTAACAGAGGAGAGGGATGAGGACGGCAATGTGATGGAGAAAACGAGGAGCACGGGCACTAGGTCGTTTATGGCGCCTGAACAAGTGAGAACATCTGTTTTATAAAGTAAAAAACGGTTTGTGATAAAGTGCAGCATAAAGGATATCCCTAATCAATGATCTTTATCTGTATGTTTTATTACAGAGTAACAAAAATGTATACGACAAAAAGGTGGATATATTTGCGTCGGGCTTGGTATACATTTTGATGCCGTGGAATATCTCCCATCATGAAAGGATTGAAGTAAGTCTGTTAAAGATGGCATTATTTCATCATATCTTTGTGAACATCATATCAAGTATTATGTTAATGAATTAATTCATTTCTTTTTCATGTTAACAGATTTGGGATGACCTCAGAAAACAAACATTTCCAGCAGACTTTACACGGTCATTTCCTCAAGAGGTCAAATTAATTTGTACTTTCATACGTAGATCTAAAATTGTGCAAGTCAACTTTACGATACTGCCATGTATGATGACCTAGAATGCTTTAATACTTTTTTTGTCTGTTTGCAGCAAGATCTAATTGCATCGATGCTACATAAAAACCCAGAATCCCGACCCTCTGCTGAGAAGATACAGGCTAAGCTGGAGGGGTTCCAGTTGGTCTTTCCATTGGTGAGAAGATGTGGTCCTGCACACTTCCCTCAGTGAGTATCAACATTAATGCATAGAGAATAAGAACATGTACTGTGTACACAATTCACTAAATCGGAAGGTACAAATGTTACATCCTGCTTTATATATCCGTTGTTTTCCAAAATGCTTGTGTGAATTTTATGTTTGAAAAAATTATTATTGTTTTCAAGTTTCTACTTCTGGGTCTGACTGTTTCGTAGCTATTTCCTTCTTCTTACATGGGACAAAGTCAATCTGGTGTAAATTATCACCGAAATTGTTTCAGCCAACAATATATATATATATATAAAATATTGGTTAAACTGCTGGATCAATAAAGCAACATCAGAAGTTTAAGGACTCAAAAGGAACCATGACATACCAGCTAGTAGTATGTCTATGAATGTGTGAGGAGATAATAACTCATCTTGCTTTCAATAGGTTTTTAGAAGAACACTATATTGAGCGAATTGGGGAAGGGGGCTTTGGTCAAGTTTACAAGGCCTGGTCGGAACCCTTGAATATATATTGCGCGGTCAAGATAGTGCCCTATGAAAAGTAAGAGTCTTCCAGCTTTTATCTCATGGTATAGTTTTGTTGCTCAGTCAACCTTAATTAATATTTTCATGCTACCTCTCATTATGATCAGGAAAGCTCTGCGTGAGCCAGCGGTATTATCAAGGCTACAGCATCCTAATATCGTTCGATATTACACCTCCTGGATTGAGGATTCGGACAACATGCCTCCCAACGGTGAAGGTTCCAGCACTTCCAAGTAAGTAATTCTACCATTACATCAACAATATTCGGCAAGCTACAAGTGGTTCACATTTTGACTTATATCTTCATAACCAGGTCAAGCAGCGATACGTCCGGGCCGTACCTGTACATCCTAATGGAGCTGTGTGGAGGGCAGAATCTGGAAGACTGGATAAATGATAAGAACTTATTGACTCAGGATCTCACTCGGGAGAAGGAGAGTCTAGACATCATGAGGAAGATAATATGTGGTGTGGAATACATCCACTCCAAGAACCTAATGCACAGGGACCTAAAGGTGGATACTGTTTGGGTTACATTTAGTTACTATGCCACATGTTCACCTCTCGATGAACAGCTCAAATATTGTCTTTGTGTCTGTCAGCCCTCCAACATTATGGTTGGATCGGATGGAGAGGTGAAGATCGTGGATTTTGGTCTGGTAACAGAGGAGAGGGATGAGGAAGGCAATGTGATGGAGAAAACGAGGAGCACGGGCACTAGGTCGTTTATGGCACCTGAACAAGTGAGAACACCTGTTTTATAAAGTAAAAAAAAAAGTTTATGATAAAGTGCAGCATAAAGGATATCCCTAATCAATGATCTTTATCTGTATGATTTATTACAGAGTAACAAAAACGTATACAACAAAAAGGTGGATATATTTGCGTCGGGCTTGGTATACTTTTTGATGCTGTGGAATATCTCCCATCATGAACAGATGAAAGTAAGTGTTGTGGATGGCATTATTTAATCATATCTTTGTGAACGTCATATCAAGTATTATGTTAATGAATTAATTCATTTTTTTTTTTTTCATGTTAACAGATTTGGGATGACCTCAGAAAACAAAGATTTCCAGCAGACTTTACACGGTCATTTCCTCAAGAGGTCAAATTAATTTGTACTTTTATACGTAGATCTAAAATTGTGCAAGTCAACTTTACGATACTGCCATGTATGACGACCTTGCATGCTTTAATACTTTTTTTTGTCTGTTTGCAGCAAGATCTAATTGCATCGATGCTACATAAAAACCCAGAATCCCGACCCTCTGCTAAGAAGATACAGGCTAGGCTGGAGGGGTTGGATCTTTCTGCAGGGAGTCCGAGAACAATCTGACCCAAGTAGACGGACGAGGGGAAGGAGGTGTTGGGACCAGCGACATTATAACATTTTTTATCTATTTTCAATGTGCACTATGTAATGTAACATATTTCAGCCATAATATTCTCTTGTGATACATTTTAGCTGTAATACTCTCACATAGCCACATGAAGCAGCACCGAGCATAGCTGACAGGTAATTTCCCCTCACAATCACCAGAGGGCAACACTGAGCACATTTGACAAATTAGGCGGTAATACTCTCACACAACCTCAGAGGGCAGTACTGAGCACATTTAACAAAGTTACGACATTTACACATAGGGGCAACAACGGACACACAGGAAGTGAGCAAGTTTTTAGAGCCGTAGAAGAAGTCTACTTTTACCTGTTTATAAAAAGCAACAGCTGAACAGAGGCGGGCAGAATCTCTCGGCGGCGTATCCTAGATGCCAAGCTTAGAGACGCTCCGCGCGTGTTATATACCATCCCTCTCCATTTGTTTCATAGACGATAGACAATAGACCAAAACCTTAACCAAATAAAGTGAGTTAAAAGCGATCCTGTCTCAGCGGCCTTTCCTGGACTAAAATATCATAACAGTAACTTTGTCAGTGCAGCCATGACTTCTGTTGATGAAGGTATTAATCGCTAAACAGTTAGCTAACGTTTGGCCTCATTGGGTTTCCATCCCCCTGCCAGAGCCCTGTCTCTGTTAATAAACCAGATTTACTTAAATTCATTGTCATCATTCTCATGGTTGGATATAGTGTGGCAGTTTAAACTACTACACTACATGTTTGATAGGGTTAGAACATGTTAGTTTAGTTTTTTTTAAAGAGAATTCAGTTTACACACATACAAAATTAATGGAGAATATTATCATAGGTGTATCTGTTGGTCTGCTAGAAGGTTCATTATACAGCTCATTACACAGCTGTTTCTAAATAAGGTTTGCTGCAGGTTTTTATTAAATACTTAACACCGCAGCATATATATACACAGTATATATATTGTGGCAGCTCGGCTAGAGTGAACCGCCTCGTCCCAAGGGCCAACACGGCCCTTTTAATCAAAATCAAACAAAATATCTCACTAATAAACAGAACAAAAAACATATTTGGAGGAATCCGGTCTTGTTCTTCAGGGTGGAAACACCTCACCCCTCACCTCTCCACAAACCGGGGGAGCCCTGTGGAACTAAGCTTTACTGGAGCCATCTGTTGGAAATCTGTGGTACACAGCCTCCACAACCTGCCCCCTGGACCTCCAGGGCGCTGTGCCGGAGACGGGTTGCCACAATATATATATATATCTGTACATACTCTTGAAGGGATAAAAAAAAGGGCTAAAAAATCCCCAAATTAGCAACTAAATTACTCAAATGTAGTTATTACTTCTCGCTATCATGATGTTAAATTCAATATAACTTTCCCAATAACCATTGGGAAATCTTTTTTGGACCAATTCAATTACCTCAGACAACAACCCTCATGGACAACAACAATACAAAAAAACACAAACAGTACACAACATGAAAGCTAAAATATTAAATAACCAGGGCAACTCACTGCACAGCCTCCCATGTATGTTATTGCTCCGTTTATGGCTTATAATATTGTACATCCCTAATATTGCACATTTAAAAGTATCATCGGACCCCTTATAACAAAGCATTGGTCATAATTTAGCAATAAGCATTTTTAAGCTTAATTAATGAATCAAGTGATTCATTCAATAGATAAAAGTATTTAATATATATAATTATTACTTTGGTTTGGTTTGGTTAGGTTATATGGTTCATTAATTTTCCAAATAAGTGCCAAAGGGCATCATTTAGTCTGAATTATGCCTGGCTGAAGTTACACTTACCTGGTCATGTTTACCTTTCCAAACATGGACATGTTCTTTCTGTGTGTTGCTTGGATAATTTTCATAATGAAGCAATCGCTTCTATACATTTTCATGAGTCCAATCAGTAGTTAAGTCCAATTGGTTGAATACTAACAAATGTATTTTATTTATTATTTAATATTTATTATTTATTTTAGAACAATACTACTCACTTAAAAGTATGTAACAAGGCACCCCCCGCATGGACACACAGCACCTCCACCCCGACTGAAATCCAGAGCCAGTTTCCTGCAGACAGTCCCACCTCTCCAGACAACCAACGAAACAGCAAAGACACACATCTGGAAAGATGAATGGAACCAGGTCAACACAGAAGCCCATGACTGGATGGAGAGAGGAATCACTAAATGCCTCGCCAGCGGGCACGACCTCCCATGGCTAACCTGGAAGACCCTCAACAGATTACGAGTGGAGCAGGGGAGGTGCAAAGCACTTATGAAAGCATGGAACTACCAGTCAGAAGACACATGCAGCCATCCAGTGCAGCCCCCAGGACCTGGCTGAACCGACCCCATCAGCTGTGACCTGCGCCACATACTGGCAGAACGACATCTGAGTTTGCAACGGACTCGAAGAGGAAGACTTTAAAGTACACACAGCTGAAACACATTATATAGGCTAATAAATAATAAATGCTTATAATTATATAAGCTATAATTATTTGATTTTGGGTTACTTCATTGGGAGAAAGTTTTTTTTGTGAGTTAGTTGTGACAAGTTTAACTGTATTCAAGTATCCTTTTTGAAGCTGATATCTTAGAAAATTATTTACTTATCTTCTTACTCACCAACTTTCTAGTTCATCTTAATTTGGTTTCTGGAGTGGCTTCAAGTAGGCTGGAGTGGCTAAGTAGGCTTTTAAAGCTTGATTGAATTATTTGGTTGGCATAACAGAACATGCCAAGACATGCCCCATATTTCTGGCATGTTCTGTTCTATAATAAAATAGAACAATGATAAAATAAATAGCTATCGAGATTTCAGGTTGGCTCCCTGGTAGTTGTAGGTTACCAGGTACATGATAAATAAGTTGCTCCACTAACTACAGTGAGGTAAGACGGTTCTATCTGTGAGTCATTCAGCGCATTGCCACATACAGAGGGGGTTGCTGTTGCATCAGCCACCATCCTCATCCTCATCCTCATCTTCAACCGCTTATCCGGGGTCGGGTCGCGGGGGCAGCAGCTCTAGCAGGGGGCCCCAGACTTCCCTTTCCCGGGCCACATTGATCAGCTGGGGGAGATCCCGAGGCGTTCCCAGGCCAGTGTTGAGATATAATCTCTCCACCTAGTCCTGGGTCTTCCCCGGGGTCTCCTCCCCGGGGTCGTGCCTGGAACACCTCCCTAGGGAGGCGCCCAGTGGGCATCCTTACCAGAAGCCCGAACCACCTCAACTGACTCCTTTAAGCAGAGGAGCAGCGCCTCTAATCCACTTGTACCAATCTCGTCTTTTCGGTCACGTCATCACCCATCCCTCATGACCATAGGTGAGGGTTATAAACGACGATCGACCGGTAGATCGAGAGCTTTGCGGCTCAGCTCTCTTTTCGTCACAACGGTGCTCAGATTCTCCAGCCAATCTCACGCTCCATCGTAGGCCTACCCTCACTCGCGAACACCTTCACTTGGGCTAAGGACTAATTTCATACCTAGAGTAGGCAAGCCACCGGTTTCCTGCCACCATCCTCTTTTTCTTATTTGTTGTTGCATCATTTATGAGCAGCTATTTAATGTCATGATTATTTCAATATCACCGTGGCTCAGTGTGTTAAGGTCATGGCTGCAAAACGTCTGTACTGTTGCTTTACAATCGTAGGGTCACTTCTGCTAGAGCACAGCGGAGCTGTGATAGCACATGTTTTTTTTATCATATATTTTATAGCCTACATTATTATATACATATTTATATACTTCGATTAGACTTGATGTGCAGTGTTATAACTTTCACTCTGCTCATAAAAATAATCCTATTTTTCCGAAGGCCTGGTCTTGGCTTATTTCTAAACCCTTTCCCTTTTTTATCTGTCAAACCATGATTTTTCTTTCCTTTGTTTCTCTCTTAACCTCCACCATACCTCTCCGCAGGGACCCATTCTCTATGATAACATCCCCATCGCATCATCTCACACGTGTGTTTCATTCGGACACAAAGGCAGCCAAACAGCTGGTTTGCTAGTAGTGATGGGTTGTTTGCGAACGAGTCGGCTCAAAGAGCCGGCTCTTTTAAGTGAACGATGGGAGTCGGCTCCCGAACGCGAGCCGTTGTCTTTTTTGTTCTCCCGCGCTACGGGTGCTACATGCATTCATTCTACGCGTGCTATGCGTGTCACGGCGCATGCATGGCAGCCAGCAACCAATCACGAAAAACAAGCAGCGAGGGGCGGGGGATTTCGATGCACGATACACGTTGCCTGTGACTGACAGGAGGAAAAGAGGAGAGAGACGAGTGCGAGCGTGTGAGTACAAGATGAATGAGACAAGGAAAAGAAACAGCATTTGGATGCATTTTGATCAGTGTGAGAACACAAAGGTCAACACGCGCGCACGTGTCAAAATGAGTGTCGGAATTATGGCATGGCGCCATTATAAAAAGTATACAGTAAGCGGTAATATGAAGAGCCGTTTGGGAGCCGAAAGAGCCAGCTCTTGTTGGTGAGCCATTCCAAGAGATCCGGCTCACTAAAAAGAGCCTAAATTCCCATCACTATTTGCTAGATCACTTTGTTTTTTCGTAATCAGAACAAACGTGGAAAGGGATGCTGATTGGCTTACAGAGACCACATGATGTACTTCCAGCCCCCTGCTGTATGCTCCCATGATGATTGGTTGATACTTCACATGGGACTGGATCAAGCACCAGTGGGGCTGGGCTAAAGCAAATACACATGGAGATGAGGGTAAGGGCCAGTGAGCTGGTAATAGGCCAATGGATGGAGGCTTAACAACACAGAAAATGCTGTGTCATCTGCTTTTTGATTTTGGTCCAAATGAAGTGGTAAAAAGCAGAGTAACTCAAGTGTTTTTGACAGGTCTGCAAGCTGCCTCATAAATATATAGACGTGAGCACACACACGCGCATACGTGCACTCTCTCTCACACACACACACACACACACACACACACACACACACACACACACACACACACACACATACATAATCTATATATGCTTTGTAATACAATTCAAGGTCTACTGTAATAATTGGTTATGGTGATGTAACAATATTTTTTACTGAGAGTATCAGTGAAGAGTGTGGATTCAGCTTTTATTTTGATGACCCCAGAGTCGTTTTCCGAAAAACTATTTGCTTTTGCATCATGATCGGGAAAACCAGTGTGTGAAAACTCAGTAAAAGTCCCACTATATAAGCATTTTGTTTAACTATTTAGCACTTATACTATTAGTGCTATATAAATAATAAAAACGAAATAAAAGTCCTACTATAGGCCTATAAGCATTTAATTTAACTATTTTGCATTTATACTATATTAATGCTAAATAGTTGAAATGCTTTGACCAAAGATAGAAAATATGATTACATTCTATACCCTATAACCATTATACCCTAAAGCGACAATTAACTCTGACCTCATCCAATGTCGCCTTTCTGCACTTTGTGCCTAGCTGCTCTCAGGTGATTATGAAAACAAATCGGTGGCAAAGTGCTTGATGGCTACTACCTTTGACCTCCATGAAAGGCAGTCAACTCATTGTGAAGTCTTTCTCTGCTCACTGATTGTTGGGTGCTGTGTACACACTTAAAGCCATGGGATCTGATTGGTCTACTGATTACCCAGGTCCGTGTGACCAAGTGCTCCAAGGCCAGGTGTTTAACTGGAATCCTGCCTTCTCCGCTTGTGAATGGTGTTTTCCACACAGACAGCATGTGCTGGAGGCCTGATGAGAAATGTCACGTCCCTAGTTTTAGGTGCGGACCGTAAACTCTCACTCGTAAACCAACAGCTCTCCCTAGTGGTCTTAATCGGTATGTCAGTGTAACTTCAGCCAGGCATGATTCAGAATATGCCCCTTGGCACTTATTTGGAATATGAATCAATAACCAAGTATATTAAGTAATAATCGTATATTAGATACTTTTATCGATTGAATGACTCTCTTGATTCATTAATTAAGCTTAAAAATGCTTATTGCTAAATCATAACCAATGCTTTGTAGCCTTTGTTGCATTGTTGTTGTCCATGAGGGTTGTTGACTGAGGTATTTTAATTGGGTCCAAAATAGATTGATTAGTTAGTATAGCCTAGCGCAGCAAGCCTACAGCTCACCGGCTCGCAAGTTTTGTGAGCGAAGCGAATATTGTTCAGAATGTAAATCAATGGCAACCCCCTATATATATATCAATATAATATATATCTACATAGATAAAGTAAGAACCTGCAGCAAACCTGAACTATCCTAATGAATTCAGTTAGAAACAGCTGAACCTTCTACAGACTATGATAACGTTCTCCATTCATTTTTTCTCTTTAAAAACATTAACTCATTTTTTTTTTTAAGAAGTGGATAAGTTTTAACTGCCATACTAGATCCAACCATGAGAATGATAACGCAATGAATGCAAGTAAAACCGGTTTATTTCACAATTACAGACATGGATTAACATAGGCAAATTGTGAATTCATGATTTCAATTTCATTTGAAACGTATTAACCATATGGCTACCGTTATTTTCTTTCCAACGTTTCACCACACAAGTCATATTTACTGTAGTTATGAAAACAGTGATCAATAGTGCAGTGCGAGAAAGGGGTCTGGCAGGGAGGGGGGTGAGAGCAGGGATAAGGTGTCATCAACTAACCCTGGGGGTCAGAGACAGGGAGGGGACTGAGAGCAGGGATAAGCTGTCATCAACTAACCCTGGGGGTCAGAGACAGGGAGGGGACTGAGAGCAGGGATAAGCTGTCATCAACTAACCCTGGGGGTCAGAGACAGGACTCTGGCAGGGAGGGGGATGGCAACCCAATTGGGTGAAACGTTAGCAAACTGTTTAGCGATTATTACCTTCATCAACAGAAGTCATGGCTGCACTGACAAAGTTACATAGTGCATTTTGAAAATAGATGAATTATAAAAATGTTAAAATGTTAAAATGTCGCCGGTCCCAACACCTCCTTCCCCTCATCCGTACACTTGGGTCAGATCGTTCTCGGACTCCCTGTAGAACGATCCGACCCCTCCAGCTTAGCCTGTATCTTCTTAGCAGAGGGTCGGGATTTGGGGTTTTTATGTAGCATCGATGCAATTAGATCTTGCTGCAAACGGACCAAAAAAATATATATATTAAAGCATGCTAGGTTGTCATACATGGCAGTGTCGTAAAAGTTGACTTGCATAATTTATGTCTAGTATAAAAGTACAAATGAATGAGACCTCTTCAGGAAATAACCGTGTAAATTCAGGTGGAAATGTTTGTTTTTTGATGCCGCCCAAAATCTGTTGATGGGTGAAACAGAATTCAGTCACGAACACAAAACTTGATATGATGTTCACAAAGATATGATTAAATAATGCCATCTTTAACAGACTTACTTCCCTCTTTTCCTGACCATACATATTCCACAGCATCAAAAAATATACCAAGCCTGACGCAAATATATCCACCTTTTTGTCGTATACGTTTTTGTTACTCTGCAATAAAACACAGATAAAGATCATTGATTAGGGATATCCTTTATGCTGCACTTTATCATAAACATTTTTTTTTACTTTATAAAACAGGTGTTCTCACTTGTTCAGGTGCCATAAACGACCTAGTGCCCGTGCTCCTCGTTTTCTCCATCACATTGCCGTCCTCATCCCTCTCCTCTGTTACCAGACCAAAATCCACGATCTTCACCTCTCCATCCGATCCAACCATAATGTTGGAGGGCTGACAGACACAAAGACAATATTTGAGCTGTTCATCAAGAGCTAACCATTTTGCATAGTAACTAAATGTAACCTATGTATGCCACCTTTAGGTCCCTGTGCATTAGGTTCTTGGAGTGGATGTATTCCACACCACATATTATCTTCCTCATGATGTCTAGACTCTCCTTCCTCCGAGTGGGATCCTGATACGACGAGTTCTTCTCATTTATCCACACTTCCAGATTCTTTGTTTCACACAGCTCCATTTGGATGTACAGGTACTGCCTGGACGTATCGCTGCTTGACCTGGTTATGAAGATAAGATAGATAGATAGATTCTAAATTATAAAGTGGCTAAGTACCAGTACTTCACAGTATATTAAAGTGTATAAATGCACATGTAAACAAAGAGAAAGAATAAAGGTCAAAATGTGAACCACCAGTAGCTTGCCAAATTGTTTGACTGAACCTAATTGTAATTATAGAATTACTTACTGGGAAGTGCTGGAATTTTCACTTTTGGGCGGCTTGTACTCCAAATCCTCAATCCAGGAGGTGTAATATCGAACGATATTAGGATGCTGTAGCCCTGCTAAGACCACTGCTTCACGCACAGCTTTCCTGATCAAAATGAGAGGTAGCATGAAAATATTAATTAAGGTTGACTGAGCAATAAAACTATACCATGAGATAAAAGCTGGAAGACTCTTACTCTTTATTGGGCACTATCTTGACCGCGTGATACATATTCATGTGTTTCAACCTGGCCTTGTAAACTTGACCAAAGCCCCCTCCCCCAATTGGCTCAATATGGTCATATTCTGCTAAAAACCTATTGAAAGCAAGATGAGTTATTATCTCCTCACATTCATTGACATTACCATGCATGGTAACCCATTCAAAACAAACAGACATTTGCAGGTGGAGGTTCGTGTTTGCCTTACCTAGAAGAACTAGTTGGACTTGTTGGTGTATTGGTTGGTTCTTTTGGGGCGTTGTTGAATATTGCTGCAAGTCTACAAAAATAGCAATAATCACAATACAGCTTAAAGAAAGTGTACAGACCTGAAGGGAATTTTGAGAAATATTTAAATGACTTACTTAATTTTAGGCTTGCTACCCAATTTTTCTTCCTTCATAATGGAAAAAAAAAAAATGTTATAACTGAGAAACACATCAAATGAGAAACCCATGAAATGCAACCTTCCAAACTAGCAATGGGTACCTTGGGAGGCTCAGATGAATTTTTGAACTGAATACAGCTATCTGATGAGGATGCCCTTAGTGATTAAAAACAAAGATATAAAATAAACTTCTGGACAGAAAAGATACTACTAGCTGGTATGTCATGGCTCCTTTTGAGTCCTTACACTTCTGATGTTGCTTTATTAGATGTGCCATCCTCTTCTGATTTGGCAGACTTCCCAGATGCCTGAAATAAGACCAGTAATAAGAAATATTTAGTTTTCCATAAGTGAAGAACAGGTGGTTAAATCATTATTTGATTAAACATCTAAATCTATTAATCTAGACAGGGAGCGGCAGAGAGACAGAGAGAGACAGAGAGAGACAGAGAGAGGCAGAGAGACAGAGAGAGACAGACAGAGACAGAGACAGAGAGGTGTATTGTTTCTGTATTGTTAACCCACTTTGGCAATGTACATTTGAATTTCTCATGAAAATTTAATTTAATTTGAATTTGAGAGGCCGAGAGACAGAGAGAGACAGCGGCAGGGAGACAGAGAGATGCAGAGAGATGCAGAGAGAGGCAGAGAGAGGCAGAAGGGACAGAGAAATACCTTGCTGTCCCAGTCTGACTGCTCTTGGAGCACAAACCAGGCCTCCTTTGCTGCCCTTTGTTTGGCCTCCTTTGCAGTCTTCCCTTCAACTTCAGGGTACTCCCTACCGTCAATTACCACCCTGTAGAAAAACCTGAGTGCACAAGGGTACAGGGATTATGATCAGAATATTTACAGTAAGGTCCCTCCATGGGAATTCCAGTATTGATCCAGCTGTTTAACCAATCTTTTTTATACATATTGTTGGCAGAAACAATTCTGGCGATAATTTACATATACTTTCAGATTGACTTTGTCCAAAGTAAGAAGAAGGAAATAGGTAAGAAACAGTCAGACCCCAAAAAAGTAACTTGAATACATTAATCATATTTTCAAACATAAAACCGATGAATACTCACTGAGGGGAGTGTGCAGGACCACATCTTCTCACCAATGGAAAATCCAATTGGCACATGATCTTCTGACAATGGTTGTTGAGCTGTCCTATGTAATTAGGCTCAGTCATGCCAGAATGCTCTCTGACACTCACCTCCATGTTTGCAGGTGAACCACTGGAGGATAGACGGTTAACAAAAACATCAACACTTAATCATGAATCGATCGTCCACTGTGTGATGTGTTCATCCTGGCTGTACTCACATTGCCTCCGACATGTCTTGATTCAATTCATTTGTTTGAGGACTCGATGGCTCAACACTGCCACTCTGATCTAGGGTCTTTAAAATAAGAAGTTATATTGTGCTTTTATACATTGTGTTTATTACATCAGAACACACCATCTCTATTCACACCTCCCACCCTGCACTTACATTTGAGGTTTGACTGCTACATATCTCCTGATATGCAAGCCTGGCTGCTTCCTCCTTTGCTTCCTTCTTCGTTCTCCCAGAGCCAGACGGGTACTCCGTACCGTTAAGCACAAACTTGCAACATCTGAAAACACAGACATTTTGAATTGAATGGCTATCTTACCGGATGACTGGATAATGAAGGGACGAACCGCAGAGACTTACGGTTTAGCGTGGCCCAGATCCATCATGGTGGACTCCTGTGCCACTATGGGAACCCGGTTCTTCTGACTGTGCTCGTTGAGCCAGCATATGTAGTTGGGTTGGTTGATCTTTGGTGGATAAATTGGCTCTGCAGCGTCCCTCACAGACGAGGTATGGGAGTGGTTTGAGTCCGTCCTTAAAACGCTCTCTAAAGCGTGTTTAGCTGCATTTTGCCGGGCTTCCTTCTTGTTTTTTCCAACACCCTCTGGGTATTGTTTGCCGTTTAATATCACCCTTTGAGTAAACCTGAGGGACACATTTTAAAACCATTTGTTATAAAGGCTGAAACAGTACAGTGTTGTTCAAGGTTGAGCAGTAGGCCTTCTTCTTACACATCCTGATAAGGGCTAGGTGATGCTCATTGTGACATGTCTTATAGCAAGACATGTCTTGCTATAACGGTAATTGCATGTGTTGGTGGAGGTATGCCTTGATCGTATTCACTATTTTTAGGGGTGCTAACACTTACCTACACAAATTATCATTCATTAGGAGTTTAGTCTGAGACTGTTAAGTCTGATCAGTTTGCTCCTTGTCCAGGTTTGACGCTTCCTTCATTGCTTGCTGATATGGTGGACTGTCCCCATGGTGTTCAGAGATTGAAACATATCAACAGAGATTTTTACATATCTCCATATCTGCTTTTCTATAGGTTGTTCTTTTATACCCCCTATTTTTTCATAAACTGAGGTTCCTCTTTGAAACTGTTGTATTGACATATGTGATTGTGCCTTCTGAACCATTACCATTTTACAATACAGATGTTGGTTTGCCTCATGAGAGGTAGGCCTAGCTGATGGGACAACTGTTATATCCAATATCCAACCTGTCACTAATATACCAAACTCCCTAAAGCCGAGTCCAAATAACCATCCGACGTTGAACAAGCTGTAATATATACTGTATCAAATACAACAGATAAGATGCCTATGCAAAGCACTATGCATAACGGTGGAGCAGACTCACGTTTTAATATGAGCAGGACCTTCGGAACCCACGTCGTCGTATTTCAACTCCCAGCCACTTTTCTGCACATACTCATTGAGTTGAGCGACGTAGTTGATTGATTCCATGGCCAATGACAATATAAATATCACACGTCTATGCGATCATGCATGCATATATAGCACACACTAAAACGGAGCATGGTGGGCGCTTGGGTTTATGACTCTGTTGTTAAGTTTCGATTTCCCGGTGTCTACGTCATCATCAGGCTCGCCTCACAATATGGCCCCGCCCATCTGGAGAAAACTTTATTATTGTTGATTATTATTGTTGATTATTGTTCTAAAATACCATTCCTTATTGTTGTGCAGTTATTATAATGCATATACATGTATTTACAAACCATGTCACGACCACCATATGAATGTCAAGTTATGGAGGTTTGTTAATATGCATGTACATTGTATCAACTGTACAACAATATGAATTGCTGTTATAGCCAAACCTTTTGTTGACCTTAAAGGTTTTACCGGATGGGCCGGGCCATGTTGGGGACGAGCTTTAGTCAGTACCTGGTACTGACTCATTCATGTATACCTTTTCAAACATGGAAATGTTCCTTCTGTTAGTTGCTTGGATCATTTTCTTCTTTTTTAAAACTTTAAACGTTTTTATTTTTGCAACAAAACAATGATACAGAGTAACAGTAGGCCAGAGTAGTACAGATACAACTGTCGGCACGACAGCATTTTTTTGTCCTTACCACAAATGTTACATGGGTCACAGAGGTCGTATAAAACAAGTTTATCTATATGACAGTTTATAGCTACCGGAAAGCAAACCGGATTATAAGATGCCAGACACAACACATCACAAACCACACTCTTATTTAAGCAAATATAGGCCTACTCCATTTTGTCTATCTTTCAATATATAAATCATACGTCAATCTTAGCGGAAAAGTTAACCTTTCCATCTCGTGAATCTCTTTAAAAATTTCTAGCCAGATATCTATTGTAGGTAGATCGGCCTGTAACCATTTACGAGTAATAGTTTATATATATATATATATATATATATATATATATATTTTATAATATATTTTCAGCAGGTATTGCTTGGATCCTTTTCATAATGAAGCAATCGCTTCTATACATTTTCATGAGTCCAATCAGCAGTTAAGGTCCAATTGGTTGAATGCTAATAAATGTATTTTATTTATTTATATTTTAAAACAATACTAGCCTACTCACTTAAAAGTACACAACTGAAACACATTATATAGGCTTATCAACATGCCTATATTATATAATTATACATGCCTATATTAATTATAGACGCTATAATTATTCTTTTGGATAATTTCATTGGCAGAGAGTATTTTGGTTCTAACAAGGTTAACTGCTGATATTTTATGTAAGAAAATAATGTTTTACTTAGTATCTTCTTACCAACTTGCTGGTTCATCTTAATTTGGTTTCTGGAGTGGCTTCAAGTCTATATCTTAAAGCTTGCTCGAATTATTTGGTTGGCATAACAGAACATGCCGAGACATGCCCCAAAACGTGCCATGCTCAATAGCCACTGCTATTGAAGGAAATAAAGAGCTATCGAGATTTCAGATTGGCTCCAGGTACATGATAAATAAGTGTACAATCAAATAAAAGTCAAATGCATTTCTGGATCCAACAGCTGTCTTTATATATATATATTAAAAAAACAAAAATGGTTCCATTTGGTACACAAAACTCTCCAAGTAGTACTCTCGGAACAGACATGTCATACATTACAAAACGCTATTATTTACAATGAACAAGAGCTATATAGTTAAATATAGTCAGTTACATAATAGTTACACCATGATGAGTGCTCTTTCGCTGGTAGAAAGGCAGCACCCATCATCTGCTTCACATGTGGTCGGCGTCTGTATCCCCTGGACAATTCGCACACAAATCCTCTTCATCTGTTGAAATAAGTGTGATTTATTATTAATATTATTCACACAGTAACAAAGCAACACAATGAAACCATGTATCCCACTTACCATTGTATGTAGTCCCACACCATATGCAGTAGAAATGGACACCCCTGAGGTAGGAGGTCAGGATTTGGAGCTTGTCAAAGGTCTATGATAGACAGAGAAAAATAAAACGCCTTACACCATGTCAGTATATCCTGAATTTGGCAAATAGACTTGCACATTTATATGCATAATAAATATAATCCAAATGCTTCAAGGAATGCTTGGTCCAGATTTTGAGCTGTCCGAGGGCCAAAATGGCCATAATTAGTGGCACACTCATTTAAAATCAATCATCAAGAGGGTAATACCGTTAATTCCACTATCTCATCCTCATCCTCTTCTTTTTCTTCTTCTTCCTTTTCCTTGTCATCATCCTCTTCCTCAACCGGCTCTGGGGTGGGCCAGTACCAATCCTCTCTAGGGACGGAGATGCTCTAGAAACAGGACAAGAGTTTAAGTAAAGACCCTGTCCAATGAACCCAGATAGCATTTTTCAAATGTTTTTCGAGAGGTGTCTTCATAAAAATGGATGTTGGGGAAGGACAACGCTTTTCAAAAAATGTGAGGGTTTGTCGCTGTGGCTAGGTTAGAGCTTCACTAAGGCAGCTTCCTCAGATTGCGTTGCAGAATGAGAGCAAGCTTGCCAGCATTGATATTTGAATAATGGGGAAAATCAGAACCAATAAATACCAAAATATTGTCCCGTTGCCTACAGATTCTGCATATATATGCAGATATCTGTTCAGTTTATAGAGATGGTTTAACCTGGGTGCAGGCGTGTGTCACAACTACATTACTACTACAGAGATAGACCAGAATTAAGCACAACACAAAACCAAATTTGGACCTTGGAGCACTTCTCTTTTTTTTGTGGGAACTGTAAAGATGTTTTTTCTCACAATGCCTTCTTTCCTGGGATGAAATGAGACAACAAACCAAGCAAGTTCAAAAACCAAGAACAAGTTAATATGCAGATGAGTTATCCTAACCTTTTGACTGTCGAGTTGTTCACATGCCCGTTGACTCCTTCTAAGATCTCCTTCAATCTTTCTCTCCTCTCGCTCACTCCTCACCCTCACCCTGGAAAAAAGGGGGAGAAAAACGGCATTTGTTTCAATTTTCCAGCTTGCATAGAAACACATTTATAACAGTAGTATCAAATGTTCTTGGACGCCTCAAGATTGCTGCGAGCCTTACTTGAAATCTTCCAATGATTGCGTCTCATTCTGCTGCCTCGCTTGTGCTTTTTGTCGATAGTGTTCAAGTTCCTGCTCCGCCTTTCTCTTTTTGACTTTTTCCATTCCAATGCCACCCCTGTCTTAGGTATTAAAATAGCACAGGTGAATTACAAGAATACGTTACAATCAGGAGAATGGCATGTAATTACTTAACAGTTTGGGTTTAGTAATGTTTAGTAACCTACCGGTTTTTATATTAAGCGGAATTGGTTCAACTCTGCCTGCACCTGAAAAACAGAGATACACAGTAAACACGCATAACTAAAATAGGGATCTGCTAAAGGCAAAGACAGACAAGTACAGAGAAGTAAGGTTACCCTGTTTTCCAAGGCCTTGCCCAGCTTTGTAACCCATTTTCTGCAAAAGTGCAAATCCTTTGTTCCCGCTGGTGATGGTGTTGTGCAAAGCTGCTTCTCTGCTTTCCTTCTCTTGCTCTTTATAGGTCTTCTGACGATTCATAAGATTCCTCTCCTTCATTTGCAACTCCTTCTTCATTGCATCTTTTACCCGCTTAGCCATCGGCAAGCCTGGCTTCACATCTTGTCTGACAGGACAGAAAACAGAGAAAAGCACGATTACAATAGATGTTCATCTAATGACAGCCTTGAACTTCTTTAATAACCTATTGATGCCCGAAGGAGCTGTAGTATCAGTAGGGCCCACAAACGAGTCCCTTATGTTAACCATAACGTTATACTTATTACTCTGAGATGTCTTTGTTTAACACGAAACACATTTAGCCAAATTACGTTTTACTGATAAATGCGTCGGACATGTAGTCTTCTTCCTCGTCTGACATCTTGAATTCAGGACAACGTTTGAGCTCTGCTGTTTAAATTGTGACTTAGTGCTGCTAGTCGCTTGCTTTCGTTGATACCGCTAATGTTTGGTTCGCTGAAGAATTCATTCCGAAAGACATGGAGCGAAGCGCATAGTTCCTGTTTTATCACCCATCACATTTGAACGGTAAATGAATCTAAAACAAATGTAAATCAAAACAAATATACATTGATTTTAATATTTATATATGTTTATATTTTATTCGCATTCACATATATCTGTGCGTTTTTACCTGTGATGTTTGTTTCCCATCGAACTTATTTCACCGCAACACCTCCATTGCCCAATGATACGTCGTCATTCATCCCTGGTTAGCGATCGACAGGTAGGCTGTAGGATAAACAAATGACGTTGATGTGTTTCCGATTTTTAAGTCTTGCTAATGTCATGCTTTGCTTGTACAATCACACCCGGGCTGATTTTAGAGCCCGGGTTAACATTTCATTAGTACGATGATACAGAACGCAGCCGGTTCCTTAACGAAGCTAGCTTGTGTGTAGCTCCCTCCCATCCCCTCCACAGCTGGAGGGTCGGACAGACTGCTGTCAACAACATAGAGTTAACTATACTTACATTATTGATGCCGAGTTTGGCCCGATACACTACACAGATACACCACACGGTTGGTACATCATCGTACCACTGTCTGCTTCCGCCACACATAGTACAATAGAAAAGGTATTTCATCCAACTTTGATGGATGTGTCACAGCCTTACACCTTTGTCGCTGTGTCTGTGGGTTTTAAAGCTCTGACGTGAATGGATTCATTGATCAAGAATGTAGAGTGTAATGTATATAATGTATAATGGCGTGTATCTGTGTTCGATATCTCAATGCAGGGGTGAGGTTGTTTTGGCGTCGCCGCATCGCTCGTCCTTGGAAATATCCGATTCCTCAGAGACCTGGTTGGTTGGTAGTTCGATATGGAGCTGGCTCATAGTCTCCTGCTCAACGAGGATGCCTTGGCCCAGATCACCGAGGCCAAGAGGCCCGTCTTCATCTTTGAATGGCTTCGCTTCTTGGATAAAGTTCTCGTGGCAGCCAATAAGGTGAGTTTGTTTATTCAGCGTTTGTTATTGTGTGCTGATCAGCCAAACTGCGGCGCATTGCATTGCAGTTAAACGGTCCATGTTCTGTCTAAAAGGTGGACGTGAAGGAAAAGCAGAAGAAACTGGTGGAGCAGCTGACAGGGCTGATTAGCAGTGCTCCTGGACCCCCGACCAGGAAACTACTGGCCAAGAACCTGGCCACCCTTTATAGCATTGGAGACACCTTCACTGTCTTCCAAACGTTGGACAAGTGTAATGATATTATCAAAAGCAAAGATGACACACCAGCATACCTGCCAACAAAACTGTGAGTTCCCAATTACATAAATCATTATTATTTATGTTCATAGGAGTTAGTTTAATGCCATAATCTTTGCCTGCAGTAGCGATTGTGTGTTAAGGTCATTTGTGCATAGGTTATAGGCCGAACCTTCAATATAGTGGCACTTTGTAGTCTGGATGGGTTATGTCATAATGTGTTAAAATAATTATTGTCATGAATATGTGAATGTTTCGGTCATGTATTGATACATTTATAAATAGTTTTTCAATATAAAAAAATAATAATACACACTTGTTGTATGTTGTACATCCTGGCACTTAAAAATAGTACTAAGCACTGTGTAGCATCTTATCCTAGCTAATTGTTATATACAGGGAATGGGTTTACGTAGCGATTTGTTAGTGCTTGGCATTTGGTTTTATGAACATCCTTACCGGACAGACAGCGATATGTTGTTTTAGTACAGTAAGTACATTCTGACAAATGTACTTATTGTAAGTCACTTTGGATAAAAGCGTCTGCTAAATGTAAATGTAAAATCGTCTTGTTTTGGCAGTGCTGCCGTGGCTTGTGTGGGGGCCTTCTATGAGAAGATGGGCCGAATGCTGGGGAGCTCCTTCCCTGACACCATCAACAACATGTTGAAGGCCTTGAAGAGTGCAGAGGTGAGCCTTTTATACACCACAAGGTCTGAGCCGTATTAGTCCATTTTGAATATTGAAGAACACTGTAAACAGTGCACAATACCATGCATTATTATAAACCAGTAATAAAATGTTATTATTATGTTCTTATTTATTTACATTAATTAATGAGAATAACCCTTTTCTCATAATTCTATGTAAAAAAAAACACTTATAATTGTTGGTAGACAGTACCTACTTCCACACAGGCTGTTATACTGATCAATTTATAAGTACAAGCAACAATAATACAACATTACTCTGACCAGGTGTACCAGGTAAAACAAGTTTTGAAAAACAGGAATGTAAATACATAATGATGAAATACCAAAAATCATCTCTTGTCTCTGGTGTCTCTCCAGTCCCAGGGCAGGGGAGAGATACTGATCAGCCTGCAGAAGGTGCTCTGTGGACTGGGCGGGGCCGCAGCCTCCTGCCACAGGGACATATACAAGAACGCCCGCTCGCTGCTCACGGACCGCTCCATGGCGGTGCGCTGTGCAGTAGCCAAGGTCTGTTGCCCTTCAACCATGGTATTATGTCCATCAGTGTCGGTCCAAAGTGCTGACGAGGAGGAGGGGGGTTGACTCGTGTCGGCATTTGTTAGTCATGATTAGAAATAGTAGTTATTGGAATACAAATGTATATAATAGATGGCCTAAAGTACATCTAATGTAATTGTATTTCATAATTCGTCAACATTGAACATATGTCCAATATATTCAGTGTTGATATATTGAATACCAATGTTTTGGATAAGTGCAAGGGTATTTCTGTTGTCCTTTGCGGAGGAAATGTTTCACTGCTCTTCCGCTTGTAGCGAGTGGAGGTTTAATCGCTTGTTCATGCTGGCCTTTCCTCCATGCTGTGCAGTGCCTGCTGGAGCTACAGAACGAGGCTGTCTTCATGTGGACCACGGAGCTGGAGAACCTGGCCACGCTGTGCTTCAAGGCCCTGGAAGGCTCCAACTATGGCGTGCGTGTAGCGGTTTCCAAACTACTGGGGACGGTCATGGCCACAGCCCTGATGCCCAAGCAAGCAGCAGGTCGGGTTCCTCTCTGGTGGTAAAGCGGGCAAAACACGATGAGTGTCCAGCGCAGCACTAGGTGGCTAGGTTGGCTGTGTGTAACATAGCCAGTGTGTGTTATTAACTCATACCACTAATACAGTGTGGTGGTTGAAGTGGCTTACATTTAGATTTACATTTATTTGACGCTTTTATCCAAAGCGACTTGCAACCATTTTTATACACACACCGACAGCGGTGTCAACCATGCAAGGCGACAGCCAGCTCATCAGGTTAGGTGTCTCGCCCAAGGACACCTCGACACTCGAGTCCGGGATCGAACTATTAACCTTCTGGTTTCAAATATTACCACCGCCGTTGAGAGCTCATCGTGTGTTGTTCACAGCTTAAGACCGGTCCAGTGTTCGGCGTTTCCTCTTCTGTGCCATCTAGCTCCTGTGCTAACTAGCTAGCCGTCTCCCCGCTGGTCCACAGTCATGCGTCAGAACGTGAAGCGGGCCACCCTGGAGGAGGTGCTTGAGCTGATGGCGACCGGCTTCCTGCGCGGGGGCTCGGGCTTCCTGAAGAGTGGCGGGGAGATGCTGAAGGGGGGCGGCTCTGTCAGCAGGGAGGTGCGGGTGGGCGTCACGCAGGTGAGCCGGCGCCTCTCCCTCCCACCAGAACTACAGTGTGTACGGTGGTGGAGCTCCATGTACCGTGCAGCGTAGCGTCCTCAGCGAGACCTTTTTAGTTGCACTTGAGCAAATTGTAGTAAGTAGCAGTATTGCAGAAGGCAGGTCTGTAAATACGTTTTTAATACACCGCCACAGCAGCATATACATTTTAACAGTTCAGAACTTTTCCAAAATGCATATCAACATAATATATAATGTATTTGTTAGACGTTCAGAAAATTACTACAAAATTATTTTTTAATAATAATAAACATACTTTTGTAATCGTTTATGTTTTGACCATTAATGACAAAGAAACGTTTCCTAATAGTGGCACCTCATTCTCCTCCACAAGCCTCTTGATGACCTGCATCTCAATGCGCTGCGAGTTTGCATCAAATTGTCCAAAGAGTATTTCAGGCTTCTGTCGTCACTCTCACATCCAGCACCCTCCGCTACCACTGACTCCCCCCCACCCCCCTACTCTGCCTGCCCCCTCCCAGGCCTACGTCGTGTTCGTGACCACGCTGGGCGGCCAGTGGCTGGAGCGTAACTTTGCCACGTTCCTGTCCCACGTGCTGGACCTCGTCTCGCACCCGCGGGCCACGCAGACGCACGTGGAGGCGGTGTACTCGCGGCGCTGCGTCTCCTTCATGCTGCGGGCCACCCTGGGCGGCCTGCTGGGCGAGAAGGCCCAGATCGCCGCTGGCATGGAGCTCTGCCAGGCCATCGGCAAGCAGATGAGGGCTGTGGGTAAGGAGGAAGGGGGGGAAGTGTCACGGTTCAGAGCGTTGCAGAGTAAGTACTCATCTGTTATTATTACCTCCACCTTTTTCGTTTGAAACATTCTCGCCCCCTTCTCACCTCGAAATGCTTTTATTGTATCAGTTCGGGCATGGTTTGCTGGTGTGGTGTTGCGTGTTTGTTTGTGTGCGTGTGTGTCCCCCCCGTTTGGTTTGCCATCTTTCCTGCACGTTGCATGCTTTTATTATTTTTGATTGATTTGTTTTGCCTGCCCTTTTCATAAAGCCTGCCAGCAGGATATGGTTATAATATAAAGAATACAATTACATCATAGTTCAATTTGGCATGAAAAATTCACATCTGCCATTTTGCTGACGTATGGCTTCTTGCCTGTTTATACATTACAAACACTAAGTGTCAGTTAGCGTCTTTAGCTACTATTCTCCTTTACACTGCAAGAAAGCTGGCATGTGTCTCTTTTAACTCACTCGCATGCAAACTAAGCTGAGTAGTCCCTTTACCATCCCCCATCAAGCCATACCATGTGAACGAGTTCCTTTTCATTTATTGCACGTGACGTTTTCCCCCTACATTACATGACTTGTAAATCATGTTTCTAATCACCCCCCCTAAAGTTCATAACAAAAAGATGATCCTTACTCTGTGATTTGCTTTGAAACCTAAAAGATGACACATTAAGGTGTCCCAATGCAGTCTCACAATGCCATTTGTGTTCTTGTTTTCTGTCTTGATGTTGGTCCAGCCATAGATCAAGACCCACCTCCAAATCCACGGAGTCTTTCAGCAATTAGGATTTAATACTTTTGGTTATTATGGTTGTATTCTCTGTAGACTGATTAAACCAAGAAAAGCCTCTTAATTTAAGTATTTTTACATAAAAAAGGGCTAAATATAATAGGTGAAATGCCTTCCGGGAGAGTAGCAGTGATCAGAGCTCTATTGCTCAATTGCTGAACGTTTTGGTTGGAGATTAAATAATTTACTTAAAATAATACAGATATTCTTAATATTATAAATGGGCTTCCTTCTTTTGCCTTTTAATCTGATCCTCTTCTCTTTAAAGTATCTGTCAGTGTAATTCAATCTTTTTCTTATTGCCACGTCTCATTTGCACAAAAAGCTTCTGTCTTCTAGAGTGCGGGTTCACGCTGCTCAAAATACATTGGCTTTTCAGTGGTTTGGGTGTTGATCAATAAGAAAAAGAGAATCACACTGACCTTCTGCGTATACTGTCCCACACTCGATCAAAAACACCTCATTCAATACAAAACAATTGATTGAAATGATTATCATGACATTACGTCATTTTTAACTATTGATAGTTTTAACTGTGGATTGGCAGCACAGCAAACCTGTTCTAATGTGAATAACGGTTAAGGGAACATAACAACAACATAACAAGTTGCTGTGTCAGAGGGCCGTGTGTCAGGGGTGTGGTGCACCAGTTCCATAGCAGTTTGTTTCCATTTGAACGCGTGTGGTGACAGTGGTAGCGTGATGGATGCCACGGTGGCCTGGCCCAAATGAGCTGCTCTTAATTTGGAAAACCTTGCCTCTGTACAAGTTCAAATGAATCACTTTAACCAACTCAAAGCTCAGCAGATTTTATCGGCAAGGGCACCGTATCCCATCATGCTGTGCGTTGATGAACGGCGTTTAAGCTGCAAAAAAAATGCCAAACAAATAAATCAAATTAATCTACAATGTATTGTTATTGTTCACATAACTGACCATGTCCCCCTCCACCACCACCACCACCACCACCACCACCGGCTCGCTCCTCTGCCCCCACAGAGGCCGTGGTGAGCGACCCCAGCGGGGATAACAAGGCCGGGGCCGCGGACGTGTCGGCCAGCCAGCACGTGATGGTGTGTGCCCTGAAGGAGCTGGGCAGCCTGGTGCACAGCCTCAGCGCCACCGCCTCGCCCCTCATCCAGGAGCCCTCCATCGGTAGGAGGGGGGCCGGGGGAGCCCTTAGAGTCAAGATTCTTATCCTAGCCATCTTTGTTGTACACAGGGAATGGGTTAGCCTCACTTTTTTTTTTGCTTGGCACTTGGTTCCATGAACGTCCTTACTGTACCGACAGAGATATATTGTTCTTTCTCTTCTTCTGACAAGTGTACTTATTGTGAGTCGCTCTGGATTAAAGTGTCTGCTAAATGCCCTAAATGTAAATGTAAGAAACAAGAGTTATTTGTCACATGCATACAAGTGTGCAGTGAAATGAGCAAGTGACAGTGCCGCAGCAGCAGTGCCACATAAAACTCTCCCCCTCCACTCCTTCACTCCCTCCCTCCCTCACTCGCCCCCCCTCCCCTCCCAGGCCTCCTGGAGACGGTCACCTCCGTCCTGCTCCACCCCAGCATGGCGGCGCGCCTGGCGGCGGCGTGGTGCCTGCGCTGCGTCGCCGTGGCGCTGCCCTACCAGCTGACGCCTCTGCTGGACCGCTGCGCCGAGCGCATCAACAACCTGAAGAGCTCGCCGGAGGCCGTGAGCGGCTACAGCTTCGCCGTGGCCGCGCTGCTGGGCGGCGTGCACCAGTGCCCCCTGGGGATCCCCCACAGCAAGGGCAAGGTAGGGGGGGTGGGGGGGGGGTGTGTGTGTGTGTGTGTGTGTGTGTGTGTGTGTGTGTGTGTGTGTGTGTGTGTGTGTGTGTGTGTGTGTGTGTGTGTGTGTGTGTGTGTGTGTGTGTGTGTGTGTGTGTGTGTGTGAGAGATACTTAATAACAATCAAGGATGGGACATTTTGGGTGCACAGAATGTAGCAGATTAAAAATAGGAAACAAATTAAAGAGAAAATATGTCTATTTTCACAATATACATGAAGAGATCTGGAAGTTTTATCTCTTCATAATCATTAGTGGTGGTACTGTATTGAGGCCCTGCCTCACCATAATCACTTTACATTACAACCTTTTAAAGCCAGAAAATGCATATTATTTTTATATATAGACGTACATTATAGGCATTTCCACTTCTATACAATGGCTGCAATGTAATGCAGTGCAATATCAAAGTCAAACTTTGATGGTTTCGGTAAGATGACTCCAAGGCACGTTCACTGATTACAACGTTGCGTTCCCCCCCCCCACCCTCTAGTTAGTGGTGAGCATAGCAGAGGACCTCCTGCGGACGGCAGCCCAGAATAGTCGCCTGTCCCTGCAGAGGACCCAGGCAGGCTGGCTGCTGCTGGGGGCCCTCATGACCCTGGGTGAGACAGCCGCTGCATCTGATTGGTTCCAATCTGATTTTCGCCAACTCAAAAGGACAACTGCATTCACCTGTGCTTTGTGTTTTCTAAAGAGATTATTATTTACTACTCACTATGCGATTACTATTTCCTGATCCTTTCTGTCATTGGTCACTCTTTTCACATGTCCCACGCTAAACCTACTGTCTCCTGATTGGCTGTGGCACCAGGCCCCTCCCTGGTGCGCTACCACCTCCCCAAGATGCTGCTGCTGTGGAGGAACGTGTTCCCCCGCTCCCAGAAGGAGCTGGAGGCGGAGAAGGCCAGGGGGGACTCCTTCACCTGGCAGGTCACCCTGGAGGGCCGAGCGGGGGCCCTGTGCGGTACGGGAACATCTGGCCCAGTCGTTCTCTCCACTCCCCCTGTGCCCCCCCTCTGCGCGTCGTTACTCATCCACCTTTGCCTTTACCCCCCTCGGTCTGCAGCCATGCGGAGCTTCGTGGCCCACTGTCCCGAGCTGCTGACGGAAGACGTGATCCGCAGGCTGATGACGCCCATCGAGTGCGCCATGACCATGCTGTCTCAGTGAGTAGGGGGGCCCCGTGGTGTCTGGAGAGGACTCCGTCACACCGTGGTCCGTCACACCGTGAAGGAGTGCAAAATGAATTGTTAAATGTTGTATTTTTTGCGGGGATCATAGGCCTGATTTTATTGTCGGCTCGGCAACTATGCCTGTGCTTTGAGAGAGTTGTGTTTCGGAGCGTACCATTTTCCGTTAGTACTTAAACTTGGAAGACTTTGGGTCGTCTTGGCCCAGGAGATCGAGTGGGTTGACTTCTATCCGGAAGGTTGCTAGTTCAGTGTCGCAGTGTCCCTGGGCAAGACGCCTCACCCTCACTGCTCCCGACCAGCTGGCCGTCGCCTTGCGTGGTTGACTCCGCCGTCGGTGTGAGAATGTTTATGAACCGTCTGCTAAATTCCCTAAATGTAAATGTCAACTTTGCCCTATTTCGTGCTCCGCATTCTGAAGTTGTAGTATGTAGCAGACATGATAAGCGCCGCTCCTCATTGCCGTGGCGGTTTGTGTGGTGCTCGCAGTGTGCCGGCCATCATCAAGGTGTACGGGGCTCACCTGAAGGCCAGCGCGGCCATGGTGAGGCTGAGGCTGTACGACATCCTGGCCCTGCTGCCGCCCAAGACCTATGAAGGTACTGTCGTATTCAGTCCTGCTCTGGGCCGGAATATGAACCGTTTGATCACTTTTAGGTGTCGTTTTCAACTTTTTATGTAAAGCAAAATGTGTAGCCCTGACAAAAGAGGATGGGATTAATCCAATTAACCCTATTCTATATTAGCTTAATATAAGACTAGATGTATTCCATGTACAGAAAATATATTTTGTATCTTTAAATAAACAAGTAGAATAGAGAGTCATAAGTAGAGAACACAATGCGGCTATGTTTCTTGATAGCCGCATTGACTGTTCAGGGTCAGTTGTTTGACGTATTGAGTCGTTGCCCTTGAGGTGTGATCTGAACCGCTCTCCGTGTCCGCAGGCAGCTACAACGCTCTCCTGAGAGAGCTGGTGGCCGAGTTCACGCTGACGGATAACTCGGCCAACACCACCACCTCCCTGCTGCGCTCGCTGTGTCACTATGACGACAGCGTGCTCATGGGCTCCTGGCTGCAGGAGACGGACCACAAGTCCATCGAGGATCAGGTAACGTTCAAGGTCGAGGGTTGTGGTGATGCTGAATTCACTTGTGCTCACATGTGGACTATCTGGCCTTGTTCGTGTTCATTTGTGCGTCGTTCATATTATTTATATATATATATATAATATCTTATAACTGTCCCCGTATCAACATAATCTACTTTGTACTTTAATATACGCTACCTTGCTGTATTGATGCACACTATATTTTATTAATTTAGCATTGCATATCTGTTTTTGTTCAGGTTTCACACTATAATAATGTCATGACGACTATCACTAGCATCACAGTCCTGACGACTATAACTGTAGTAACACACCTGTCATGACCAATATAACTAGATTAACACCACTTTCATGACGACTATAACTATACTAACACAACTGTCATGACGACTATCACTACAGCAACACTGTCGTGACGACTATAACTACAGCAACACTTTCATGATAGTATAGCGATAGATAGTATAGCTACCATAGCCCCACTCTCGCGACGACTGCAGTAACTGTCGTAACACGGCTGTCATGACGACTATCCCCATGGTAACACTGTGCTGGTGTGGGGGTGTGAAGCTGCAGCCCAACAGCGCGTCGGGCAGCGGCGCCCTGGAGCACGACCCCTCCTCCATCTACCTGCGCATCCCGGTGGGCGAGGCCGTGCCCGGGCCCCTCCCCCTGGGCGTGTCCGTGATCGACGCCTCGGTGGCCCTGTTCGGCGTGGTGTTCCCGCACGTGTCCTTCAAGCACAGGTGGGAGAGACTGCCGTCGACGGGGGGGACGGGGGGGGGGGGCGTTTAGTGTCACTGTGTTGCAGGGTGTTGACCTGCTGTGATGCCACGTCGTGCAGCTTTCATCACCACTGCTGCGTTGAGTACATTTCCTGTTCATGGTTCACCTCTCTTAGAAGCACTGAGTTGAAGATTCAGTTTTTTTCCTTCCTTATATGTTTGCATATAAGGAATGCACTGTGACACTACGGGAGTGTATGAGAAGGAAATCGAGTCAGTCGACCTGCAATAAGCAGCTGATTCTGAACGAGCTCGTCTTCGAGATGGACGTGTTCTGACGCATTTTTAGTCAATGAAATGTTAACACAACAGTATATATTTGACCATTTAATTTTTGAAATTTTAGGGGAAGCTGAGCTTCCCTTGCAGTCTTAGAGAAATCGCCACTGGCCTGAACCCAATGTGTTACCAATATGTGTACTATGAGCAGCGTGCTCAGGGATGGTCTCACACAAGTGTCCTCCCTGTGGAACGCAGGCTTCAGATGCTGGACCACTTTGCAGAGTGCATCAAGCAGGCCAAGGGCATCCGGCAGCAGGCGGTGCAGCTGAACATCTTCACCGCAGTACTCAGTGCCCTCAAGGTGAGCCAAGACTGAACGCCTGCCCACGCTTCACTCTCCGCTGGAAGGAGCTCCAGCACTCATTACTCAGATGACCCACCTTCAGCTGTAACCTCTCCTCTCTCCCTCCTCTTCGCACTTATCTTGTTATCCTGTTGTCCTGTTATCCTGTCCTGTTATCCTCCTCTTGTTTTCTTCCCTTCCCCTCGTGTTTTCTGTCCTTTGTCTTGTCTTTATTTTCCATTTTCCTCTTATTTTCTTCTTCCGTTCATCCCTATTTCCCTCCTTCCCTCTTTCCATCCCTCCTTCCTCCCCTCCCTCTGTCCATCCCTCCTTCCTTCCCTCCCTCCCTCTGTCCTTCGCTCCTTCCCTCACTCCTTCTTTCCTTCGCTCCCTCCCTCACTCTTTCCTTCCCTCCCTCCTCCCCTCCCTCCCTCCCTCCCTCCCTCCCTCCCTCCCTCCCTCCCTCTATCCTTCCCTCCTCCCCTCCCTCCCTCCCTCCCTCCCTCTATCCTTCCCTCCCTCCCTCCCTCCCTCCCTCCCTCTATCCTTCCCTCCTCCCCTCCCTCCCTCCTCCCTCCTCTTCCTCTTCATCCCGGACACAGGGCCTGGCGGAGAACAAGAGCACCCTGGGTCCGGAGGAGGTGCGTAAGTCGGCCCTGGCCCTGGTGATGGGGGCCCTGGACAACCCCAACCCCATCCTGCGCTGCGCCGCCGGAGAGGCCCTGGGCAGGATGGCCCAGGTGGTGGGAGAGGCCACCTTCATCGCCAGGATGGCCCAGTACAGCTTTGACAAGTAGGCCACGATTTATCGCAAAGTAGTCCAACATATCCGACTTTAGATCGCTAAACTCTAATGGTGGACGAGCTCAGATCTGGGTGACCGGGGAGTTTGTTTTTCTTTTGCTTTGTATTTCTTTAGACCAATCATGTTGGCAGGGATCGGTCAGCGCGTAATTGGGTATTAACGGCCCGCACAAATTCGTAGTCAACATTATAAAAGTGTCCGTAAGGGTTTCAAATCAACACCGTGTAGACTGCCCACTGTAGAAATACACAAATACGTTTCTCTCCGGTAGAACAATTTTTATAAGGAAACATTAAACAAGGTGTACCTCCGCCCCTTACATTCTTTACATTCCTCTTACACTCCCTCCACCTCCAGGCTGAAGTCTGCCCGGGACGTGGTGTCGAGAACGGGGCACTCTCTGGCTCTGGGCTGCCTGCACCGCTACGTGGGGGGCATCGGCTCAGGCCAGCACCTGAAGACCAGCGTCAGCATCCTGCTCGCCCTGGCCCAGGACGGCTCCTCCCACGAAGTCCAGGTGGGCGACGTCACCGCAGCAAAGAGGTTTTCCATCGCCATCGGTCCACTTCACCTAATTCTTTTTTGTTTTTGTTTTTTTGTTTTTTTGATTCATTATTCAGACCTGGTCCCTGCACTCGCTGGCTCTGATCGTGGACTCCAGCGGTCCGATGTACCGCGGCTACGTGGAGCCCACCCTGTCCCTGGTGCTCACCCTGCTGCTCACCGTGCCGCCCTCCCACACGGAGGTGCACCAGTGTCTGGGCCGCTGCCTGGGGGCCCTCATCACCACCGTGGGGCCGGAGCTGCAGGGTAACCAGCCACAGTGACGGTCTTAATATAATGGGAGCTCATGTTGAGCTGTTTGATAGAATGTCCAGCAGGTGGCGGTGTGATCTCCTTTTTTTTTTTTCCAGTGTCAAGCAATGGGAATCAACAAACCAAAAAAGGGACATATATCTCCTAGATTTTTCTCTATTTTGTATTTTTTTTTAATTTTTAACCCCCGAGTCTGTTTTGTCTCCAGGGAACGGTGCCACCATCTCCACCATCCGCTCGTCCTGCCTGGTGGGCTGCGCCATCATGCAGGACCACTCGGACTCTCTGGTGCAGGCGGCGGCCATCTCCTGCCTCCAGCAGCTGCACATGTTCGCCCCGCGCCACGTCAACTTGTCCAGTCTGGTGCCCTGTCTCTGCGTAAGAATCCTCCCCCCCCCGCCCCCCTCCCTCCCCCACCGCTCCATGCACCCTTCTTTCTGCCCATTGGCCTGATCGCAGGTGACTCAGTCGTCGTTTACCTCCGCCCTCGCAGGTCCACCTGTGCAGCTCTCACCTGCTGCTGCGCCGCGCCGCGGTGGCGTGTCTGAGGCAGCTGGCCCAGCGGGAGGCCGCTGAGGTCTGCGCCTACGCCATGAGCCTGGCCAAGAGGGCCGGGGACAGCAGCGGCAGCATCAGTGAGTATGAGTGAGCCCCCATCCTACCCGCCGCGTGGAAACACCTTCACGGTGCGCTAGGTCAGATTCAAGGATTGTTAAAGGATTTTGTTGAAAATCTTTTTTTTTTTTTGCCAAAGCGCATTTCACTCACTACAGTAATAGCTGACGAATGGCTGGGCTATTTCTAATAAATCCCCCTAAAATAATAGCTATTCAATCTAACTACAGCACCTTTTAAGTCTGACAGACTTTATCTGACATAATGATGATAAAATGAACGTGGGATTGCAAGTGTTTTAAATTTAATTTCCGTGCAAATGCTTGCGCTATTTCTGGCCAACTTCACAGTTTAAAGGTGTCTGAACGCCATAACAGAGAGTCTGCACCGCCACCAACTCTTATTGGCATTCACACTCACACTTCCTGCTCGCCTCCCCCGCCTCCGACCTACACCATCTGGAGGCTCGACCCTTAAAAACAGCACAGTCTGACACACCGCCTCCTTCTCGTTCCCCCTCCCTGGACCACTGAGGTGAGGAGGGCCCTCTGACACAGTGCAGCGAGTGACAGTGTTCCCTCTGTGCTCTGTTTATCCGCCCCCCCCCCCCCCCCCGGCCCAGAACTCAACATCACGGAGACGGGCCTGGAGGGGGTTCTGTTCGGCATGCTGGACCGGGAGACGGACCGGAAGCTGTGCTCTGACATCCATGACACCCTGGGCCACATGCTGTCATCCCTGGCGGTGGAAAAGCTCTCCCATTGGTTGAAGCTATGCAAGGACGTGCTGGCAGCCACGACAGGTGAGGTTCTGGTTTTTAATGCTGCAAGTCAGATTTCACACCTAGACTCTGCATAGCCTCCCCCCCCCTACCCCCTCACCCCCTTACGCACTTATTGTATGTTGTACACCCTGGCACTTAATGTACGCACTCATTGTATGTTGGGGAATGGGTTAACCTAAACATTGTTAGTGCTTGGACCTTGGTTCTATGAACATCTTTACTCTACCGGCAATAGCAATATATTGTTGTTTCTTCTGACAAATGTACTTATTGTTAATTGCTTTGGATAAAAGCGTCTGCTAAATGTAAATGTAATGTTGTCTCTTTCATTGAGATGAATAGGAGGAGAGGTAGTGGTTACATTTATGGACATCCTCTGTCCACTTAGTCGGTTTACAATGTCAGTGGAGAGTGGGCCGTTTATGCACGATGCCATGAGCCCAAATGCAATCATGGGTACACATGGAGATTTGTGTCCTGCGGTCTTTCATCTCACACACATTTTGTGTCCATGTGCTCGCAGAATGGCAATGTCCCGGCAGCCAGGAGGACTCTTGGCCGATGCTCACTCTATAGTCTGGGAACGCTGCGATGCGATTCGCCCACTGAGCCGAACATAATGCAATTTGTAATGAGCACATGTAGAATTAGTAACGGCATAGCGCGGAAGGGTAACATTTGGAGCTGGACTGACATAAGAAGCCTGATTCAAATTGACAGAAATTGAAAAGGGAAGGGGGAAGTGATTTCACTAGTTTAAATTTAGACCTTGTATCTTTCTTAGTCAAATCACTCTGACGACCGATGCAGTGAAAAAAATGCACCATCGCCCTAAAACGACCTTAACAACGACCTTAACATCGACCTCTGCACTGTGACCCCACAGAGGTGGGCGGCGCCGTGACCTTCAACACGGGCCGGGACGACGAGGACTCTGAGAAGAAGGACGCGGAGATGGACGACGACATCATGTTCACGGGGCTGGGCGAGGACGACAAGGCCAAGCCCTCGGTGGTGGCGCCGCGCTGGGTGACGCGCGTCTTCGCCGCCGACTGCCTGTGCCGCATCATCCTGCTCTGTGAGAACGCCAACAAGGCCCACTTCGACCTGGCGGCCGCCCGCGCGTTCAGAGCGCAGAACCCCAAAGGTACCCCAGCAACGAGACGCCCCCGTGCCCCCGCCCCACCATCACCAGTAGGGCTGAGCGGTTCATCTAAATCAAACCGGTAACGCGATGTAATAGAACAAGATTTGCAAATCCTAAAGGCTGCGATTTAAAAAAATATATTAAAAAAAAGATTTTTGAGTGAATAATACAGAACATAAGGAACTTAAAAAGAAAAATCGCATACTAAATCGCAACTGCAATATTGGTCTAAATAATCACAACTCCATTATTTCCCCAAATCGTTGAGCCCTAGTCACCAGACAGCCTGGCTCCGGTACCACTCAACGAAACCACCCCCACCCCCCCCCCCCCCCCCCCCATGTCACCAGACAGCCTGGCTCCCGTACCGCTAGAGTAGCCTAGCCGGATTTTTGTGATTTGTCACCTGCTGTTACTCCTCACTCGGTGCCGGCTCATTAGTGTCTTCTAATTCCTCGGGGAGAACTAAAGAATGGTGCAATTTGTTGGAGAAGGGCTCCCCTTGTAATTGGTTTCCTCCAGTTGAGTGAGTCCACGTGTACTTTTTGTTCTGCTGCACGGTTTCGGGGGGGGGGGGGGGGGGGGGGGGGGATGCTTCAATGCTTCAAGGCCAAAAGAGAGGTGTTGTGCAGCCTAGCTCGTCTGGTTTGAAGGCTAGCTCATTTGAAACCAATGTTTTTGGGTTCTTCTGGAGTTAGCGGTGGAAGAGTCCACCCTGGCTCTTCCTCTGTGTTTCAGAATGTAACGGTGGAGCCAGGCTAGTGGTGATGAGTAAGGCTGCTCATGCTGTCAGAGAGAGAAGCCTGCGTTTACATAAGATTCGTACACTCCAACGCAACGGCTAAAAATAAATGCTGCCTGTGAACAAGGCACTCTGTACGCCGGTGTATCTGTCCTTTATGAAATGTTCTCAATTATCCCCCCGCCCACCTCCTGCAAGGTCAAAGGCCTGTGATCCACTCAGTTTCAAATATGTCAATATCTCTCTCTCTCTCTCTCTCTCTCTCTCTCTCTCTCTCTCTCTCTCTCTCTCTCTCTCTCTCTCTCTCTCTCTCTCTCTCTCTCTCTCTCTCTCTCCGTCTCCCCGTCTCTCCCGTGTGTTCCCCTGGGTGCAGGAGACCTGTTGGTGCTCCACCTGTCAGACCTGATCCGCATGGCCTTCATGGCGGCCACGGACCACAGCAACCAGCTGAGGATGGCCGGCCTGCAGGCCCTGGAGGACATCATCAAGAAGTTTGCCACGGCGCCAGAGCCCGAGTTCCCCGGGCACGTTATCCTGGAGCAGTACCAGGCCAACGTGAGTCACTCGCCGGCTCTACGAAACACCCTGCATATGTTCCAGATTTGAACTGTTTGCAAATCGGCTGTACTCTTGTAAAAACAACTGCAACAGTTGCAGCTTCAAGGCTAACCACTAATTGCACGATCCTGCAGGTTGGAGCGGCCCTCAGACCTGCCTTTTCTCCAGACACCCCGTCCGACATAACGGCCAAGGCATGCCAGGTAAGATGCTCCCGATGGAGGATCACGCTCAACTCTCCATGATGTGTTCATCGTGTATTCGACCGGAGCAACCGGCGCGTTAGTCTGAAGGGTCAGCAGCATGAAGCTAACTAAATAGACCTGTGGTCTGCATACAGTCGTAGGCATTTAATGCTACCATGGGTCCACAGTAGCACTGCCACAGCAGCAAATTGCATAGTGCCGAACACTGCATAGTGAGTCATCGTCACCGTTGGAAGCTGATTGTGTCTGTGCTCTGGCAGCAAAGGCTGTTGTGCGGGAGATGTAGCACTTCACTTTAAAGGTTTCCCCTGCCTCTCCTGGTTCTCTCTCTCTCTCTCTCTCTCTCGCTCTCACTCTCTCTCTGGCTCCCTCTCTCTTTGACTGTGTGTGTGTGTGTCTGAGCTTGACCCCTTGCTTTATTTTGAGTGTTCCCTTTCTTACACTGTACAGAGTGACTCACTCTGCCATTTTTAACACAGCATTTTCCCAGAGGGAGGATTGGCAGCACGCCCACGGGCCGCTATGGAAAGAGATGCATAAAAGCGCCAGGCGGCTTTACATGCATAATACAACAGCAGGCAGGAAGACGTGGCTCTGGGAAGCTGATGGAAAGCATACAGCCAGCCATATAGTCATATAGCCATATAGTCATATAGTCAATAGAAAGCACGTCCCCTGTCTCCCACTGGTGAGGTTTGGGTCAACCCTAAAACTACTTATCTAGATGGGGATGCCAGAGATGGAAAGTTGGCCAAGTTCTACTTCCTGCTTTTGTCCTAAATTCGCCGTCAAGCAGGCACAGAAATAGCTTCATTAAACGTTGTGACTCCCAGCGTTAAACAGCGTTCGTGTCGGTGTAATGAAACTGACTGATGGATGGCGATCTCTTTCTCTGACTTTCTATTTCGATTTCATACTTCATACTGTCATACATATACACCACATAATATATTGGATAAATCAACACATTGACCTGTCCCAATTTTTTAATTATTGAAGCTTTTAATAAATTTTATGAGAAGAATTTGCATCATCAAATCAAAAATATATGTTAACTTGTCGGTGACAAATTATATTCAAATGATAAAAAATGAAATGGTCATGAGATGGTCCGTTGGTTCATCCTTTTAAAATAAAAAACGTTATAGCTGCTACCTCGTTAAGAGGATGATTGTGATGCGTGTGATTGACAGGTGTGCAGCACGTGGATCGGCAGCGGGGTGGTCAGCGACCTCAACGACCTGCGGCGCGTCCACACCCTGCTGGTGTCCTCGCTGGACAAGGTGCAGGCAGGGAAGGGCTCGTCCAGCCAGCTGTACAGTGAGAGCGCCACCACCATGGAGAAGTTGGCCGTGCTCAAGGCCTGGGCTGAGGTCAGACTATACACGCACGCACGCACGCACACACACAGGCAGGCGCCGACACACACCTGGCAAGCACGCACGCACACACACACAGACACACACCTGGCATGCACACACTCACACACCTGTCCTGGGATGCACACATGCACACACCTGTCCTGGGATGCACACACCTGCTTTGCACACAGGCACAAACCTGAAACACGCACACGCACACGCACACACACATACACCTGAGACACACATGCCTCCACAACACTATAGTCTCGATCTCGAGTCTATGTTGTTTGGCATCCGGTCGAAAGACTGCCGTGTTCGATCTCTGATGCCGACCGCAGCTTCCCTGCAGGGTGTCTAACGGCGCCTCCCCCCTACCTCCAGGTGTACGTGGTGGCCATGAAGATCAAGAAGGAGGCGGAGTCCAAGCCAGAGCCCCCGGTGCGTGGCGGCGGAGGTGAGGAAGACGAGGATGAAGAGGAGGATCTAGGAGGGGCCGTGCTGCCCCCAGACAGCCTGATCAGCCTGGTGCAGCCCGAGCTGCCGTCCCTCAGTCGGCTGTGGCTGGCCATGCTGCAGGACTACGCTCTGCTCACGCTGCCGGCCGAGTTCTCCAGCCAGCTGCCCCCAGAAGGTACCGCCTCCGTCCCCCCCCCCAGGTCCTGCACCACACACCCAACCAACCCCGGGCTCCCATACCCCCTGTCCTTATTTGTGTTTTCGTATTTACATGAAGCGTGTTGTCTAGTTCTCTGTGTGTACTCGGGCAGTGCTTAGCCATTTGACTGTGCTATTGATTTGATTTGAGCGTGCGGTAGAGATGCCAAGGTGTGAATCAAGCCGAGCGTACATTTAACACCCACCCTCTAACACACTCACTAGTCTTTAATCACTCATATTCTCTCACGCCGCATGTGAACGCACTGACCTGTGCAAATAATCACTCAACGGCCAATTTAACAACGCTGTGCTTTTTGATTATGCAACAAACTGTCAGCGGCCGGACTGAAAGCAAGAGGCCGCGTTGGAATCGGACGTCCATCACTATTCCATTAGATTTCAATTCAATTTTATTTGTATAGCCCTTAATCAGGTACAGTCTCAAAGGGCTTAACGGGCCGTATATTCATGACACCCCCCCTGACCCCAGCCCCCCAGAGGGCAAGAACAAATCTCTCTCACTAAACCCCCCGGTGCCTCTCTGCTGTGGGGCTGCAGGCGGGGCATTCTACACTCCAGAGACCATCGACACGGCCCGCCTCCACTACCGCGGCTCCTGGGCCCCCGTGCTGCACGCCGTGGCCCTCTGGCTGAGGAGCACGGGCTTCGGGGCCGGCCAGGAGCCCATCGAGCCCCCGCCGGACCCCACCAAGGCCCCGGGATTCTTCCCCAAGGGGGCCTCCTCCGCCGTGGCCCCCAAGAGCTTCGAGGACCTGGTTAAGGACAGAATGCATCTCATGTTGGGTAAAGAGACACAATACGCACACTCACTCACTCACTCACTCACTCACTCACTCACTCACTCACTCACTCACTCACTCACTCACTCACTCACTCACTCACTCACTCACTCTCTCACACACACACACACACACACACACACACACACATATTGTGGTTTAGATGAGTACTGGCATGCTTTCATGCCTGGTATCTGATCTTAAAATAGAATAACGGTGGACATGTTCATTCCAGAATGGATACCAGGAGCAGCATCAACCTTGTGCCTCTTGGTATTTCAATGAAACACACATTGCACATAGTTGTAGAATTAGGGAGGGATCTTGATTCTGCATTGACTCCAAACCTTATGGAGTTAATATTCATTTATACATTCATATCACCAATTCAAAAAATACATGCATGCATCCCGAAAGCGTTCAACACAAGATCAGCATCCAGCAATGCACTGGCCCTAGTTTCGTTGTTGGGAATAGATTTTTGCGCTCAGAATATAGGATTTCCGTGCTTTGAACTCTAAACTCTGTATTTAGGTTCAGGCATCACGAATGGCATTTAGGTTCTATCGGTTTCAGAATGTCACCCAAAACTAAGGTAATCCGATTGAATGCACATCGATGGGTCGCCGTCGACCAGGTCAAAGTTGCAACAGTTTGAACTTTGAGGGCGACTTCAAGGGGGTGAATACCCCAGCTCTCCAGGGTAGCGTCGACACCGGGTTGAGCTTCGACGCCGGACTCCAGCGGAACACATTGCCAACGCCGCCAGCACAGACGCTGAAAGCTCATCATGTGTTCACGCTCAACACGAGGCATGCTTCTGGTGTCTGACCCTCATCTGTCATGTGTCGTCTCCTCTCGCAGGCGTCAGCATCGAGTTCCTCTGCTTCCCGCGCGCCGAGGAGCCCATCGAGAACGTGACGTCGTGCCTGCAGGGCCTGTGCACCCTGCTGGACTCGCCGTGCGCCAAGACTCACATCGCAGAGGACCAGGTACAGGCTTGGGTCCAGAGGGTTGCAGTGCGCATTGGACACGGGTCAAAGGCAGCTCTGGAAAGATCAGGTTTCAGACGGAAAGATAATTGTCATACAGAACACATTAGAGACGCTGCTGGGTGAAGCTTCTTCGGTTTTTCCTGCGGCTTCTCGAACAGTGTGTATCGTTTTACACAGTCTAAGAGCTTTGTCTTCTTCGCGGGCCATATACGTTTGCACAGTTAATCAGTTTTTACTGTTGTGGAACGGTTGCTTGCTACCAGTGGCCCGTTGGCGCCGGGCCAAGGGGGGATGAGAGTTATAGAGTGTAGGGCTCTGAAACGCATTCGACCTCAGGAAGCATAATGTACTCTGAACGTCGTCCGAGTGGACTTTCTCGGGCGTATCTTCAGAAAGGAGAACTAAAAGTCGTTTCTTTCCACTCTCTAGTACTTAAAATGAGTACTTAAAATGAAACACATTTCTTATCAATTCATTGGGTTTTAATTGATCTGTCTCGTATTGTTGCCAACTACTTAGGGGGGAAAAGCATTTTTCCGAAAAAATTGCATACGGTTGCACCTACGTCTGCCTTCCTTTCCCGACAACCGCTATGAGTTTGGGATCTTTCCAGCCGGGGGCGAGGGCAGACCTATAACACAGACTCTGGCCCTGTATTGATGGGCGCGTACCTGCGTGTGTTCCCCAGCTGCTGGCCGTGGAGCTGCTCAACGTCCTCCACCGCCTGCTGCTGACCCGGGACCCCCCCGCCGTGCAGCTCCAGGTCACGGCCGTGGTCCAGGAGACCATCAGGGCCGCCGTGGAACACCTGCAGCAGCAGAGGACAAAGCAGGGTCAGAGGCCGTGACGTCAGACACACCTACACGCCGCTACATACACCTACACGCACGCACGCACCTACACACACCTACACACCGCTACATACACCTACACGCACGCACGCACCTACACACCGCTACATACACCTACACGCACGCACGCACCTACACACACCTACACACCGCTACATACACCTACACGCACGCACGCACCTACACACGCCTACACACCGCTACATACACCTACACGCACGCACGCACCTACACACCGCTACATACACCTACACGCACGCACGCACCTACACACACCTACACACCGCTACATACACCTACAAACACGCACGCACCTACACGCACCTACACACCGCTACATACACCTACAAACACGCATGCACGCATGCACGCACGCACGCACGCACGCACGCACGCACGCACGCACGCACGCACGCACGCACACACACACCTACACACACACACACCTACACACCTACCACTAGAGTGTGTTACCTTTTCTTCTCCAGGCAAAGAGGACGAAGGAGAGAAGGACTGCCCGCCCCCGGCCCTGGGCGAGGGAGGCGAGACGGGGGAGCTGGTGCCGGGCAAGTCGCTGGTGTTCGCCGCCATGGAGCTGCTGGTGTTCATCCTGGTGCGCCACCTGCCGCAGCTCAACACGCGGGTGAAGGAGTCGCCCAGCCACGCCGCCCTGCGGCCCCAGCGGCTGCCCGAGGAGAGCGCCTGCCTGGTGGCCAACACCGTGTCCATCCTGGCCGAGCTGCCCTCGCTCTGCACCCCGGCCGGTGAGGCATGGAGCCACACACACACGGTCACACACACACATGCAGTCGCCAGACACGCACGCACGCACACACACACACACACACACACCAAAACACACACACACACACCAAAACACACACACTACACTACACCCACGACTAACACGACTAAAACATAAATAGAAGATTGTCGGACTGAGTAGACTTGATTTGGCAGACAAAAGTCTATGCTTGGAAGGCTGTTGGACTGGCTAGCCTATTGTGTTTGTTTGGGTGTGGACGCGGGCGAGTTTGTCTACACATTGTTTACAGATGAAGAGTAAACATGAATGTATTCAGCAAGTCAACTTGTTGTTCACTATGAAGCGGTAATCCACATCCACTCTCTCTCTCTCTCTCTCTCTCGCTCTCCCTCTCAGGAAGCATGACCATCCTGCCCACCGCGCTCTTCCTCATCACCGGCGTGCTGAGGGAGACGGCGCTGAAGAACGCCGACCTCTCGGTGCCCATGCCGGTGTCTGCCGCCCTGCAGGGCCTCAAGACCATCATCACCTCCCCCCTGGCGCGGGCGGAGAGCACCCAGACCCAGTGGACCAGCCTGGTCCGAAGCAGCCTGGCCTCCGTGCTCGAGTACTCCCAGCCCGGTGTGTAGAGAAGGCAGAGCAGCACACCGTGGCGACATAACCTCCAGGGTGCTGTGTGGCTCAGCTGGTAGAGTGTGGCGAGTCTATGCGGCATGTGGCTCAGGAGCTACAGCGGGTTGGCTTGTAACCAGATGGTTGCTAGTTCGATCCCCCGGCTCCTCTTAGCTGTGTGTGCCGAGGTGTCCCGGAGCAAGGCACCTCACCCTAACTGCTCCTGACCAGCTGGCTGTCGCCTTGCATGGCTCACGTCGCCGTCGGTGTGTGAATGTGTGCATGAATGGGTGAATGTTAGGCAATGTTGTAAAGCGCTTTGAGGGGCCACTGGTTAGAAACCCGCAATATAAATGCAGTCCATTTGCAATCACACTGATGGGGTTAGGGGTTCAAATCCCACTGATACTGGGGCTGCCAATGCTAAGGATGTATGCCTTCCTGGTTTAGTAAGGTGCTTTTATCTCAAGCATCTTACAATACAATACAGCACCGTTTCATTGTTAACAGTCGGGGCCATATGTTATACTTGGGTCGGCGTGAGAGTGAGTGTGCTGGTCCATGTGTGTTCCTCAGATGACTCCAGGCCTGACATGGACGAGGTAAGCATGTTGACCGCCATCACCCTCTTCCTGCTGTCCGCCAGCAGCGAGCTGGTGGGCGTCACCGTCCTGCAGAAGGGCTGCATCGACCGCTTCAGGAACGCACTGAACTCCAGCGACCCCACGGTGAGGGACCCCCCCACACACGGACGTCTACCCCCGTCACACCAGGGGGAATGACATTGTGTTGGCAATGATCTCCTCACCTGACTTAGTGTGTGTGTGTGTCTGTCTGTCTGTCTGTCTGTCTGTGGCTTCGTCTGTGTGTGTGTCTGTGTCTATGCCTTCGTCTTTGTCTGTGCCTTCGTCTGTGTGTGTGTGTGTGTGTGTGTGTTTTACTGCCTTAGGTCCAGACGCGGTGTTACCAGCTGTTGTTGACGGTGTTCCAACACCCCAGCCGGCCGCTGGCCACGCCCTACATCCACGCCCTGGCGCCCCTGATGGTGGAGAAGCTGAAGGCGGTGGAGCGCAGCCGGCCGGGCTCCGCCGGGGAGCTGCAGGCCGTCCAGGAGGGCATCCGGGTGCTGGAGAACCTGGTGGGCATGGGAGAGGAACAGAACCGTAAGTACCCTTAGCCTGGGTTCCTTTCATTTACATTGAGGGCATTTAGCAGACGCTTTTATTCCGAGCGAGTAATGATGTTCATAGAACCAAGTGCCAAACACCAACAATTGCTAGGTTAACCTATTCCCTGTATACAACAAAGGATAGTAGGATAAGATGCTTGGGACGTACTTTCGCCTCCTTGTTAAAGTAGAGATGTTTCGATACCATTTTTTCCTTCCTGATACTGGTTCAGATTCCTGAACTTTAGTATCGGCCGATACCGAGTATATACCGATACAGCATCTAGCATTGTAACTAATGTAACTAATTGTACTAATAGCACTGGTTCTTATTTAAGGGTTCTCTTACGATGACAGCAATGTATAGTCAAACTAGATAAACTAGAACTAGATAAGTTCCATTTAGAATCTATAATTCTAGCAATACATTTGTATTCTTGGAGTAAAGCGTGAGCATCCATGGTTTTCAGACTTGAATGGAGGATGGAGGAATTTCCAATACTGGTATCGGTATCGGAACAACTCTATTTTAAAGCATTGAGTTGTTTTTGTTGTTGTTATGCTTATCATTTATTGACAGATCACATGGCTCAGGGAACATTTCTAAAATAAGCGCATTACTACAGTGAGTTACACAGGGGTATGTGGTGCCATTCACAACAGATAAACAACAGATATTATATTATTTATATAGGGGTGTCAATTTTGCTCAGTTATTTGTTTGAACAGAAGGGCATTTGAAAGCTGTGTGTACGTTTTGTAATCTGTGCAAATACATATCGCCAATCCGTGTAAACTGGTTGACAATCTGTGTGTACATGAGTAATCTTTATGCATATATTGACAATCCGTGTGTCAATTTGTTTAAACAAATCTAATTTCAATATGTTTGAAACGGGATGATTTCAAATGTAAACGCCATTAAGCCAGGGCTTGAATGAACGACCAGACAGTAGACCGAACGACCCTCTCTCCATCTCTGCCCACCACAAGGGGTCCAGCTGCTGGCCCTGCTGGTCCCCACCCTGATCTCCTACCTCCTGGACGAGAACACCATGGCCCAGGCGGCGCCGGCCTCCAGTGGGCTGCACGACTTCGCCCTGCAGAACCTGATGCGCATCGGCCCCCTCTACCCCGCCGCCTTCAAGACGGTGATCGGGGCGGCGCCGGAGCTCAAGACCCGCCTGGAGTCCGCCATCAGGGCCAACCAGGCCAGCAGTAAGGCCCGTGAGGCCGCCCGATTGGCCCAGCCCGCCGTGCAGGCCGCGCCCACCATCAAGCTGAAGACCAGCTTCTTCTAGACGCTCTGGAGATGGCCTTTTGTCCTTGTGTGTGTGTGTTTTTGTTTTGTTGAAAAATGTGTGTTTTATTTTTGGCTGGTGTATATTTTCCATATCGATTGCTCTCGTTTATTTGTATATTGTAAAGCTACATTTTGACCATCGCTTTCTCTTGAAGTGTGTTTTTTTGATTAATGTATTCTCATGTGATTGCCATTATTAAAGGGTATTTGAATGTCTACTGTCTACTGACTGAATGTTGACAGATTTCTGTTAGAATGTACTTTTTCACACAATGCACATGCATAAAGGGACACAATCAAATATTTTTTCTTCAGTACGATTGTGTTGTTTTTTTTCCTGGATGCCCAGCAGTTAAATGTCACCGAGCCATTGTTAGTCATAGTTATAAAATAACATTTTAATGGCAGTCCAGTTACAATTTAATTTTATCTTTCTATCATTGTCTTATTAATAGAGCTTGTTCACTGAATGAGGCTAGCTGATATGTTTCACGCGTTCACTTGTTCTCTGTACTTGAAGTTATAAATCCAATTAATGATGTATATATGCGATTCACTTGCCTGATGTTACATACTTGTTACAATTAACATGTCAGTAAGTGTCTTTAATTTAAATTGGATAACAAAATTTTAAATAATTCACATTTTTCTCTGTGTATGATTTAATCTTGAAGAAAATAAATAAACTCACTGCAAATACATGAAAGCTTGTTTGACCCTTGTTTGAATCCTTTCTCACTTGCGGATCATTAAGTTATTAGAAATGTCAAAGTCGCTGTAGACAGAGTGCTTTGTTTTTCCTTCTTACATGGCGATATGAGACCCTAATATATGGGTTGTTGTTCTATATTGTTTGCAGATGATGAATAATGCAGGATGAGAGCCTCCTCACAGAGCGCTATGGTCGGCCAAATCAAGTGCACCCGACTTACATGTTAGGGGCGTGTTCTTCCCGCTGACGTCACCCAGTGACAGCTAGCTGTCAGAAAGTGAGTTCATTCCCCGGAGCAGAGAGACGGAGAGCGTTGACGATAGTTTTTTTTTTTTGCCTTTCCGTTCATTATCTAGTACCTTAAACCGGCGACACAATAGACAGGGGTTTTTCACCGAGCCCGGCCATGGACGAACAGGCAGGGCCCGGCGTGTTCTTCAACAACAATAACAACCCTATTCTACCCGGTGGTGGTAAGGGACCGCTGCCTGATGGCGACGCTGGGGAAGCGGCCCGGGCTCAGTACAGTATCCCGGGGATCTTGCACTTCCTGCAGCACGAATGGGCCCGTTTCGAGGTGGAGAGGGCACAATGGGAGGTGGAGCGGGCCGAATTACAGGTGAGAGGAGTGCTAAGTGTGCGGGCTTGTCCGGGGCTTCGACTGTAAATACCGTAGTTGTGTTACTACGCGTCCGTGGCGGTGACACTGTGTGTGTTGGTTTGATTGTGGGAAGCTATTCCTCTGAAGCAGCTAACTGGCTAACGGGGGAGCTAGTAGCCGCGGCGGCTAACAGGCTAGCAGGACAGCTGCTGCGTTACCTGCGCTGTTAGCACAGCATTCCCCCGAAGCAGCTAACTGGCTAACGGGTGAGCTAGTAGCCGCGGCGGCTAACAGGCTAGCAGGGCAGCTGCAGCGCCCCATGCCCTACCTGCGCTGTTAGCATAGAATTCCTCTGAAGCAGCTAACTGGCTAGTTAGCACCAAGCGCTGAGACAGCCGACAAGCCGAGAATAAATTATGCATTTCCGAATACTTTAGGGACAGGGAACTATTAACCTTTCGTAAAACAGTCACTCGCAGCTCGATATTACAACTTGTGTAAAAAAAAAAATGTGGTTGTGCTACTTCTTACTATTGGGTCGTGACGTTCTGCACCCGTGTCAGTCACGTATTTCAAAGCGAAATGCCACACGAGTGTTCATGTTTGAGTAATGATGGCCTGTGGTAATGCGTGTGAACCAACTGTCCCGTTTGTGTGTGCGGGATGTTTATCTGCCTAAAGCGTTACCTTCCTGCCTTCCAAGCGTTACATCAACACTATTTCAGATCATAGCAATACGCCAGTCATATGGTATGTAATATGCGTATGGTCTACCTCATCTCCAGTTTGATGAGGCTTACTGAAAAATTATTGTTAAAAGATATGTCATTCTTAATCTATACATAAGACGTCCATGTTTGATCTGTTGTCTTCCTTCGCTGGTGGGTAAACAGTTATAAACCTATTCCAATTCAGTGGAAGCAGCAGTCCTATTTAGAGCAAAACAGGACTACACTATCTTTGCATATTTCCCTGGGGGCACTATTAGGTTTGGGGTCAGTTCAATGATCGTTCACATGCCTAGTTGACCCACTGCACTGACCCATTCCTCTCCTAGTACAATCCGCTCGTCCCATCGGCCTCACATTGGTGCTCCACGATTCAATTGTGTTTATAGCAGTAAAAGAGCACAAAAGATTTATAGTGCCTGTAAATCACTGTAGGTATTCCATCTCTTCAAAGCAATGATGTAAGCTACATGAACACAATATTGACACTGTTTATTTGCACTAGATATAGAGTGTCTTAATCCCATCTCATCCAAACTTTTCCCCTTTGTGGTCTGTGTAATGGTTTTATTTGGTTGCGTAGGAGTGATACCCCATGGGTGGTGGGGTGAGATGAGAACATGAAGGGCCAGTGGAGACACCCATGAAGGGTGCTTCCTTGATACTTGGCTTGAGCTAACAGAGATGGGAGGAAAGAAGGGCTGATCTATTGTGTCTTGAAACGGATGATATCAAAGGCTGATCCGGTTAGTTTGGCTTGTGAGTCATAATACGTAATGCAGCTCTTCTCTGATTGGCGTGTGAGGTTATGCTTCCTGCCTGCCGTCGGTTAGTGAGCTTATCGGAGGAGAAACACTAAGGCTGCTAAGCGGCCCCATGGGTGGTTTGATGTGGCTGGATGTTATGCACTCTGGCTTTCTTCGTTCTGATCCTCTGTCCTACTGTGCCGCTGTAAGATGACCACTGCATTTTAGAAGGTCTTTTCTGCACCTATGACTCATTTTAGTGGTTATCCCTTTCGCTGTGCAAGTGTGTACAAACAGTCATATTATGCAAAGCCTTTGTAATTATGTTCACGGGAAAAGACACATTGGTATTTCCCTGAATTTGCCTGCTGTTGATCCACATGTTTTTTATGTAAATGTTGCACTATACATTGTTAGTATAAATGTGCTCAGTATCAGATTATGAAAAAAAGTCGGCTTCACGTTGATGCTGACTTCTTGCATAACAGTAGAGTAACCTTAAATAATAGAAACATGTTCAAAAGAGGTAGGCGTAATTGTTCTTCAATAAATAATAAATGCTGTTAATGTGTATGTATTCGTCAGCATAGAATCACACACATGTAGCTGTCGGTATTTCACTTGGCAATCATAATGGCTTTGACACAAACATGTTATCAACGTATAAAAGCAGAAACAGTGAGGACACTACCTTTTGCCTTTGTAACTGTTCAGCCTAAGTCAGTGAAGCCAATCCCTGGGCTTGTTTGGAATGCAGTCAGGCCAGCTTGTTAGGTCATGCTGCAGCCACTCCTCTCTATTGAAGCACGCCTATATGCCTGTTCAATATAGTGCTGTGCTTGCTGCCTCCAACGCACACGCTGCTCTCTCCCCTGTTTACTCCTAGTCCAGTGGTCATTGATAATCAATTAAAGGACCCGCTAACCAGAGTTTCGCCTTGTTTTTATCTGGGTTATATTGGCTTCGAAAGATGCCTCCGTTTTGACATCCGGAGGCATAAGTGGGTCTCTTGGCTTTTGGCTGTGTTGCCTGAAGTCAGAGTCAAGTGGGCACCGAAATTGAATGTTCAGGATTTCTCTAGGATCTCGTTTGTTGCAGACACCCACACGGCATTGTGCTCTGGGCGTCAAAACCGAGATTAGCTTCTGAGATTCTCTCTGGCAGGGGGCCGGTGAAGTGGGTTCTGGTTACGCAGCCACCCAGTCCCTCCTGTCAGCCCCCTCCCGTCACGGGGAAATCCCTGCCCGACGGCCGTGCTTCCTTGCCAAAGGTATCTAGTCAGCATTCTTAATCCGACGCCCGGTGAAGGGCAAAGGTCACTCCGGGTGTAAGGTGGCCGTAAGTGAGTTTAAGAGTGAAACGTTGGCAGGGTCACTTGACTCTTTTACTCCTTAACTGGAGAAGAAATAAGCATTTATATATTTTACTTACTCAGATTTTTATACTCATTTTACTAGGTCTGGAATGCACTGGACATGGTTGTACAAGTTGGCTTTTCACTAATGGTAGAAGCAGAGGAAGAGTCTGGTAGTGGATCAACAAGAGGGAGGACACTGAGCCCAACACACATGGTGTGCTGTTGGAAGCAGTCCAAACGGGTGCCAATGTCGTTCCTCGACACCGCCTCCTCCCCGAAGCTGTAGTTATTTTTGCTTGCTCGCTCAACTGGGCTCGGTTTAGACTGGACCAGTGCACCAGCACGCAGGCCCAGTTAAACATAACCTCCAGTTTTTTTTTTTTTTTAATCTCTGTGCCCTACACTAATTAAACTATTTGTCTCTAGCATCTAAATGAGGACCAATCCTTGGGACACCAAAATTGGCTTTTTAAAGTATTTTATTGGCAGAATACAATGGTAGGGGTTTTTAATAAGAAGTGTGCGTCACTATCTAGTTCTAGCTTTTGTCCTTTTGGAGCCACACAAGGGCCTTTCACCCTTGTCATATGTCTTGACCCGGTCAGCTTGTTAAATCATCTGTCCTTCCTCCATTCACACTGGCAGGCTCGGTCTGTCTACGTAGGTGGGTGGGTGGAACAGCTGTCGTGTGTGTGTGTGTGTGTGTGTGTGTGTGTGTGTGTGTGTGTGTGTGTGTGTGTGTGTGTGTGTGTGTGTGTGTGTGTGTGTGTGTGTGTGTGTGTGTGTGTGTGTGTGTGTGTGTGTGTGTGTGTTCCTCCCCCGGTCTTACAGTAAATCTGAGTCCTCCTAAATCGGGGTCCACCGATCTGTCGAGGAGTTGTAAATACCAGTTCAAACTGCCTGGTTCGTCATCTGCTATTCTGCTGGGAGTGAGCACTTACTGTACTTGCCACCATTCACCACAACTAGAGGCTTTCCCAAACCGGTCTGCTATTGTGACTGATGATAATATCTTATTATTATCATATCAGTTGTTGATACTGCTACTCAACAAGCCTTTAGTAATATCCGCAGAGCTAAACGGCCACACTCATTACTTAATTCATTTATTAATTTGCAGATTTTGATTGTGTCATGATTTTATTTTTTCTGCTCTTGTGTTTCCTTGAAATTCCCTCCCAGTTCTGGGAAACCTTTTCATGACAGTTGCTGTAACTGTGCTGCTTGCCGTTTGTCATTTTCCTCGGGGATAATGTGTGAATGCATTTTGTGGCATGGCCTAAAAATCAACAAGCCCTTTTGTCAGGGAAAAACGTGGAGGTGGCTGGACTGAGTCCCGTACGACGGTGCAAGTGCTCTAAATGTGTTATTAATGTTGCAACATGGGTGGCGGCAGCAGCAGCATCCTCCCACACATGGTCAATGAATGTAGTGTCTCTGTCTGCACCTACTGCAGGGTAACACTGCAGTGTCAACCTGGTGCAGTCAATGTAACGGCACACTGTAAAATGTAGATCCGGATGAAAGCGGCACACTCTCGGGAACACCCCCAGACTTTAACGGGAGGAGGGAAATGGTCGGTTAAGCCAGCATGGGGCTGTGAAGTGTGCCCTTTCTCACGACACACACAGCTATATATTTTCCATTTTTTTTATCTCTGTAGCAAAGTAATGGGGAGAAACCTGGGTAATTCCTTACTGAGCGAGATCTGAAATCTTTTTTGATTGCGTGAACCATACCCCGGCCTCACCTTGACCTTGATGGTGATTAGAATAATCCTCCTTGGAAGTGTGCTGCTTGAATCGGTCGACTGTGTCTTCGTGAGCAGGATTGACTTATCTTAATCGGGCTCCAGCTGTGGTCGGCCTGTTCTGTGTGTGTTGGTCCCTGGAACTTATTTGTCTGACGCGAAGGCCCTGTATTAGAATGCAATCTCACAGGTCGGTGCCCTACCACCCTCATGATACTCTCTACTGGCTTTGTGGAAAATACAATCAGCTTGAATGCGATTGACTTGATGTAATTGGGAAAGAAAACTACACTCCTGGCTTATGGGCTATGTGTTTTAAGATCAACATGATCCTTAGGCTGCTGTCCATAATGTAGGCCCATTTGATTTTCTGGATTAAATAGTGGATAATATTTTACATTATGGACATGAAGCCTTGTTTTAGATCAATTAAATTCCACATTTCCAGCTAATCTTTATGCTCCCCTGCGTTTGAGACTCCAACATCACTTCAACATATTCTGGCATCGATATAAATAGACCTGCTCTGATATAGCTGTGTGGCAACATAACAGCGTTCTTGTTTTGTATGTCTAAACTTTAGCCTTTTATCCTGACATTTTGGGTCTATTTTAAAAGGGACGACATTTCTGTGCTTGTTGGGAATGCATATACTGCTCTGGAATTTTGTTAATTATTCATAGCTATTTGAGTGTTGGTTTATTTTACAAGATATGCAATGGTGCTTGCTATGTGTTTTTAAAGGTTTCTCTCTGCACATAGAAAATACTTGTGTGGGAGCCATACAGTAGTTCACTTTCCATAGCACCCTCTCTGCCTTTGGCTGTGTATTTTTCTATACTTGTCTCTTGGTACTAGTGTAAAGGAATTCATGGAATGTACTTGGCTTGTTATCAGGTTGGCCATCTTGGATTTCTAGGCTTTTGTAACTGACTAAGCAGAGATTGGATGTGTTGCAAATATGAGGGTGTATCCCAGGTTGTCGTTTGGTTTCTGGGTACTAACGTCAAGTCGGTGTGTTTGTCGTTCTTACTTTGGGCACCATTTTGTTTGTAGGCACATCGCGCTCCCAAGTGGACTTCTATATATTTTTCATGAAGTTGTAGTCTCCCTGTGGTTGCGCAAAGCACTGGTCTTCACACAGCGTTGGCTGTGTGGGTTAAAGGGCCTCATTGTGTCTTTGGCCATGACGCAGAACTAGTCTGGACGAAAACATGTCTGGAATGCACATATCCCAACCTTTAATAACCTCTTTTTGAAAATAATTGACGCTGGTGTTTTGCAGTAAATACATGTACTCACAGTCCTCATTCTAAGGTGGTCTTGAATTGATGATATTTGTACCATATCAATGTCTCGCCAGTGCAGGAATGGCTCAAAAGATTCAATCATTTTAAATGCCTACCTGTCTTAAATTAGCATTTCATTATCCAGCATGAAATTAACCTTACACTTCTAAATAGTTAGAGGTTGAACCCCTATTTTTGATATCATTTTGTGGAAAATAGTTTTTGGAGTTTATTTAAACTTGTTTGCCCACCACACTCCATTGTGTCTACCAACAGGCTTTTTTTGATATTTTCAGGACTTTCTTTTTAAGCTGATGTTGACAACATATCAACGTTGATGGAGTTCAGATATCTTATCATAATGGCAAACATCTCAAGATGTAATTTATTTTCAATCATAGTTGAAAAACAGTTGCGACAGACACAGGCAGAGGCTAATTTGACCGGCGTTTGGCTGGCTGTCTGTGTTTACGTCCCTCCCAGTATATCAGGCCAGTTCCTCCATCTCCCCCTTCCTGTGTCTGAAAAGGCCCAGCCTCCCTCCGCGGATGACCCATTCTACCAGCCTCTCTGGGACTAAGAAGCCCTTATCCGCCCGGGGCCAATAATGCAGTCAGTGTGAGGCCCTGGAATCAAACGCTTCCTGTGTGTCCTCCACGGCCTCCTCCACTCACTTTCACTGCATTCCTTCCAACGTTAATGTTTGATGGCCGGGAGAGGCCGCGCCAGATACTCTCACACAGCGTTCCCTTCTCTGTCTCTGGCACTGCGGGGTGCCCGGGTCCCTGGGGCCGGTGTGTCCCCGGATGAGGAAGTCAGCGCTAGCGATCCTCCCATCCCATCAGAGCAGATGCAGCGGCTATGTCTGTGGCGACATGCGAATGTGGGTGGGATACATGATGGGACTCTGCCGGGGACCAGGTACCACAGTGTCAAAAAGAAGAGTTGTTCCGATACCAGTAATCGGAAATTCATCGGATACTGCCTAAATTGCAGCATCGGATATCGGCGCGTACGCAAGTCTATGTGCCAATCTGATACATCACATCAAAAACATGTGCAGTGTTATTCTGCGGTCGTTAACAGTCAGAGGCGGAAAGTCGGAATGGGAAACGCGTCATCTGCGACCTATGTGCTTCAAGCTACCATGTCGGAAAACATGGATGCATGGACACTTAGCTACAAGGATACAAATGGATTATTATAATTACAGATTAGAAAAAAAAAATGGACTAAGTGAACCGACTATAGATTGCTATAGATAGATGCTAGACACTGTATCGGTATATAGAGTATGTAGGGAAAAATTTTTTATCAGAACATCTCTATCATAAAGAACAACAAGGCGTTTTAACTTCCTATCTAAGTCTTGATAAAAGGACCTTCAGCTATGCCAAGTTTGAGAGACTTGGCATGGCAGACATCAGATAAACAGGCAGTCACCTTTTTATTCCCTCACAAGTTTGCTACTAAAGAAGCTATTAGCCTAATTGGCACCTTTCTGGAACGACCCCACTCATTCTTGGATGGGAGCCATTTTAGTCATTGTGATATTTTGGGCCAGCACACAGTCTGGCCTCTCCAAAACAGTGACATATTTCCTTGTGTGCTTCTTGTGCTGTATGTGTATGTGTCTGCCCCATATCTGCCTGTAGCAGTTGTCCCTGCAGTCTGCCTTCCCAGTAGTAGCCAGTAGTATTCACTGTCTACGCGTTTCTCCTGGTATACTATGGAAAGGTCTCCATCCAGTCAGCTGGTTGGTTTTATCAATGGAGAGATATCTTTTTTTCTATCAGAGGAAGTTGCATACTTGTGTTCACTATGTTGTTGTTATAACATGTTAGATAACACTGTTTGTTATTCATATGCAGTGTATTACATATCTTCCCATCTTGAGCCGTATGTTTTTATCTGGTATTGATCACATGAGCGTCAAAACCATTTTGAATATGGCAATGCAGAGCACATTGCAGTGTGCTGCCTTCCTCTGCTGACTGCATGCTTAACGTGATTTTAGAAATGTAATTGGTATGAATCCATGATTTAGAGCCTGGAGATATTGCGGCTAGGGTCAGCATCTTGTATAGCAAAGCACTTAACTGAATCATTGTGCGTTGGGGTTGTTTGGTCGGATTTACAGCACAGTTCTATGCTATCCGGATCTAGATTTATACATTATTAAATTTGGTTTGTTAACTGAAGGTCATTTGTAGTTGCTATTGAGACTCTGTTCAGAGGTGCTCGCCCACCACCACAACCTCCTGCATAGTGGAAAGCAATTATTTCACTGAGATGTTTTTTTCCTGGATTCTTAAAAATAAATAAGAAAATATAAAGGAAGAGGCTAAATCTAAGACATCACTTGGGAACCCTTGATTTGTATACTTAAAGTCAATAGTTTATATGACAATGGCCATAATCCTCATTAGATGATGCAGCTCTAACAGCGAGTTCTGTGCCTCCTGGGGCAGTAGCAGCCCGGGGATGGCTCCACTACCCAACACTGCTCTCATTGTCTAGCCGTTATTGTGCTGCAGTGACAACACGGTAACACAGAATAACCGGAAATGATGTTCACAACCTCCATGAACCAGCATATCCACCACAGTTCAGTTCAGTTCAGCAGGGCATGATGGATGTTGCACAGACATTACAGATACTTATTTAACTCGTGCAAATGATACAAGGATAAAACCAGAAAAATACTAACGGATAAAAAACAGATGACATTGGTAGGAGCACTATTGAGACACAGAGAAAGTGCCATGTGTGCAAGATTAAGTACAAGAATCATATTATTGTGCAAATGTATTGCATATGGTACGAAAAAGGATTTATGTCTCCCCATGAATGCAGATGACAGCTTGCGAGTCATTTGGCGGCTTTCACCTTGTTGATTCTGTGTTGTTATTAATTTGTGCAATTAATGAAACGACATATGCTAATATGTTATTTCAAAGTGCGTAAAATGTCAGAAGTCCTAAAGAAGGCTTAAGTTTAAAGCATTACGGTAACGTAATTAAACTAATGACAGACTATCAGGTTTTTCTCCCTGAAAGGAGGGGAAATAAAATCTGTATCTAAAAGGATTTGTATGCATCAGAAATGAGTAGACGAGTGAGGGAGGGACACTCAAACGAAGAACCGTGGTGTCGTTTTTTGGTATCTTTGCATAGTTCTGCTTAAATGGTTACTTAACTCTGTAGTAAAAGCACTTGCATAACGTCATTTTGTACGTGCGTCTAACCGTTGGACGACTGGACGACTCAAACCACAGGGTGTGTAACAATGACTCAAGACTGGCTGTTACTGCAGAGGGAATGTGGTCAGTAGAATATAGATGTACACTATCATGGTATACAAGTGGGTGTGTGTGGGGAGAATTCAGATTAAAATAGAAGCCTGCAGACTTTAAAAACATTTCTTCATCTCATCGCGCTGCATATTGATTTGCTAAACTCCTATTCCAGTTTGATACCCCCTACCCCTTGATTCCTTCAGACGCCTGACGCAGGCCAAGTTATCTTCACCTAGCCAGCCAACAAACCCCTCAAGACGCACACGCGCCGTCTGCTCTGCGCCGGCTTGGGAGCCGATTATCTCGCGCTCCCCCAGACTGTATGCAGCAGCGCTGCTATAAGAAGTGATGTTTCTGTGTTGGCAGGCCCAGATCGCCTTCCTGCAGGGGGAGAGGAAGGGCCAGGAGAACCTGAAGAAGGACCTGGTGAGGCGGATCAAGATGCTGGAGTTTGCCCTGAAGCAGGAGAGGTGAGTGCCCCCTCCTGGGAACCTGTCCCCGTCCTCCAACGTCTTCTACTGTGTGCTTACAAAATGGGTGAAGAGCATATTTGAAGCATGGAAGGAATACACGCTGCACAGCAGGATCCTGAGGGCCCCTGTCCACGTGACGTCTTGTTCAGAGCGCCTGCATCTGCCTTTAGTTGTGTCCAATGAGGAGAGGGCGTGTGACAGACAGAAAGCTCCCTTTTCCCCCTGAGTGTTTTCCCCATTCGTCACGGTTGCTTCGTCCCTTCACCCAATCAAAGATTATGCCTACGGTCAAGCGAACATTTAATTTCGGAAGAGAGTCTGTTGTCGCATATAAATGTAAGACTCTACAGTTGCTTTCACAAACCAAAACTGGGAGGTGTCTGCATACGCTGCTTCCTCACAGAATGCGTAAGAACAAGTTAATGCTACAGAGTTGAGCTAGCGGCTACGGTGCTCACGTGGCTAGTTGTCATAGAAACAGTAAACAAAGCACCGGGATGCAGCTGTGTTTTTTTTCAGTGCACATACGCTGCATCCCAGCACATCACGCTCTGTGGACACGGGCCATAATGGTGTAATCAGCTGAGCTAAACTGCACTATACGCACAGACCATCTCCTCCCTAGAACACTCTGTTTGTACACTGCTGTTGTATACAGATTATATAAGGGCCGGGGGGGAGGGGGTCAGTTTAGATGCTGCATGCGCCGTTCATTTGATCAATCGAAAAGGCTGGCTGCTGGTTTGGTCACGGACGTGGTCAGTTGGCGTGGTAACACAGCATAGGGCAGCACAGGGATTCCCAGGAGCTGCTGCTGGTGTCATGTGTCTGCAGAGGAGTCTGCCCGTTCTGATGACTCTGCGTTGTCCTTGTGGATGAGGTGCAGGGGATAGAAAGCTGTGCTGTTAAAATGTTTACTACGAGAACAGCTAACAAGGTCAACGCCGCAGCCAGCTTTTCCCCCCCATGTCCCCGTTTGTATTTTTCTTTCTTGTTGTTAGTTTAGCGTTTTCCTCCTGCTCCCAAGCCTCTCTCTCCAGACCACTCAGAACCAGGTCCCCGGAGCAGCTGCGTGAGCGTGGCACGTTCTCATTTCCTGTCTGCGTAACGCATCGCATGGCTGCACCCCGGAGCAGGGACACAGAGATGATGTCACTGCGTCTTCTCTTTCATCTTCCCCCTTTGTTATGGGAAAGAGAGAGAGAGAGTGGCTTTAACTGTGGGGGACACGGCAAAAGGAAGGCTTGTAACGGCATTGCATATAACTTATGTACAACACTGGTCTATAAGGTATCACACGCACACACAGGTGTGTTCGTAACCACATGACTACTGTGGTGTAATAGGAGTCCTCCTGACCTTACCTTTTGTTATGTTGTTGTGGGTACTACAAACAGTAAAGACATCTCGCAGGGGAACTCGAAGAATCTACTGGCACTAAATTATATGCTGCAAGGTTTGCCGTTTCCCCCAGTAATTTGAGTGCTGCACATGACACTGCTATGCTTGTTATCTCAGCATTTTCTAGGGTGAAAGTATACAGGACGGCAGTGTCCCATCAACATTTGTTGGCTTAGCCATCCAGCAACATTGTTGTCGTCGTTTTTTGATCACGGGAATCTTAATCTTTATTTATTGTATTTCACACTGATACCAAAGTTTGAGCTTGTGGGTAAATGTAGGAGTAGATATGGTTCAGATCAGTGGTTTGGTCATGTGTAACCTTTTGAAATCAGAGCGCAGAGTCATAAAACGACAACAAGAACGCAACATCAACACAGCAGCATGGCTGTGCTCTCTCTCTGACCACACTGAGTAAGGTGAGGAGGTGAACTGGTTAAGTAGTTCCCACGGTAACGCGGCAAGATTAGCCATCCGACCCGTGGCGGTTGTCCGTCTGCGTGTCTCTCTCCTCACGATCCACACCTCTTCCTCCTTGGGAACCCCATCGTAACGCGCCACGCTATGCATGGAATGCACCTCTCTGTACCCTCTTTCTTCTCCGATGCGCTCAGGCCCCGCCCCCGAAGAAACACCTCCCGCTTGAGTGATCCCTCATTTCACCGGTTGCGTAGCAACAGGTCATGACTTCGAGGGCTTCTGAGAGAATTGGATCCGAACTGGCTGTTAACGCTTAGTGTTTACCCTTCTTCCATCTACAAATGTTCTTAATTTGCGTGGTTCTTTCCGTTTGATGGCACAGTGTGAATTGCATTTCCATTATGGCTCCTCATTTTAATGCTCGGACCGGTCTTCAACTGTAAACGGGAGGGGGCCAGGGTCAAGAAATTAAATGATATTAAAGAAGGTATTCCTGAGGTTTGTGTAGTGCTACAAGTGCCTTCATCAGATGAATCACTTCAGTTAAACTAGTTGTCCCAGGATGGGTAGAGTTGAAAACCACCACAGCCACCTTCTGTGAGTAATAGCTTGTTAGCGCGAACAAGACGGTTCCAAGTGCATTTTTTGCATCATATCTCGTGTCTTCACCCTTCACAGCCTTGCATGACACAATTTAAATGAAACATTCTCTCTCCTATCTCTTAACTCTCTTGCTCACTCCTCTCCCTCAGGGCGAAATACCACAAGTTAAAGTATGGGACGGAGCTGAACCAAGGTGACATGAAGGCACCAACCTATGACTCTGGTAAGACTCACGCGCGCACACACGTACGCGCACACACACATACCCCCACCCACACACACACTTATGTGCACATACACGTACGCACATACATGTACGCACACACACACACGTACGCGCACACACACTTATGTGGTGAACCCTGTTCTTTTCGGTGGTTTCATCACGACAGCGTTCCTACCTTGAAGGTATTCTCAGGGCAGTTCTCACTGAATGTTTGTTTAAGTTGGGCAAGGTATCCGGATGTGTGTCTGACAAGCCCTCATTTCGTCGTAGCACAGCGGAGGAGTAGCTCGGGTATAGACCCTGAAAGGAACTGATTTTGTATGCAACTAGATCATACACAAACTGGAACAAAGGTCTTACACAAAGTAGACAGAAGATCAGTGTAACCCAGTAGTCCTCAACACCACATGTGAAGGGCCCCTATTTTACCATCAGGTGTGAGGGTGATTCAAAATCTGCCCTTCCCTGTGAATTAGTGACATCACAAGTGGGCGTGTCCAACCAGTATGACGGACAGATCAGCCTACCGGGTGCTACAGTCCACGGAGTGCGCTAGATGTATCGCAATACTTTCTAATCCTCCGCTGATCAAACAGGCTTTCAACCGTTTGTCGGTGGGCAAATAGTTGGTTGTGTTCGTTCTCTGGAGTCCCTCAATTCACAGCAGCGGGCAACTGAACAAACATCAGACCCCGCCATTGGTGGAGAGCGATTCACCAACGTATGCCAGAGATGGCATGGCCTGGCTGCTTGTCTCGCTGGGAACTGCTGAGTCTAGGCCCGATTTTATAAACCTCTCTCTATTATTACTTTGGTCTGACCCCCCCCCCCCCCCCTACAACCCCAAGGCTAACGTTTGATCCAATCCACTCGACTGTTGACAACGTTGACGGTGTAAACGTGCCCGTCTCCCCACACACACGATATAAACAGTTTGTTTGCGATCGGGCCGCTGTCTCGTCTGTATTCATGAGGACTGCTCGGGGGAGGGGGTGGGGGTCGCAGCCCCCCCAAAGTGTTGATGAGACGGCGAGACGTGGCAGCAGGAGAGGGAGGTGGCAGGAGGGAGGTGTTTTCACACGTAGAGCGGCGCACCTGCCTGCTATGCCACCCACACAGCCTGCCCTGCCTCAAATAAGCCATGACCCACATTTGAGGCAGCCTCTAGCCTCTTCCCCTGCTGACTCCCACCCGCAGTCTCCTGCCGCACAGAAACCTCCATCCAATCTCCATCCTATTAACACCACACACACACACACACACACACACACACACACACACACACACACACACACACACAGTGTCTATGCATGTACTGTACGCATGGCCCAGGCCCTCTGCAGCAGCCAGAGTGCTGACTGCGTTGAATGTGTAATATCAACGAGTGCTCCGATTCCCCATTGTTGTCTGTCACGTATCGGGCCGTGTCGGTCAGGTATCTGGCTGTAGTTAAAGCCCCAGTACAGTACCACACCGACGGTCGCATTGTTTGCCCGGTTGTACGCTATCGACCACCTTGAGGGAGGGGGGACCTGGTCGATTATCTGAGTCCCTTGTTTGGTTTTCTCTCATTCTTTTAATAGCGATGAGTGTTTAGACCTAGTGGTTGAACCGGGTCCTGGGTTGGTTCGCCCCCCCCCCCCCCACTGCACACAGTTTGTTTGCCATCGGTCCGCTCCCCCCCTGCTTTGAGTAAATTACAACTTCCGCATATTATTCCGCAGACCCACCGAGGCCTCGGGCAGGCAGAATGTTTGTGGTTGCCTGGGTTGCCCTCGTACATGCAGGAATGTGCTGCTGCTGTTAGTGGAGCTGAATGTCAGTGGCTGTCTGTGTCTTTGGGGAGTGCCCGCGTTGTAATTTGCGTCTTCCTCAATCAATCCACCAATGATCCTTCCCCAGATGAGGCCAATGAGAACGAGGGGCCAGGCCAACTCAACAATCAGCTGTCGTGGAAACAAGGCAGACAGCTCCTCAGACAGTGAGTACACACACACGCACGCATATGCCAACCGGAAAACCCGCACAAAATCAACACAATCTCGCCATCTCAATCGATGAATCAGTAAGAATAGATATGGCTAAATATTCTATGAGGCTTATTTGCGTTTCCTGATGCTTAACAGCCAAGGAAACCCTGCACTGTAAAATACATGGAATAGCTCCACCGTGTGGTCATAACGAGCCATTACTTTCATCAGTGCATTGAAGTGTTTTCCGCTCTCACTCCTGAATGCGTTGCCAATGAGCAGGCCTCCTTTGGCGCCGTTCACAGGCTGTGTCACACATCATCTGCCATAACACGCCTCCTCACAAGCCAGCGTGTGTCAAGTGACAGATCAACGGTGTTAAAGGCTTTCTCCACCAGCCTGCCCCAGTAGTGCTCCCACTGTGGACTCGCATACACGCCACACTCAGGAACAGGAACATTAGCACAGCAGTCACCAAACGCTCACAGGCAGTGCCAGAGGAATGCCTTTTACAACTTATGTCTTTACCAGCAAGTTCATTGAAAATGTGGGATTGTAAAATTGTGAAACCATCTGCTTGTATGGAAAATGAAGCATTGTTTTCTACAGTTTTATAAATATTAGGGTTGCACTTGATAAGATGCACTTTAACAAGTTTTATATTTTATTGGTTTTGTTTTATACTCTCATTGGTGCGTGGAGTCAGCGTTTGACTGTAAAGTCCCATCCTGTAAAGAGAGGGTTTTGGCCTAGCCCTGTACCATTACAAAGCCTACGCTATGCGGATGCGGATGCGAATCCTATAAAAGGAGACCATTTCAATCCTTGAAACACTACAGTTTAGCAACGACATGCCGATTTGACTCCGCTCCTTTGTTGCTGTTTTTCATTGCATCCTTTGCCCCCAGGTACCTGCAGGAGGTGGGCTACACAGACACCATCCTCGATGTGAAGTCCCAGAGGGTGAGGGCCTTGCTTGGCCTGGCCGGGGAGAGCGGAGGGGGCAAGCCTGGAGACAAGCCCAGTGCCGAGCCCCTGGTCAACGGGACGGACACCTCGACGAAGGGCATGGCCACCAGAGGGTGAGGGGGAGGAGTGGTGTAGTGTATTCAAAATGTTTTGCCTGTATGTATGTATGTATGTATGTATATATGTTTGTATGTATGTCAATAAGGGCACCCATTGCACTCCTGATCATCCCCGGAACGAGGGATCCCCCACTCTGCGTTCCTTCTCAAGATTTCTTCCTTGCTTATTAAGGGAGTTTTTTCTTGCCCTCTGGGGGGCTAGGGTCAGGGTGGTGTCATAGATATATGGCCTGTTAAGGCCTTTGGGGCTGTACCAGATTAAGGGCTATACAAATAAAATGGAATTGAATTGAAGTAGTGGTTGGGTGTATGATATAACTTCCGTGTTTCACATCGATGCTTCGTGACGTGTATGGCCCATAGTGTGGTCTGTGGTCTGTGGTCTCCGACCACTTCTCACAAGTTTGAATGTGTCGAGTTCAGCGCCAAATAACTTGGCTGTGAAAGCTCTGTAGGGAAATAACTCATAACCAAGATCATAGTGTATAAAAGCTTTAATGAATGTATGTTATGAATGGTTATCATTGACTGGAGTAGATCCGGAAATGTGTACCCCTATGTACGGAATCGGGTATTGTTTTGACTCTGATTAGTTTTGAATCTGATTTGTTTTCAATCGAGAATCGATTTTGAATTGAGTTCCGATCATTTTTATTGAATCGTGAACCCCTGCCCCACCCACTCCAAGAATCCAGATCTAAATTGTGTGCGCGTCTGATTGGCCGATGTGCCCACAGGAAAACGGAGCTGTCGGACCCCAGCGCCGTGCTGGAGGCCTTCAAGTTCATCGAGAGCACGGCGGCGGAGTACAGCGACGAAGATGAGGACGAGGAGGGGGAGGGGAAGGACCGCACCATCATGGAGTCCAGAACGGTGAGAACAACTAAGGATCCTCCAACAGACACACATCACACACACACACGCTCGTACATACTGCTCAGGTTTTTTGATTTCATGTTGTGTTGGTGAAACTCATATTATTCGCCATTATGTTTTATGTGTACACATGCTGAAACCATTTCATCATCTCTGAAACCTTGTTGAATGAAAACCAATAAGAATCACTCACTCACTCATCACTCCCTCACACACTCACTCATCACTCCCTCACACACTCACTCACTCACACACACACTATTTCCAACCATGCTCTGAGATGAACGAGTTCCTCTCTGTGCTCCTCAGATCCTGAGGAAGAAGCCGGCGTCGTCTTCCTCCACCTCGTCTCCGGCCATGGACACCAGCGAGGACCCCGACACAGAAGAGGCCCTGAAGGGCTTCGACTTCCTGTCCAGCCCGGACGAGATGGACACCTCGCCCGAGTCCAGGGGCACGGGCGACGGTACGGACTGGGGTAAGCCCTGCGGTGGGGTGGGGGTGGGGGCGGGAGACCGCTCGGCCAGGAGGAACCGGCCTTGCAAAGCATGAAGGGAAAAGGATAAACAGTTGATAAATAAACTACAAAAATACATAAAAACTATTATTTTTCAAATACAAATAGTTTTGTCATTTTAAAAGTGTTGTTTTTGTAGAAAGTCCGTTTTTTTATTACACTAAAACCATTCTGTGTGTGTATTTTTTTTTTCAATGTAAATGTTGAACATCTGCCCATAGTTTGGTGACTGTCGTGATATCTCTGCCCATTATTCACACCCAGTCACTCTGTGTACATCATCCAAATCTCCACGCTTGAACTCTCTGTATTTAATCCATAGTGTGTGTGAAACGTGTCCACTGTGTGTCCCCATAGCTAGCCCGTCAACACAATGTGTGTCCCACACCCCCACCCCTTGTGTTAGTGTGGGACCAGCCCACCACATCTTCTGTCCCGAGCGCTAAACACCAGGTCTGGAGGTTACCCGCAGGGGTCCCTGTGTGTGAGGTTGACGCCGTTCTCATTTGCGTTTTGTTTATTTCGAGATAGATTGACCCTTCACAACAAATTGCTTGGGAGGGGCAGAGAAACAGACCCAAAGTTTTACATTGAAATTGAAACTACAAGAAATATCCATATGGCCAGTTAAAGGAACCCTTAAACTGCCATCCAAAGACCATCCCCCACCCTCACCTCCGCACTAGGAAGAGCAGAGCGATGTGTAGGTCCGTGATCATCTCCCACATGACGCCAGAGGGCCTTCCAAGCGCCAAGAGGCCAAACACGACGTCAACACTCACGACCTGCCGTGGTGGGGATGGTGGTGGTGGTCACCCTGAGAGACCCATCCCTGGTCTGGGCAAGGCCTGCTCCCATTCTCCTTGAGGCTTTCAACCCCTGACCCCCCCTACCCCTGACCCCCTTTTCCCATGGTTCCACACCAGGAACTGCCTGGACTCAGATCCTAGCCTTGTTGATCCAAGCCTTGTTGAGCTAGCCTTGTTGAGCCCAGACTTGTTGATCCTAGCCTCATTGAGCCTAGCCTTGTTGACCTAGCCTTCTTGAGCTTAGCCTTGCTAACCTGGCCTTGTTGACCTAGCCTTGTTGACCTAGCCTTGTTGACCTAGCCTTGTTGATCCTAGCCTTGTTGACCTAGTCTCGTAGATCCTAGCCTTGTTGACCTAGCCTCGTTGATCCTAGCCTTGTTTACCTAGCGTTGTTGATCCTAGCGTTGTTGAGCCTAGCCTGTTGCGTGGCACGGGGGACGTAAAACTTCCAGTTGAGATGTTGAGCTACACCCAGAGATAGTGGCGGGCTAGAGAGGGGTGCTGGCGTGGGCAGGGGGTTTCCGCACTCCACCCAGCCTGCCTGGCTACAGTATGTGACTCCTGGACCAGGGCAGCTCCTCAACAGCCTCTTGGTCTGGTTTTGTCCTCTCCTCCTCCTCCTCATCCCCAACCTTTCCTGTGTAGACAAGGACGAGCAGGACTCTGAGGCCTGGGATGTGGACCAGGGCCTGATAACCAAACTCAAGGAGCAGTACAGAAAGGAGCGCAAGGGCAAAAAGGGGGTGAAGAGTAAGTCCTTGTCTGCGGCCTGCTGCCTCCCCTCTCCGCCTACTCCTCCATTTACTCCTCCTCCGCCTCTGCCTCCTCCACCTCTCTCTGGTAGACGCTGGTTTCCTCACAGCCAACAAAAAAACGAAAGCCTCAAATCAGGAGCAGACATCCTCGCCGTGTTTCTCATTTCCCACTCCTGGCTGCTGTCTTGTCCTTCCTCCCCTCTCCTCCCCTCTCCTCCCTGCCTCCCGTGCTCTGTCCTGCACTCCCCCTCTCTCTGCGATGTCCCACGGAAAATGTAGCCTTTAGCAACAGCCACGCCAGCATGTACAACCGTTGGGACAGACCTTCGTCGTTTCACCGGCTGAACGGTACATCTGCTGCACTCAGTCACGTAGAAATCGGTCACGTATATGCACCGGTTTCGCCGTCGCCACCCCCCCCGGTGGCACCCCCCCGGTCGCCCCCCCCCCCCCCCCACCCCCCCGGTGGAACTCTGACCTGCTCCCTTTTTGCAACGCCAACCGTTTCATGCAGGTTCTTCTGTTGTACTGGCTACACGCCCCTCGCTCACGCACTCTCTCGGTCACCGGGGCCTTTCTCCTCATCAGACCTTGCTCTTAATGTCTTTGTGTTGCATGCTTTCATCCCTGCTCCAGCCACTCCCTTCTCCTCCGTTTGTGTCCTTCAGTTTGAGCTGTGCAGCACCATGTTGTCTGTGATTACGTTGTCCTCTCTCGGCTCCTGTTTGTAATCTCCTACAACACGGACAGTTTCACTGTTCACCGTCATACTCCATATTCTATTCATAGTCTATTTCGTCCAATTCCATATCACGTTATTTTTTTTATTTCTGTTTGTCATTCATTGGGCATTAAATAGTTATAACGTTATCAAGGTTGGGTTATAGCTGTAGTTTGGATGATACTTTTGCAGGGTCTCAGATGTCTCCACCTTGTCTTTCTGGGTTCTCATAAAAACCCAGAAAAATATTATTTTTTCTGGGTTTTGAAATTGATTTTTTTTTTTACTAAGGCACATTATTATTTAACCGAGGCGGGGCCTGTTAAGGTTTCACATTGTTCCCGGGCTGACGTCTTCCCTAGACCCCCTGCCCCCACTACATTCCCTCTTTATTTAGACCCATGAACGTCATCATTTTATCAGTCTTTCTCTTTCAGGCGCACTCTTGTTTCTCCTGTTCTCATTGTGGCGGTTAAGGTGTGGAGGAGGAGGATAATTTGCTACAGCATTGAGTCATTTCATTGGCTGAATCACCAGTGTGTAATTAATCATTGTTGGCAGGCCTGGTGTTTCCTTCCCAAAGTCTGTTATGAATCACTCATTATGGACGTTTACACTCCATGTGGACAACGTATCGTACCTTAAAGATCATCCTCGTTCACACACCACAGCCCTCACTGCGTTTTCTTTCAGTTCAGCTAACAAAGACTCCCAACTGCTGCTTTCCCTTTCATATTTTCTCACTCTCCATCTCTCTCCTGTGGTGCATCAATTATTCACTCATTTGTATTCCCTTTCAAGGCTTCTTTTTTTCCTCCTCACTCACATCGTAGGCTTCTCTTCTTCCAGAGTGCCGTTACATTTCTAATCCTTTTCCTTGACGTGTCTCCGGCTCTCTCGCCTCCTTCTCACCTCCTTCCCGCCCTGAGTCGTGTCCGTTCTAACATGTGCCCGCCTGTCCGCCAGGGCCCAACCGGTCCAAGCTGCAGGACATGCTGGCTAACCTCCGCGACGTGGAGGACCTGTCCCACATGCAGCCCCCCGCCGCGCCCCAGGCCCGGCCCAGCGTGCCCCGCCTCAACGAGCACGAGGCCAGCCGGCCAGACGAAGGTCAGTGCGGTTGGTTACCGCGGTGCGTCCACTGCCACGTGACTACAATTGAATTTTTTTTGACTTTACAATTCTGTTAAACAATGAAACCTGTAAAAGTGGGCTTTCTTTCTTCTTCTTTTTTTCATTAACATTTTCCACATTCAAGATAGAGGAAAAAACATAGCAATAACATGAAAACAGGAAAAAGACAAATAGTATAAAAACATGATGTCATGGGATGTTCAGTAAATTCAAAGCAAAATTGTCTAATTTAAATTAAAATGTAACCGTATGGGCTATTGCGCTTTCTGAGTAGCAATCCAATCCCGAGTGAAGCGCTGAACGGCTTCAGGTTAGATCTTTGAGGGGTGAAGAGAGAGACGGCAGAAGAGGGCAAGATTTTGAAAATAAACAACCCCCCCAAATGAACTCCCCTTCCCCCTCTGCTCCCTCCCTCACGACATAACTCAGGATCTTCCAGTAGCAGAACCTTCTTAGTCCTGACTTAAACGACCCTGAGTTTAAACTAAAAACCACCTGGGTCTGTTGCCTCTGGCCTGTGGTTGAGCGCTGGCTCTCAGCGCCCATACAGTGGTTCCGTGTTGACCCTGCTGGTTTCGCGTGTCTCTCCCCAGTGGAGGCGCTGACCTTCCCCCCAGCCTCGGGGAAGTCGTTCATCATGGGCGCCGACGAGGCCATGGAGAGCGAGCTGGGACTGGGCGAGCTGGCGGGGCTCACCGTGGCCAACGAGGCCGACATCCTGACCTACGACGTGAGTATCCTCCGGGGGGGGCGGCATGTGCCTCAGGAGGTAGAGCGGGTCGGCTGGTGACCGGAGTGTCGCGGGTTCCATCCCCGGCTCCTCCTAGCTGAGTGTCGACGGGTTCCTGAGCGAGACGCCTCACCTTCACTGCTCCCGACGAGCTGGCTGTCGCCTTGCATGGTTGACACCTCCGTCGGTGTGTGAATGAATGGGGGAATGTGAGGCAATATTGTAAAGCACTTTGAGTGGCCACTGGTTAGAAAAGCGCTGTATGAATGCAGACCATTTATGGGTGGGAGAGGGAGGGGATCGGAGGAGACCCACGGCCGTTACTCCACCGCCCATCCCCATGGTCTCCACGTTGTAGTTGTCACTGCATCGGTTCTGAACATGGGCTTCTGAACCTGTCTCCTCAGATCGGCAACAACAAGGACGCACTGAGGAAGACCTGGAACCCCAAGTTCACCTTGCGCAGCCACTTCGACGCCATCCGGGGGCTGGCGTTCCACCCCGTGGAGCCCGTCCTGGTCACGGCGTCCGAAGACCACACCCTCAAAATGTGGAACCTCCAAAAGACAGCTCCCGCCAAAAAGTAAAGGAGGCCGCCTTTTTCCATTTACCGTTTCCTACAATACATTATCGACTTCAACGAGCCTTAATGAATATCTTTTCTATCCACAGGAGCACCTCTCTAGACGTGGAACCCATCTACACATTCAGAGCCCACCGGTAAATCCTATACATGTTACTTTTATCCTTTTTAATGGTTGGGTCAGCAAAATTGAATGGCGGGTGCTGAGACATGTGTTCCTCCACTCCACCAGGGGAGCTGTTCTCTGTGTGGTGATGAACAACACGGGGGAGCAGTGCTTCAGCGGGGGCGTCGACGGGACCATCCAGAGCTGGAACACGCCTAACCCCAACATCGACCCGTACGACTCCTACGGTAACAGCATTCCTCCTTTTAGGCCAATATCTAAGCAAGACCAGACTGTTAGGATACAGAGTATAATACAGAGAGTCCATATTCTGAGCCACATAAGGCGGTCGGCTTAGCTCAAGGGGTAGAGCAGGTTGACTCTTAACCGAAAGGTTGATAGTTTGAACCCGGCTCAAGTGTGTCCCTGAGCAAGACACCTCACCCTTGGTGCCTTGCGTAGTTGACTCCATTCGGTGTGTGAATGTGTGTATGACCATGTCTCTTTGGATAAATGGTCTGCTAAAGGCCCTAAATGTAAATGCAGATGAGAAATGAGGGATGCCCGACTGGGACAAAAAGGGCTATTATTTGGGCCGATATTGTGAAAGGGATTATTCATTTAGATTAACAAATTATCTTTTTGGTTCTAATTCTGGGGTTCCGACTAGATTCTAGTACAACACCTGTGATTCAGTAGAGCCCTTATTGCTGAGCTGAAACTGCTTGTACTCAGGTTTTGATTAAACAGGTGTACAAAATCAGATGTTTTCATGTTTTCTTCTTCATATTTTTAATTCCAATTCCTTTATTGCACCCTTTCATAATTAGTCAACAGCTTTTACTGGACATATTCATCGCGCAGCCCTCATTAGAATCGTATGTCTCTCTCTCTCCTGTGGTCACAGCCTCATTAGAATCGTATGTCTCTCTCTCCTGTGGTCACAGAGCCATCTGTCCTGCGGGGGGCGCTGTCCGGACACACGGACTCGGTGTGGGGGCTGGTGTACAGCAGCGCCCACCAGCGCCTGCTGTCCTGCTCCGCCGACGGCACCGTGAGGCTGTGGGACGCCAACAACACCTCCCCCGCCCTCGCCATCTTCAACGAGAACAAGGGTACCCTCTTTAGATCCTCCCACATCTGTGTGCCCGGTTTAACGACCAGTGTTTTCTACGTTTGTGTTTATGTGTGCGTGTGTATTGTTATGTATGCAATGGAGAGTCAACAGTATGCATTGTTATTCCTGCGCCTTAGGGGGTGCTCTACTGCACCTGTTTACTGTAACTCGTAGCATAGTTCACTGTCTCCACCCGCGTTCTTTTGTTGTCCTTATATTATATAACAAACATAATATGTATATTGAATTTTTGTCTGTACACAATGGTCATCATGTACAGATAAAGTAATAAAGACTGCGTCATTGAAAACTCATGCATGTAAAACGGAGTGCAAATGAGCCCACATACAATTTTCTAAAAGAAAATGTATATCTAGAACATGTCTCCTGGCTGAAGGGCGGTTCTGATGTGTTGATGTTCTGATGTGATGTGCTGATGTGTGTCTCCTGCCGTCCAGCGCTGGGCGTGCCCTCCTCCGTGGACCTGGTGTGCAGCGAGCCCGCCCACATGGTCACCTCCTTCACCAGCGGGCAGATCGGCCTCTTCAACATGGAGACCCGGCAGCTGGTCCTCAGCCTGGAGACCGCCGTGGACTCGGGTAAGCCTCGGCCCCGACACATCCCCGCCCCCACCCCGACGCCCTCTTACTCACACACCCCCCCCGGTGGGCTCATCCAAAGCCACCTCTCTCTAGAGTCGCTCTGGATGAAAGCATAGGTTTCTGATGACAAAATCCTTAATGTATAATGCATTATACAATACAGGGTTAGGGTTATTAACTCATTAATACATTTATGTATAATAACAATACATTAATAATCCCTCACTTCTCATCTGGGATTAGTAAAGTAAGTAGTTAAAAGTAGTAAAGTAACGCCGCTCTGGTTGCAGCCACGCCCTGCCAGATCAACAAGGTGCTGAGCCACCCCACGCTGCCCATCACCATCACGGCCCAGGAGGACCGCCACATCAAGTTCTACGACAACAACAGCGGCAAGCTCATCCACTCCATGGTGGCCCACCTGGACGCCGTCACCAGCCTCGCCGTGGACCCCAACGGACTCTACCTGATGTCGGGCAGTGAGTAGCCGCGTCGGGCCCCTCGGGCCGTCACCACTAGGGGGGTCCCGGGACAGACTAGTGTGAGGGGCAGTGTGTGTGTGTGTGAGTGACGGATGTTTTGTAGATGACCTAACACTTGTTATGACATCAGACACCGAACCCTTCAGTTGTACAGTAGAACACGTTGGCTCACACTCAGACGTTCAGAACTCTCAGAAACACTTTCTCCTCAAGGTTGGCGAGTTGGACATGTTTACGTTCCAGCAGTCTGGCCCTTGATACACAGAAGAATGTCCTAGCTTGTCCACTAAGACTTTATAACAACAATGATACAATATCCCGAGAAAATATCTGTCGGTCTAGACTCCAAGCGCTATAGGCCAGTGTTTTGAATCAATAAATTCCTTCCCTCAATCTCTTCTTTCTCTCCCTCCCTCTCGCCCTCCTTCTCTCCCTCGCCCTCCTTCACACTCACCCACCCTCTCTCTTTCTTTCTTTCTTTCTTTCTTTCTTTCTTTCTTTCTCTCTTTCTCTCTTTCTCTCTCTCCCTCGCCCTCTGGCACGCTCTCTTTCCCCCTCCCTTCCTCTCCCTCTCCCTCTTACTCTCACCCCCGCCCTCCCTCCCCTCCCCTCCTCAGGCCACGACTGCTCCATCCGCCTGTGGAACCTGGAGAGCAAGACGTGCATCCAGGAGTTCACGGCGCACCGGAAGAAGTTCGAGGAGTCCATCCACGACGTGGCCTTCCACCCGTCCAAGTGCTACATCGCCAGCGCCGGGGCCGACGCGCTCGCCAAGGTCTTCGTATGACGTGGGCGCGGCCCCATCACGCCTCGCCCCGCCCTCCTCCTCCTCCTCCTCCTCCTCCTCCTCCTCCCCCCCTCATCCGCCACCGCAGCCACCACCACCAACACCACCACCACAGCTGGCTCCGCCCCCCCTCGCCCACAGACGCAGCCTCCCACGGGTCAGGGACCAATCAGAGAGAGAGAGAGAGACGGACGTAAGGGCGGGGCGGACGCCGCACGCGGGTGTCCAGTGATCCCCGGCGCCCGCAGCCCTCCTCCCTGAACGTTGATTGGTTTCACCCCCACCCCCCCCCCCCCCCACCCCGTTTTGACGGGCAGACTATGTAGCCAATCCCCTGCTCCCCTCCGTGGGGGCGGGCCCTGAACGCTCACGCTGTGCGGGCCGTGGTTGGCTGGGAGGCGAGTTCGATGGACAGACGGTTCCGGGGCACACGGTTCCCTGAGACTCCCATCGAGCATCCAGGCCGGACCTGGTAAACTGACAACAAGAGGACCCTCTCTCAAACACACACACAACCCCTAGCCTACCCCTAGCACAGATGCCTCATCACACACACACACTCACACACACCTGCACTTGCATCTCACACACACACACACACACACACACATATACACTCACACTCGCATAACATGCACACACACGAACACACAACATTAGTCCACTTCACAGGAGATTGAAGAGAGTACACTGGAGAAATGAGATTTTAAACGGCTCTTCTGCCCCCCCCCCCCCCCCCCCCACTCCCCCAGGTGTGAGCCGCTGCTCCCCCACCTGTGATAGTGTTGCAGACGCGGGGGTGTCTGCAGGCTTACCCGAGCTATTGTGGAAATATTCTTTGGCTTTTCTCTATCCCCAGCCTACCCCCCCACCTCCCTGAGACGGTCTCTGCCTGCCCTCCTGCTTGCCTTTTGCTTTTCTTTAGAGAAAAAAACGACAACAAAACACTTATTGACAAATGTGCCTTTGATTAAAAAAAAAAAAAAGGTATTGGAAAATGTAATTTTACCTTCCTTGTTTTGGGCAGCAGGAAGGGTCGGGGTCTATGCGCTGGAGGTAAGGGTGGTCACAATGTTGTCCATTTTAAGAAAACATTGGATGTACAATTACAAATACTTATAATAAACAAAAATATATATCCAGTCTTAAAATCTATCGTGCAGCGTGAGTTTGATTTCCTGTTTTGGTAAAACGTGGCCGGGGGAATCGCATTCTGTTTGTTTTAGTTCTCGTTTTTCTTTTCGTTGGGGAGCAAAGCTGGCAGAGTGACACAGATTACTGAGTATATTGCCTGTGTGTTGATGAGTTGTACACGTGAGAGCTAAGATAACAAAAAACTATGTCTAAACAATGTAAACCATTTTGGTTATATAACTACAATTTCAAATTGGTCCTACCTACTTGTCCGTTTTAGGAATATCCATTTGATATTTTGGCCAGTTTGCTCTTGTTTTAATGGATTGGCTTGTGCTGTATGTAGTTCCCCCCGATGGGTCAGACCTGCTCGACCCGCAGTCTTGACTGTTCATGTCCAAAATATAGATGAGTAGTCCAATGTTTAGCAGGAAGGTTGGCGCAGTACATTACGAGACTATTCTAACTGAATATGAAAACCTAAAAGGAGCGGTGTCTATGGTTATCCTTCGGACCGAAAGGTTTTACCAGTAGGATGTGTGCAGAACCGGAGTGGTCAGAATCCACCTTATGTTTAAAGTACAGCTTCAATGAGCCTCTTTCTCAGTCACTGGTTTGTATATGAAAGTCTGTTCCAAATAAAAAAACTGCTGTAAAATCTTAACCGGGATCCTAGTTTTATTATCAGATTTGTGTTGTCAAATTTTGTAAAAGTTTACTTAAAGTTACTTTTCGTTATTTTCAGCCTTACAAATGCTCCAACAGGAAATGTTTCCGAAGACTGTTTTGAGATGGCTGCTAAAACTGCATGAATTGTGAAAGCGCTGGAAGTGTACATAACAGTACATAAGTACTGAGTAGTACATAACATCTTTGTAACAAGCTCTTATAAGTGATGTGTTATAAAGTGTGTTATAAAGATGTTGTCACTCAGACTCTGCAAGACCTTCGTCGTTCTTTCGTTTCAGAGATGACTCGATGGAAGAACATGTTTTTTTTTATTTTATTATAAACTGAATTTAAAATAAGGATTAATTATATATCTGAACATTATAAGCAAAATACCTTTTTTAATATGCATATGTACAAATAGGCCATAAGAGGGGGAAAGATATTATAAATACTCTCATTCAACACATCCAACAAATACCTGCCGGGTTAAAAAGTAACCCGGGCAAACTATTACAAAAAATATGAAATGGTTTTCACTCAGGAGAACTGCATGTCCAGGTTTATATCATTGCTGTTTACAAGGGCTAAAATCTTGCCTGCACCATATTCCTCGACAGTCTGACTCTTACTGCTGTATTGTCCAATTGCAAGCATGTAATGGCCTATTTTACATCAAGGTAGCAATGTATTGCTGATGGAATGTGAATGCGAGATCTACGATCGAATGAATAATACCAACATGAGCATGCAATAATATTATGCACCATTGTCTTATTTTTGTTTGAGGGACTACAACAATGTCCCTACTCTTAAGTCTCTTCTGTTAGGAAGATCACAATGCAACTTTGCCTCCTCTTTGCTTAGGTTAAGCCCCATCAGAGGAATTGCCAGGCGTTCCTTTAAACGCTAAACTCTCTCCGTGGGCCATACAAGGTAGTTTAAATTTCATCAAAGTACATTGCATCGATAGAATACATCCTGTTACCTTAGCGTCACTGACTGTCATCCATACACAAAGTTTCCACTGGCCTTTGGGTCCCCAGCTACCGCCCAGATAACGCCTTTTAACTTGAAATCATTTGTTTTTTTCCAACCCCCCCCCTAACCCTCACCTAATTTCTAAACACTGATCCACTTGTCCCAATCAAATAGTATTACCTTGCAGTCAATCTATGACTGCAATCTGGACCAAAGAACGCTTAACGTTTACAACCTGTCTGCTGTTAAGACCCCCCCTAACGGATGTCACAGTACAACTAACAAATAGACATTGACGTTGCCCCCCCCACCCCATCCCCACCTATTCCCTGTTTCCTTCCCAATTTGTCCCTCCGCCTAGCCACCCTTCCCCTAATCTGATTGGTCAACAGGAACTTTAACCTAGTAAGGGCCCTGCCCCCCCCCCCCCCTCCAAGTCTTGCCATGCTTTAGTTCCGTGGCTGCGAGTTGAATTCCTGGCAGATGTTGTTGATGATCTTGGGCACAAACTTGTACAAGCTGTCAAACTCGTCAACGAAGAAGGAGTGCTCTTTGTCGGGGTCGGTGGCGATGTACTCCAGCTCGTCCTGGGCGGCCCAGGCAATGCCGATGGAGTAGGCAATAACACCTGGGGAGAGGGAGGGAGAGAGAGAGAGAGAATGAGAGAAAGAGAGGGCAAGAGACGGAATGAGAGAGGGAGGGCAAGGGGGCGAGAGAGAGCAGGCTATGCAGAGGCCTCACATCTCCCTGCTGATGTCACACGCAGACGCTCACCCCCACCTCTCACCTCTGTGTGACTTCACACACACGGGAGACGAAGCAACGGGGGGGCCTTCACACAGGATTAGCATGCGTGGCTGTCGGCTAACCACCGTTCATCATCACGGCAGTGATGAGACCACCGGTACGAGCGATCGGTCGCACTTGCTATCAGATCGGGCTCGGGTCAGTCTTGTTATAGTCGTGTACTCCCCCCCCCTCCCCCCGCCCCCCCTCACCTTGGCGGTGGACGGCCAGCGCCGGCGCCCTGACGTCGTCGTAGGACCGCCCGTCGGTGATCACGATCATGATCTTGCGCTTGTTGGGCTTGGACTTGCTGAAGAGCTGGTCGGCGGCGTAGGTGATGGCGGCGCCCGTGCTGGTGCCGCCGCTCCAGTAGTTGACGCGCTTGATGGCGTTCAGCAGCTCCGCCTTGTTGTTGTGCTGCCCGAAGCCGAACTCCAGCCGCTGCTCGTAGGTGTACTGCACGGCGCCCACGCGCGTGTCCGTGTCGGAGATCTCAAACTCCCGCGTGACGTTGGCCACGAACTGCAGCACGGTGCGGAAGTTGCCCGTGCCCACGCTGCTGGAGCCGTCGATGACGAAGGCGATGTCGTTGGCGTTCAGGCAGGTCTTGCTGCACATGAGGCGGTCCGTGTCGCACACGCGCTTCACCAGCGGCTGCACGGCCTTGCGCAGGGCGAACCAGCTGGACACGGGCAGGGAGTAGAAGCCGTTGGTGCGACACACCGCCTGCAGGGGGAGACACATGCTGATGAGGCTGCTGGGGAAGAGTTCTAAACCCAGTGAGGAAGAGTTCTAAACCCAGTGGGGAAGAGTTCTAAACCCAGTGAGGAAGAGTTCTAAACCCAGTGAGGAAGTGTTCTAAACCCAGTGAGAAAGAGTTCTAAACCCAGTGAGGAAGAGTTCTAAACCCAGTGAGGAAGAGTTCTAAACCCAGTGAGAAAGAGTTCTAAACCCAGTGGGGAAGAGTTCTAAACCCAGTGAGGAAGAGTTCTAAACCCAGTGAGGAAGAGTTCTAAACCCAGTGAGGAAGAGTTCTAAACCCAGTGAGGAAGAGTTCTAAACCTAGTGAGGAAGAGTTCTAAACCCAGTGAGGAAGAGTTCTAAACCCAGTGGGGAAGAGTTCTAAACCCAGTGAGGAAGAGTTCTAAACCCAGTGAGGAAGAGTTCTAAACCCAGTGGGGAAGAGTTCTAAACCCAGTGGGGAAGAGTTCTAAACCCAGTGAGGGAGAGTTATAGACTCAGTGGAGAACAATTCTGAACCCAGTGAGGGAGATTTCTAAACCCAGTCAGAAAAAGTTCTGAACCTAATGAGGGAGAGCTCTGAACTCCTTGAGGAAGAGTTCTTCTAGACCCAGTGAGGAAGAGCTCTTCTTACTAAACCCAGTGAGGAAGGGTTCTGAACCCAGTGAGAAAAGAGTACCTTATCCACAAAGTTGGCCTCGACCACGTTCAGCTTCTCGTTCTCGTCCGGGCCCTCGATTGTGACAAAGAAGATGTTGATGCCGGACTCGCGGGCCAACCGCGAGGCGTCCTCCACCTTGTCCGTGGGCCAGCCGTCCACCAGCACCACCACCACGTTGGGAGCAGACCCCCGGTTCCCGTTGCTGTCACTGAAGTACTGCCTGTTGACGAAGGAGAGGGCCTTCCCTGGGGGGACACAAGGGGGCAGCAGAGCGGTGCGGTCAGAGCCCGTCCTGGAGACGTGCTACCTCAGTGTCGGGGTAGGGGTTTGGTTTGGTGACGAGATGAGAAGCCTGATGCTCACGGTGAAACATCTGGGATGCATTAACATTGTTTATCGTGCTCAATGCTAAATTATATACGAGGTTAGACGTGGAGTCTCTCCTTGGTCTATCTGAGATACGGAACATATTCAATAGGCTCTTATTACGGGCCTGACGGAATAGTTGTCTATCTGAGAGGAGATGATGTGTTATCAAGGATGACTCGAAACCCAACTACTGGCATTGTCGGCTGATTAGTAGGGACATCAGAGCAAACATAAAGAACTCTCTTTGGTTCAGGCTGCAGCATTTAGGACACGGGCACAGAGTCCAATGAATAAAAGCTGACGCCAGAGAGAGGCAGAAAAACACCACTTACAGTTTGAAAGCTGACCCCCAGGGCTGGTAAAGCCAAGAAATGCATTCTGGTTAGACCAGGCGAAAACCACTGCCTACAATAGCTAGGCTGTAATTTAGCAGCGTCTCGCAACAAATTTAGACATAATTCCGTCCTCGCATGAGAACATGTGAGTGGAGATTGAGTGAGTGACGAGTGTGTAAAAACATGATTATTGCCCCGCTTTCCACTTTCACACTTTGGCCGTTTACGAAAGCCTGCATGTGGCGTTCGTCAGGGCAGCTCGATCGCTCACCCACGTTGGAGAGACCCCCCTTCTGGGCAATCTTATCCACGGCCATCTTCACGTCCCGGGAGTTGGAGTAGGACTTCAGGCTGATCTCTGTCACTGGGTCATCCCTGAGGGTCAGGGCGACAGCAGGCAGAACACCACCACCATCACCACAGTCAGCTCAGTTAGGTTCCTCTATGAGACACACAGAGGTTATAAAACTAACAGGCTTTGCAACACTTTGCAATAGCATTGATCAACCAATTTATAACCATTAGTTAATGCAGTAAAACAAATGAACTAACAATTAACTAGCAATTAACTAACAGTTAATAAACAGTTTACTAATGGTCTAGTAATTATTTACTAATGGTGTACATGTTATCAAGGTAATGGTGTTCATGTTATCAAGGTAATGGTGTTCATGTTTACTAATGGTGTACATGTTATCAAGGTAATGGTGTTCATGTTATCAAGGTAATGGTGTTCATGTTAACTAAGGTATTAATTGATACAATATTGAATAGGGTTAGGGTTATCCCTAACCCACTAACCCTAACCCCAGCCCCAACCCCTAGGCTAATACTAGGACAATGCTTGTCACTGCATTACCTAACGTTAATAAACAGTTCATTAACGTACCCTAATCGTAAAGCATGAACAACAAAAAGCAGGCTAAGGCTACGGGACAAGAGGCACGCGATGGTACCCGTATTGGATGACCCCCATCATGGGCCCCGCCACCCCCAGGTTGATGACCTGGGCCACCTCCGCCAGGAAGTCCTTCTGGATCTTGAAGCGTCGCTTGCCGATGCTCCAGCTGCCGTCCATCAGGAAGGCCAGGTCCACCTTACAGTCTGCGGGGGGGGGGGGGGGGTCAGGGGTCTCAGTGAGCAGAGGAGGGGGGCGGGGTGGTGTGTGTTGGGTCGTGTGTGTGTGTGTGAGGGGTACTGGTTGGTGCTGGAGGAGGAACCTACTTGGGTCGCCCTGTGACACTGGTTCTGGGGCTCTGGGGACGGGGTCTTGCTCCCGGGTGTTGAAGCCTGGAGGTGGGGTCATATCAGGGAATCAGGAAGGGGTTCTCTGGTGTACAGACACTGTATTCGGATTGTATTATTATTTGTTAGATATGGTTTTTGTCTCGGGCTATTTCCCCCTCCCTGCCCAAGCCCCTTCTGTGACCCCCACTGTTGGTTGAAGAAACCTTTTTCCTGCCCTCACGTCCCTCCCTCCCAGTCTCCCGCCTCTGTCCCCCACTTTGAGTTCATTTCACCTGGCACTTGTCTCTATCCCCCTTTTGTTATTAACGGAGCCACTGAGGGGTCGGCATTAACATCAAATGTTCCTTCCCTTGTCTCACAGCCCAGCAACAGATCTAAACGTCTACACTACTTTGAGTAACTTTACTTGTTTATGATTTTGGTTCACAAGAAAAATGCTTGGATAAAATGAAATACTAATTAAATCATTTTTATTTCTCCTTTAACTTTACTTTCAGTGGTTGTGGTTGTCCATTTTATACTTAGTACAGTACCATTGACATTATGTTCCAACAGTCATGGTGGAAATGAATACCCAGTTGCCTCTAAAGTGGTGGATATCAAGACTTACCAGAAGAGTATTCTCATCCAGAGGAGCAGATGCATGAATAACCAGGGGAGTGCTCAGTTTAGACACTCCTTTACAGCCTGTGATTGTCAGAACCCAAACGGGCCGGCTGGATGTTTTTGCGGACTAAATTGGCCGCTGAATAAGCAGAACAAATAACCAGGAATCCTACGCTGAGCTTAAGGTCGGTAAAAAAACAGTTTTCCCTTTTGATCTCGCCATGCTCTCTCTGCGTCCTCATAAACCCCAAAACACAGCATGCCTGAGGTGACAGAACAAAACCCAAGGATCCACGACATAACCTTGATTGAGTTTCAATGTTTTTGGGGGTATTTTCTCCGGACCGAACCGTGAAATCTGAGGCTTTAACTATAGCTTGGGAAAAGAGGCGAAGGAGCCAGGCGTCTCCACTCACCTGATTCATACAAGGGAGCGTCTGGCCTCCAGGAATCCACCGGCTCCACTGCACACAGGGAACCACAATGTTAGCACAGGACCGGAAAATACACACACTCCTACTGGTAATGTGTGGATATGGTTCAAACAGTAAGGAACCTGTGCATGGTTAAGCCTATTTCTTTATAGATGACTCATGCATCACACCGCATAACCTGTAGAGGCACTGCCATTGAGTTTGGGAGTTAAGTGGTTTTGGGGGCGGAGCTACAGCCAGGTGATGGTGAATGGAGGGGAATTCAAACAATGGGAGGGGCAGATGGGACCAGGAAGTACACAAAGGAGATCAGGTGTTTTGGGCTCTGGTGGTTGGCGGGCCATGAAGACACGCAAATGGTTGGAAAAGCTCTGCTTTAGCTTGTTGTTGATGTTTCAGTCCACCATCAGAGTGTAGAACTGGAGACTATTTGGAAGTGACTCAAGACACAAACCATACCGGATGGTTTCAGGCCTGGAAGGCCCAACTATCCTCTACACCAGGGGGGTATTCCATCAACCAAGGTAAACCCAAAGCCGGGCTTATTTTGCTTAGCCTGGCTTCTTTCAGCTAGAGTTGCGTTCCATTAATGTGGCTTAAGGGAATCTCCGCTAAGTAACCGTGGCAACTTATCCGACCAAACTAACCTGGTCGGGAGCAGGTTAACTGTCAGGCTAACTTGAGCGGTGTTTCAGAGAAATCCATCTGTCAGCAACAATTGTACCATCAGAAGGTTCCGCCAAACCTAGTCCTCACAATTTTGTCATAAATGTACATATATGAAGTACAAACAGCGTATATTTTCACTAAGGGTCTAAGATTAAATGACGCAAATGAAATAATTCAATGAATTGCTATCTATTATTACTGTGGCTATTTTTTCAACACATTTTTACACAAATCTATGTATTATAACGTGATCAGTAATCAGCGGCTGGGTGAATGGTCTATCACCTGCCCTGTGATACGGGAGACCCGAGTTCGCGTCTAGACTAATGCGTAGTATTCTTGGCGTTGGCTTCATTTTGTAATTCCCTTTATTAATTTTATTAATTCCCTAATTAAGAATATTCAAAGAAATGGAAAATAAATGGCATGAAAAGTTATTTGATTTCTCTAGTAATCCTTCCTATATTACAATTACTTGCGTGGGGTTAGAACCCCGGTCGACCGGGTGCAAGTCCGACACGTTAACTCGAGACTATCTCCCTGCTTTTAAATCCATGGTCAATATTCAATTAAAATATGTTACACTTAATACTACTTACGCATTCAACAGATGGCCGATTTTTGTGCCAGGCAGCCTCCCTGCGTAATCCAGGATAACGTGAGCCTGGTTTGAACTAACCTGAGCAAGGCGCGGCTGAACTGCGTTGATGGAACGGCTTTAGCCTCAAGTGGAAGTTGGCGCTAGTTCTAACCAGGCTTAATAAACTAATCGCCGCTTTCGTTAGCGACTTTGATGGAATACCCCCCAGGTGAGATCTTTCCTTTTGGATTATGTTGTAGCATCCCAGGATGGTGCAGCTTGTTCAAGCACGTGTTGTGTTGGTTAGGTATTCTTTCAGTTCTGTTGTATGCTGCTCAAAGGTATCTGTGTTTTGTGCTCTTGTTTTGGTGTTGTGGAACTAAACTAAAACTAAAGTACTCTTTTATGGGACGGACCCGCTGTGTTTTTAATCAGCTATTGGGTTATACAAGCTGTAGCTTTGTGTGTAAATGTCATAATTTCATGGCAACAAATCTCCTAAACATCTAACCCTCTGACTCACAATATGAGGGGTGCTTGTTCTTCAAGAAGTCAACAGGAGCTTTAAAACACAACCCGCAATTCAGCAAAACAAGAGGCCCATCGACTTCTGTTTAATTACACAGAGGCGAGTCACGGCTGCCTGTGAGAGGCAGCACTGCAGGAGGAGGGCGGGTGGTAATAACAGCACCAGTGGCTCACCTCTGGTGTGGGTTGCGTCTACTGCTGGTTTGCGAATGCCTTCTGAGTCGGGGGAGCGGGGTGCTGCACATAAAAGAAAGCATCAAAACCACATACACTCATCTGGACTCACATTGGCAGACGATGAACCTTCAGCTCTAAGTCAAATGTCTTCAATTTGCAGGACATATGGTTGAATCGACTGGAATCGAGTCCAGTATCAAAACGACTTGCAGGCTCACATTTAAGAGAGGGCTTTGTGGCGTCTTTATGATTGGTTTACAGAGAAACCGGTTGTTTGCATGTTCTGCTGTGACGCTTGTGATTTTAAATGCACCACACTACAATCAAACTTCAGCTTCAATCACTGTCATGTTCCTTGCCTTAACAGCCATAGCAATGGGCGTCATCTGGTGCAGTTTCAGCTGAACATAATGTGCAGTTGCAATGACAGTGTTTCACCAGGAGTGGCGCTGTCTCACAGGTTAGAGTGTGTTTAGTGTGCAGAGTTATGGTTGTGTCCCAGTGTTGTAAAGAACTGGATGTTGATGTGTGGCTCGTTCGTCATTTGTGATGTTATTTACATAGCTCGGGTCATGCTTAATGGTGTAGTTTTGTTATAATGGAGAGAAAGTTTACATTGGATAATGAAACCTAAGCATCGATCTTCACTTTCATAAATAACAGCAAAAAATACTAAAGGAATAGCAGTAAACAAGAGTATCAGAGTCAGCGATTGGAAAGGTGAGTGTGCTTGAGTCTTCACATGAGTTAGTGGCTGTGTGTTTGTGCATATAAACGTATTGAATAAGGTGTGTGTGTGCGTGCGTGTGTGTGTGTGTGTGTGTGTGTGTGTGTGTGTGTGTGTGTGTGTGTGTGTGTGTGTGTGCGTCAAGACAGCATCAAAACAACCCAACCCATAGACGTGTGTTAGTTCCCAGTGAATAAAGTAGAAAGTCACTTACGGTACGGTCCATAGTTATAAAACCAGCGCTCATACTCTGACATGTCAGGCCTGTATTGACGAGCTAGAAGAGGATGGCGTTAAGCCCCATTAGTAGTCCCACCAGTTTGCCCGTAAAGAGAAGAACCCACACATTTTCATGGTTGGGATGTGGTCTTCTCTTATACATTTTATATACATCTAACCAATCCCATACCAATGAAAGGAATTCCCACGTGCCGACTATTCCGCTAGCGCCGTCTTTATTGACATGCGTAAACAATAAACCCGGCTGTATCATCCCGGCTGTGGCATACATTACAGGGAGGGAGAGCCTCTCCATATGGCAGGCATACAGAAGGCATTACCCCCCCCCCCCCACCCAGCAGCCAGCCCCCCAGCCCTGAGAGCCAGGCCGGTCATATGGACACACTTACACACTGAAAGAAGAGAGCCAATCATTGGATACCAGGTTTAACTTTGTTTACATTCAGACATGTATCAGAAGCAGATATACATGGAGGGGGTGCAGGAATGGGGGGTGAGGGGGGCATGCTCCTGGGACAGGGGGAGAGAGGGGGAGGGAGGGGGGAGGCGCAAGATAGAAGGTTTGTGTTGACTTACGTGCGGCCTCAGGTGTGTCCGTCTCGCCCCAGGTGTAGCCAGAGTCCGGAGCCACGTAGCTGACGTCTGATTGGACAGTGAGGGGAGAGGGTGGGACCGATCAGCAAGGGCAGAGGTTATGCTTCGCAACTGATCGCTAATTGAAGCCCGATCGGGCCTGTAACACCTAGCAACAATGTTTTATGCTCTCCTAAATCCTACTCGTGGTTGAGGTTTAACATAAACAATGCTCGGTAAACTATCGTCCGTTCACCTCAACACGAGTTCACCCTAAGACTGTTAACCTGTCCTGTGATTAGAGGGGATTTATGAAGGGTTAAATGATGAGGGCGGACAGTCCGTCCTCTGTGACGTGATACCTGCCGGTCGTCTGGCGCCGGGGAACCAATCAGGACGTGCGAAGGCGGGTGGCGGCCAATCCCGTCGTGGAAAAGCTGTACAGGAAGAAGTTGGAGAAGAGCACCTGGTTTCATTAAGAGCGGCATCAGCAGCTGTCACTCAAGAGGGCCGGCCTATCTGGGATCTCAACAGAGCGGTCACGGCGGTGGGATCGGGGGGGGGGGGGTCATGCAAAATGTATTTATCCCCAGCATGGAGACTCTGACACCATCAGCAGGAGACGCGCAGTGAGGCCCTGACTACAGCCTGCTTTCCATTCAGTCATTGCGCACCGGCTCCTGTTGTTCCTACCTTCGGGGCAGAAAGATAACCCCAAACGCACAGGAATCCCAACCCTGCTGTCTGCTTTTTTGTTTGCTCAGGGGCACGCACTCAGGCTCCCTGGCCGGCGCAGGCGCACGGACAGAATGTCAGTCAGGCAGTGACGGAGACCCACTTTAGTGTCGAGCATCGGGCCGGCTGTTTAGACGTAGGAGACGACGGAATACCTGTTGACCTTAAACGGTCCAGACAAACACCGTGGCAGCACCCTACACTTTGGCGGCCCGCTTTAGCTGACCCGCAGCGACACACGTTAATTAACCTCTCCCTTTACGGTGGACGTGGAGCTCGTTAAAGCACAACAGCCCGTATGAGTGGAGCCACAGTACAGGGTCTCTGTTGACCAGGGGAGCCGGTCTGGGAGACCCGGTGAGGCGTGGGAGTATTGTTGTAGCACTGGTGTCAAACCAGGGACAGTATACTCGGCCGGCGCAGAGATTAGGGCCATTTGCCGTTGGTCGAGAGCCCATCCAGAGAGCAGCAGACAGTGGGGTTTTATTCACCCTGAAACGGGTGGTTTTAGAGGATTTACTTCAACACACACCCCGTTAATCTCCCTTATCTTTGTCTGTGATTGTTGCAACCACAGGAGGCCTCTGTACACCTTTTGGGCAAGACGGTTTCGACCATGTTTTTTGTATTTCACAAACACAAAGAAGCACATTCCTTAGAAGGCTGATCAGAGGGTTAGACTCCTATTCTAGAAAAGATGCATGGATTGCGATCTATGTCTCCCTCCCTCCCACCTCACCCTCTTTCATTCCCTCTCCCTCTCCCTCCCTCCCCCCCTCCCACCTCACCCTCTCTTTCCTTCCCTCTCTCCCTCCCTCTCACCTCTACCTCTCTATCAATCTCTCTCTCCCTCCCTCGCTCCCCCCCCACCTCACCCTCACTATCCTTCTCTCTCTCCCCCCTCTCTCTCCCTCCCCTCTGGCTCCCCTCCGCTCTCTCTCTCCCTCCCTCCCTCTCCCCTCTGCCCCCCCTCCCCTCCCTCCCTCCCTCCCTCCCTCTGGTCACAACACAGGACTGCGTGGTGTTTCGCCTTTCATCGCGCTCCACGTTTCTGAGCATTTACCAGCGGAGGGGCGAGGGCCGGGGGCCGGCGGGGGCCGGGGGCCGACGAGGGCCGGAGCACATGAGATCAGGTCGCCAGATTGGTATCGCGGCACTGACAACACTTCATTACTCAGCCTGCTCTTATCTGAGGAGGGCGCCGCCAACTGTACTCCGAGTTCACCGATGCCTAGTGAGCCGGGGGACACTCGCTGACGGAACTATGACTCGTGTTCTTGTGGTGATCTCGCCTGCCACTGGTCGAGTGTGCGCTGCTGTGTAACAACGTGTGTGTCATTACCGTCTGCTGTATTTGTGTAGTGATGTGTGTCAAGGTGTAGTTTTGTTTCTCCTCGTGACGCACCGTTTTGTGGGAAATGATTTCCCTGTGGGGTCAACTAACTAACTCGCTGACTGAATAACCAAGACTCAAGGCCCAGTCCCATTTCTCTCCCCTTAACAAGAACACTTGCTTTGAGTGCCCTTAGCTGCAAGTCAACTACTGAGCTGGCTAGAGTTCAAGGGTTGATTTTAAGGGAAAAACAGCACTCCCCCTTGCTCCCCTACTAAGTAATTTGCGGGAACACGCAAAATCTAGGGTTAGGGCTCAAATCTAGGGGAAGGGGGAGAAATGGGACAGGGCCTAATTCTTGTGACTAGTTAATCTTTGAGCCGTCTCATTCCCCGATGCCTTCAATCAAGGCTCGCATGTTTGCCCTCTCGGGTTAATCCACCGTCGAACCACAGCCTCAGACAGAGATTTGTTCTGGTGAAGTCTTGATCATTCTGTACTGGTGAGCTCAGGGGTCCTCTCTCGAGCGGGGATGGGTGGGGTGCAGAAGTTGTCATGCATCATCCTACTCCCACCCTCCTCCACTATTTATAATAATCCCCCACCGTGGGCCTGCTGGTTCTTACCGGGGTTGGACTGGCCAGCGCTGGGGTTCCTCTCAGCTGCTGGGGCCGGCTGCACCCTGTTAAAGGCTAGAGAGAGAGAGAGAGAGAGAGAGAGAGAGAGAGAGAGAGAGAGAGAGAGAGAGAGAGAGAGAGAGAGAGAGAGAGAGAGAGAGAGAGAGAGAGAGAGAGAGAGAGAGAGAGAGAGAGAGAGAGAGAGAGAGAGAGAGAGAGAGAGAGAGAGAGAGAGAGAGAGAGAGAGAGAGAGAGAGAGTCAGAAAGATGGAGGAGGGAGTTGGGGCAGAGGCTTCCATCATCTAAAAATGCAGCCCCACTGTTTCACTATTTTTCCCCAGCAGTCAAAAGGCTTTTCCCACTCAGAGTATTTACAGGTCCTAAAACAAACATTTGTTCTTTTCATCTTAGTGGTCGGGAATATGGCTATAGGCATACGCTGAGGGGTGATGAGTGCCGTGTGACCCTGCAGAGGCTTTGGGGAGGAATGCCGTGGCGGCGGGGCCGCAGTGGATGAGTGGCTGGAGATCACAAGATCACGGTGACGGCCAGAAGCCAGGAGGGGTAAGAGGTCAAACCCCGGAGGGCTCCTGGATCTCTGCTTTCACTATCTCTCAGTAAAACAACCATCTGCTCCCCGGCTGCCTCCCGCTATTGACCTTGACCTGGTGTGTGCGTGTGCGTGTGCGTGTGCGTGTGTGTGTGTGTGTGTGTGTGTGTGTGTGTGTGTGTGTGTGTGTGTGTGTGTGTGTGTGTGTGTGTGTGTGTGTGTGTGTGTGTGTGTGTGTGTGTGTGTGTGTGTGTGTGTGTGCGCGCGTGCGTGCGTGCGTGTGTGTGTGTGAGAGTGAATGTTAGTACTGGTCTGTTTGTGAACATGTGTACAGGTTAGTACTGGTATGTTTGAGTGTCTACATGTGTACACATTCAAACTGGTCTGTGTGTCTCTACACTTGTACATATTAGTATTGGTATGTGTGTGTTTACATGTAAGTAATGGTAGTGTGTGTGTGTGTGTGTGTGTGTGTGTATACTTCCTAGCGCCGGTATGTGGGTAATTAGTCGATTCTCGTGCATACATGTCTGAGTGAGCACTTGTTAGGTTGTGTTTGTCCGGGGGGGGCAGTGAGACCCACAACTCCCGGACCCTGGCGGTCATGTGTGCGTGAATGGGCCTGTATTGCAAACGGCAATCCACACTTGCGCCACATGTTTGTCTTTCAGAGTGTGTGTTCATCACTTCACCGCCGACCCACAATGTGTGTGATTCGGTTTTCTGAGATGGGAATGTTTTTTCATTCTTAATATTTTTTTATTCAGTCTCTCAAGGTGTGTGTGTGTGTGTGTGTGTGTGTGTGCGTGCTCGTGCGCGAGTGTGTATCAAAGACTAACCTGTGCCAACTGGAGCGACGGGCTGCCTTCGAACCGTGGACCCTGCCCCCGCCTCGGGTCTGCGCAGACCTGCGGCCCCAGGAGAGATGTAACACAACGCACTCCAGCACAACACAACACAACACAACACGACGACATCAAGGGTAACACAACAGAGGAGGTCGTACCACACTGTGGCCGTGATGCCGGTAAACAACGTGTTTGTGTAGGAGTGGCGTGCGACGACGTTGAAAGCAGGTGTACAAGGTGTTAGTAGCACAGAGCTGCAGCTGCAGAAGACGGCTTTACTGTTTGCCGAAGACCGGCCGAACAAGAGTATCCACACAAAGAACACATGATTAAAGGAGTGATATTATGCCACCGGGTGTGAGTGTGATCACGAGTGGGCGTGTCCACCTCCATGTATGCTGGATGGACACGCCCACTAGTAGGGCACAGGGAAAGGCCGATTTTCTAACTTGTACTGGCTAATCACACCTTTAATACAGCTGTGTTGCCCCGTACTGTTTGTTGGCTATGGGGGGAATATCAGAGACACCAAGATAAACATCATACATTTGATGCTGCCTTCCGCCAACGGTTCACATCTAGACGGACATAACAACGTAAACCTCCACTCGTCCTTCCACAGTTTTGAATACTGGGATTTCAAAGGATTCTACTTTTTGAGATAACAAAATACGATTAAACAAAACAGGCTCTGCTGGAGCCTTCCGGTCCCTTGGTTTTAGCGGTGCTGTCAAAGTAATGGCGCTGTGCAGCAGCAGGCAACTGAGATGGCATGCAGAGTCTAAAGCATTTGGCCCGGTGAGAACAGGGCAGTGTGAGTACATGTATAAATATGCTTACTTTAGATGTGTGTTGTTCAACGCTGTGTGTGTGTGTGTGTGTGTGTGTGTGTGTGTGTGTGTGTGTGTTTTTGTGTGTGTTTTTGTGTGTGTTGTGTAGTTAAGGGTGAGTGCATGTACGTATGTAACCCTACATCCAAACACAGACATATATAAATAAAAGTGACACATCAGGATAATTAAAGCAGGGTTTACCTTGATTTACACGTGCTGGGAATCTATTCGGATAGACACTTCCTCTGAGTACTAGAAACGCAGGCGTGTTTGTTATTATACCACGTGATATTCAGTCAAAACAGTTTCCCAAGATCTTTTTCAAATCTGAGAATGTAAACATACCTTGACTGGGCGCCTTGCCGGTCTGAGTCTGCCCTACAGCAGTGTTGAGAGTAACACAAGGTGGGCGAATTTAGGTGTAAAATAATACACTTGTTTGTTGTAATGCTTACACACAACATACATACGCCTCGACCACCACCACATCTGGTAACCCAAAAACCGTGAAATGAAATCAAACGTGTTTCATTCTTTTACGAACTGAACCCAAGTGCCCTCCCACCGGGGCACACTACAGTCCCATAGGACTAGTGTGACAGCAGCACCAACGCTGTTCACCTCATCCACAAGCACCGTGGCTGTCCTGGGCTAACCCCACTACCACCACCACCACCACCATCAGCAGCAGGCCCACCAGCTAAGCAAAGCTCCCCCCCACCCCTGAGCCAGCACCACCGCATCCTGCCCTCACCGAGCCCCCTGCTGGCTTCACTTACTTGAACTAGCAGCTGCGGCCACAGAGGCAAAATAGGGGTGGCTGCTGCCTGCGTAGGACAGAGAGACGGGGACATTCACGCAAATAGAAGGGAGAAAGATGAAGAAAAGTGGTGGATGGATGGGAGAGGGAGGTGGATGGGTGGGAGAGGGAGGTGGGTAGGAAGGGGAGAGAGACAGAGGGACAGTACATGTGGTTTGTTATACATCAGCATGTTGGTCTTGGGTATAGATAAATATACCAGGCCAACAGACAAAGAAACAAACAAGGCATGGTGAGCTTTTCATTTGATGATGGTTCAGGAGGCTGCCAAAGCAGTGGGTTGGATCGTTCGTTTTGGATTGACACTATTGGATCGTCTCTTTGGAGATAATCAGGACACGTGATCATTTCTGTTATTTCTGCATCCAAGTGAATACGCAATCCTTCACATCACATACATGGATCCAAAACATGTATGTGAATATGTGACTATAAATGTGTGTGTGTGTGACAAATATAACAGTCACATTTGTTTATCCATCATGAACGTGTCCCCTACCTGCATCCCTGATCTTATGGATTGCGGTGCGTGCTTTGGTGGTGGTGGGCAGGGGCGTGGTGGTGGTAGTCGTGGTGGTGGTGGTGGTGGGTGCTTGAGTAGTGGTGGTGGTGGTGGTGGTGGTGGTGGTAGGGACAGGCGTTGTGGTCGTGATGGGCTCGGGTGCCGTCGTTGTCGTGGTTTCCTTCTGGCCTGTAAGGCGCAAGGAGGAGGGTGAAGGCGATGTTGATCAAACGATAATGACACAAGAGCGGAAACACTGGAGCTACGGTGCTATAGAGCTATGACTCTATAGAGCTACGGTGCTATAGAGCTACGGTGCTATAGAGCTATGACTCTATAGAGCTACGGTGCTATAGAGCTACGGTGCTATAGAGCTACGGTGCTGCGCTCATGGATTCTTCACATTCTTAGACCCTGCTCATGGCTCCTTACGCCTGGAGAGGGTTCAAGGAGCCAAAGCCAAACGAGTGATCTTTTGAACTGTAACAAAACGTGATGCGTCGAGTTCTGTCAGGTACACCGGCGTGTTTTTCCCCTATTCATATTTGAGGGGAAAATTCCATTCAAGTGAAAGGTGGGACTGCTCACTGGTTTTCACGTAGGTCGGTCTGGAGGGGGTGAAGAACAGGGTGGAGGGGTAGATCACTCCTTTCTTTGGCTTCCCCACTGAAACACAGCAATGATAACAATGCTAAAAACACTTTTACTCCATTACAGCGTTTTGATTTACTTATTGTGAGAGCAAGATGTGTTGTAATTTACATTTACATTTAGGGCATTTCGCAGACACTTTTATCAAAAGCGACTCACAATAAGTACATTTGTCGGAAGAAAGATAAACAGCAATATATCGCTGTCGGTGCATTAAGGATGTACATAGAACCGAGTGCCAAGCACTAACAATTGTTAGGTAACCCATTCCCCGTATACAACAATGATAGCTAGGATAAGATGATACACGATGCTAAGTACTATTTTTAAGTGCAAGGACGTACAACAAACATACAATAAGTGTGTATATATCGTGGTGTGTAGTGATATCGTATTAGTATTGGTACTAGTATTACTTTGTACTGATCAGATATAAATAGTAGGATCAAAGATCAAATAGTAGGATCAACCGTGTTAGTAGAGTAAGGCAGATATCACAATCGATTTGTATCTTAGCCTTCAATCCTCTCACTGAGCCATAGGAGTTTCTCTAGAAAATTTGAAATGGCAGCCATCGCTTTTATTCTACATTTGTTAGTCTTTACAATAGTTGTTTTGTGACATATTGCATATTGCGTTGTCGGGTACCTGAGACGACGAAGGACTCCCTCCACTTGGGCAGGGAGAGAGAGCGCACGCCGTTGGAGTTGCTCCCCTTGTAGACATTCTGCCCCGGCATCTTCTTCACGATGACCTTCCCCCCGGAGTTGGTGATGATCCCACTGAGAGGGAGAAGAGCGAGAGCTTTCATTACCAAGACTAAAATACGATGAGGCAAGAAAAACCCATGAACCTAGTTTATGAGAACTTAAAGCTGCACTATGTGCTTTTTCTACTGCAACTATTTACTCCATTAAAACAAAAATCGTAACTAGAAATTTTCTCAAAAATAAAACGTGCCCATTCACGAGTCAATCCATCCAGTGTATTTCCTCTATAAATCTCGTCTATAAATCTCGTCTGAAAACAATACATCTACATAAATAGAGATGTGGAACGACTGTGATACTTGTGTATGGCCGCATTGCAGATGCTGGAGATGGAGGCGAACACCCCCGTGCCGTAGACCTGCTGTTTGGACTCCTTGCAGTGGGAGGGGCACTTCACTATGAACTCTGGGAGGTTGACCTTCCCCGCTCGGACGTCACACTCTATGGCTGGGACCACTGGAGACAGACGGGGGGGAGGGGTCAAGGACCGTACCATCCTGGGGGGTCCAGTGGGTAAAGTAGGGGTTGTGAAACCCAACCTTCCCCCCTGCCTTAAGATGATGGTACGAACATCTATCTAATATAAAAAATATTTTTATATAACAACCAGAAAATGCTTGGCATGCTCTTCTTCCACTGGGGCTTATGGATTTTGGCCCATTTTTTATTAAAAATGCATTTGAATGAAAGGAGCACCTCAAGCGATATACAGGATGGATGTGATGGTGGATAATACAGTAGAGGGGTGAACCCGGGGTTACAGGTGTGTGTGTGTGTGTGTGTGTGTGTGTGTGTGTGTGTGTGTACCTTGCTTGGGCTTCTTGTTCTTCGATCCGTTGGGCTTGGCCAAGCAAACACAAGACACTAGGAGAGCTGTGGGGGGTGTGGGGGGTGAGACAAGATGGCTTCATGCAACAGTAGTCAAGGTAACACGACCGCCGGCGTGTTTACTGTACACAGAGGCTTTGTGTGTCGCAGGGTATTTGTGTTCGGTTGCCATCCACTGGCCACGATAACAACCAGCTAATAGTGATGGATTCAGCCCCGTTATGAAGACATGCGTAGCGGCGACGGTGTAATCCGCAGGGATCACCATTGAGACTTGTTTGATTGTTGTGGCAGACCAAACGACATGACACTGTAATGTGTGGGGAGCTGTGCGGTCAGGTGGAGAACAATAGAGAGCCCTGGAGATCGACAGGAGGGAGAGACAAAAGGATGAGAGGGAGAGAGAGAGAGAGAGAGAGAGAGAGCAAGCTATAGGAGAGAGAGAGAGAGAGAGAGAGAGAGAGAGAGAGAGAGAGAGAGAGAGAGAGAGAGAGAGAGAGAGAGAGAGAGAGAGAGAGAGAGAGAGAGAGAGAGAGAGAGAGAGAGAGAGAGAGAGAGAGAGAGAGAGAGAGAGAGAGCGAGCTATAGAATGAAAGAGATAGGAGAGAGGGAAAGCTATAGAATGAAAGAGGGAGAGAGAGAATGACGGAGAGACGTTACCGAGGCCGATGGCGATGACAGGTGCTCTGATCATGGTGCGGGGTGGCCGGTTCAGAAGATCAGGGAGATGTCCTCATTCAACCTGACACTAGGAAGAGAGAGAGAAACCATTTTGTTAGCCTCATAGCATATCTTTTCAGGTTTTCGGAAAAACTAAAAAACGCATTGGATTATTTTACCTTTACTGTAAGTCTGAGATATAGCCCGATATAGCCAATAGGCTACATAGATATAGCCAATGAGGCATAGTGAATCAGCAGCGTTAGGAGAGTAGAGTTAGGCAGATATCACAATTTGTATCTTCCTTCAATCCTCTCACTGAGCCAAAGGAGTTCCTCTAGAAAGTTTGAAACGGCAGCCATCCCTTTTATGCTACATTTGTTTTGAAAGAAACTTGAGGCTCATGTGTTGGATCCTTATAACACCTAAAGCCATTCAAATACTTTGGCACAAAAGTGAGGTTAAAAGTAACCTTAACATTTAGATGAGGTAGATTTTGAGGTAGCTTTTGAAGTACTAAGTGAATGTAGTTACAAAGGTGTAACATTATCAGCTTCTGCTTTTCTGTTGTGTGTCCGTGATCCAATGTTACTTCATATGAGTTCACGTGCAGGGTATCTCGACGTCCATTAGTATCTATTGTTATTACACCTGGCTTGCTGTTCCACTACACGCTTTCGTAAACATCTGAAATAATCTGAGACATGTTTGAACTTCATGTGCAGCATTTGGGCAGAAAGTCAGCCAAAATCTAAATATTTGATGTCTCCATCTCTAAACACAGCGTGCTTCATCTAACCAACATATCACTCATCGTCGGAAACGGGGAACTGTAATTTCCCTCCTTATTACATTTGGAAGTTCCTCAAGCCGAGATGTGATGAAGGTGCTATAGTTACAGTACACAAACAGAAAGCCCTTACAGTGATATGCACAGTCACCAGAGAGATCCCACACAAAGAGATGAAGCCCTACTAAGGAGCCTGTGTAAACATGAACCTGGACAGACCGGGTGCCTGCGGAGACAGACACCTTTATGTCACGCACCACAAGCCCTCTTAATGACACCGCGGGAGTAATAACGCAGAGGAGCTTTCACTGGAACACTGGAGCTCAGCTTCTGATGCCAGACGTCCGTCACAAACCCAGCAGCGGCTCGAGAGGGGTAGCGCTGCCAGGCGCGGGGCAGGGGGTGGGGGGGGGTCAGAATGGCCGGTCTCAGAGTGTGTGCCAGGGCGGCCGGGCAGAACTCATCACCCGCCGAGGTAATGACTGAAGTCTCCCCCTGGACAATGGAATGCCGTGCCACCCACTGAGAAGGACATTGTGTCTGGCCCTGCGGTGGCCAGCTCGGGGGGGGGTGGTGGTGGTGGTGGTGGGGGTGCAGTAGTAGCATCAGATGAAGTGGAAATATTTAATCAGATGATGATGATGAGATTTCTAAAACAATGCACATGTCTGCACGCTCTGCATGTCTCGTAGCCCGGCTCCCTGAACCGTCCCAGCGCTGGTAATCATTTGATTCCAACGACGGTGGGATCCACTCCTGTAGATTCACTTTCCCTCCACCCTGAGGTGAGAGAACATGTCTCTCGGCAACGCGCTGCATTCAAAGCGTCCGTAATAAAGCCCTCTGGTGCAATTTCTGCTGACATTCATAAGCGTTGACATCGCTTTTTCCACAGCGGTGTGCTTTGACAAGCTGAATCCCCGCTGCACGGAGAGTACAATATGCACCATGATGGGAACAAGCTGAGGCAGATGGCAGGGTGATGGCGGGAAGGTGTGTGTGTGTGTGTGTGTGTGCGTGTGTGTGTGTATGTGTGGTTGAGTCAGCAATCTCCGCTGGATGAATCAAGGCCTCACGTCAACCACTTGTCAAGCACCTTTTAAGGAATCCGCGTCACACACACACACACACACACACACACACACACACACACACACACACACACACACACACACACATGCCCGGGCCTTCCCGATGTCCTGCGTCAAATGTAGGTAAGATGGATCGCAATCACTTCATAACTCTGCTGTGCCTTTCATGTCGAAGGGCATGTGTGTGTGTGTGTGTGTGTGTGTGTGTGTGTGTGTGTGTGTGTGTGTGTGTGTGTGTGTGTGTGTGTGTGTGTGTGTGTGGGTGTGTGTGTGTGTGTGTGTGTGTGTGTGTGTGTGTGCATGTATGCCGCAGTTTCCACGGCCCCAGATCTATTGCGTCTGAACCCCCAACACAGGGGAAGTTTCCGTACACATAATGGATGCTGGTGAGCAGATGTGCCAGGGCACAGCTCTCAGGTCTGTTGATTAAAAAACCCTGAGCAACATCGCGTGAAGACGGATGGGACAACCCCACACAGCACTCAGGCAGCGCTAGATGGATGGCGCTTGTCACGGTATGTGCGGGCGTCTGCAGCGGTATCCGCTAATCAACGTAAATCACGACGAGCGCAGGTGGGACGGCGGGGTCACGTACTGTATTTGCGTTGTAAATCTGGTCGAAAGGGCCCGACCCACCTGTGCTGAACGCCAGACACCTTAATCGCTCGGAGCGTACCGGTGTGTTCCCCTTTGCTACCTGCATGAATGAAACTCGATCCTGTTGGCTGTTCATGACACCAGAGATGATGGTGTGTCAAGAACTGGTTTCATTGTGCACATCGTTTGCTACAAGTGTGTGTCATACAGCAAAGACATGTATAAAAAAATGAATTTGAAAACGAAACAAGGGGAAGTTGTTGTGCACAAAGCCAGGGCTGTGAGTCTGCCCTGAAGTGAGTGATTCAGCTCCTGTGTGTGTGTGTGTGTGTGTGTGTGTGTGTGTGTGTGTGTGTGTGTGTGTGTGTGTGTGTGTGTGTGTGTGTGTGTGTGTGTGTGTGTGTGTGTGTGTGTGTGTGTGTGTGTGTGTGTGTGTGTGTTTTTCTTTGCTTTATGTGGAAACTCAACATGACTAGCCGAAATCTGATACAGTGCTGGGCAAAATCCGCCCTTAATGAAAGTAGGGCAACGCATTGTTTTTACCAAATGTTTACGTGGTGAGATGAGGGTAATAGAGGGGGCTGGTGAGTGCAAAACATGACTTGCAGTTGTTCTAGGTGTGTTTCAAAGACTGAGACATACAATAGCTTTGGTGTGCTCTGTTTTCCTGTCACAGACACTTGGCTCCCTACTGTGGATTTCAAAGAAATTCAACATTTGTGGTGTAATACGGTGCATATTGTAGTGTAGATCTAATTTCATGCAACTTAATTTCGTTTTTCCCCCCCTCCCCTTTAACTTTAGGTTAACTCAGTGTTACATTTCAGCAGCACTGCATTCCTCGTCGAGGTGCATGGGGAGTGGGGGGGCTTAGGGAAGGAAGCACGGTCGTCAAATCCTGACAGGCTGTATACTCTACTCCTGATAGTGTGCCGTGTGAGCACATTACCTATTGGCGAACCCTGGTTGGACAGTCGTGCACTTTGTGATTGGTGCCATGTCTTAATCGCCGGAAACACACAACTGAACGTGTTCACAGGTGCCAGTACACACATTGCATGGGCTAAAATGCTGTAGCAGCAAGCCAACTGTGAATTATTGGACAGATCAGAGCCGAATGAAAACCCAACAAGTCTCTACAGGGTCAATCGCCTTCACAGTCTTTTCATTTGAGGCTGTGTTTGTTTATCAGGCATAACACCGGCGTGATTACTTTAAAACCTGGCACTGCCTGTGTTGCAAGCCGGATCTTGAATATTGCTGCTGGACATGTTGTAGGTGGAAAATACCTCCGATTATTAATAGGTCCCCTTTAATAACATGAAGTGGAGAATTGGTGGCTCCTGTTTTCCAAGTCATGATGCAGGCTTGACAGAGAGATGCTTTACGAGGTAAAGGATAGCCTAATAATTATAGTCATAAAGATAATGAGGTTTAAATTACCCCCACCATTACCCACGGGGGAGGCTGTCAGGTACATGCTCGTCACCTCCACAGATTGGGACAACCAGGAGGGGAGAGAGCGTTGAGCTGGAAGCCCCTCCACTCAGGCTCTGCTGGGGCAGTCTGGGGCGTCCTGATCTCGGGGCAATAAACCCATTTCTAGAAGGTTATTTGAGGCTTTCAGTGGCTCTCTGCCAACCTCTGTGTGTTTTTTTGTTTTTAAAGGACCACTGGTTTCCAATGTGTCGCAAACACGTTTATTAAGGCTTTGTTATCATCACGATACCTGATCGCTTCTAAGATCTTTGACGATTCCTCAACAACGTGGTAAAAATAACCCCACTCCAAGTAAACTGCGAATTCCACCTTGTATTAGTAGGCCTATTCAACGTGATCAGCGCAGATCCAGCAGCCAATATCAGTGTAATAACACAAATTACAATAAAATAATTAATTTAAAAAACGGAGACGCGAACTTACCTGCAAGGTAAAAACAAAACAAATTCCCAAAGCAACAATTCCCCGGCAGCGCGGTGCTCAGAATCGATGCTCTCCGTTCGTGTGAGGAGCAATGTGCATGATCAGGCATGTGCACTATCACTGGTCTCCTTCAGTGGGACCTGGAGAAATGCTGCCTGAGCGGAGTTATGGAGGAGCGCACGTTAGGAGTAGCAGTGAACGGGATGGGGCCACAGCAGAGCATACCCCCCCCCCCCCCCCCCTCCCTCTGCCCGCCCCACTCGTAGCGCACCCTCCCGCTGGCCTGCAGAGCTCGGCCTAGGGCGAGCAGTGGAGGATGCTTGCTCATATCAAATTCAAACATTTTGTGGAACGTTATAGCTAGTTGATTAACACGCTTGTTTTGCGTTGTGCAAAACCCAGTGTTGCGCAATGCTACTCCACGTGTGTAGGCCTAACGCATTCCTGGAGTTTATACAGCCAAACAAGATTTTTAATTCCTTGGTCTGGTCACATGTAAACAAATTGTGATTGCTTTGATTTGACATTTCCTAAATTTCTAATTATCTAACGGCACTCCCGCACGCATGCATGCACTCACGCATGTACTCATCACGGCGCGGGGATGCTTGCTGACTGTCACTGTGCCGAGGACTCTGCGTGATGCATGCATCCGTGAACTAAACGTGTAGGAACCCATAAGTGGGATGACATTTCCAATTGGGAATGACCGGGCTTCAGTAGGAAAAGTGCTGCTTGGCAACAGGCGTGGGATAAAGGAAAGAACAACTGGGAAGAGGATCACGTGGCATTGTGTGACTCATGCGTCTCAATGTCGTCATGCTTCATTTAACTCACCGAGATTACAGACTGCAGTTTAATCTAGCAAAATACGTTTTCATTTGCCTGCATTATGGCTAAATGTGCAAGCACCACTTAACGACACAATGCACATGATTTCTAAGAGCACGATGCTATTTTGAGTGAGGGGGGGGGGAGGGACGGCCCAGAATGACAAATTAAAACTTGTGCAAAAGGGCATGTGAATCACCATTCGTTGGAATGTTGTTTATTAAGAGGCTTACATGCACAGGTTGTCGGTGTTTGGCAGGACCACAGTATAAAAATGTCTGCCTTTTTTTGATCATTCAAGTACAGCGTAATTCAAGTTTATTCCAAGTCAAATATTCAAGACAGCGCCGGCGGCCATCTTTCAAAGTCTGTCGCACCAGTATTGCGACGTTTCGATGTGTGAGGGCAAATCGCCGTCGACGCCTCCCTGTGCGTGGAGGCACGGGTTCGGAGGGGGGCAGGTCACCCCCTGGTCGACGTACGGGTTTGGAGGGTTCGGCTCGGAAACGGCGTATTTGCTCCCTGGTTTCTGACCACAAAGTGCTCCCCCGGGTCCGCCCTCGGCCCTGGGTCCAAGGGTCTGGAAGTGCTTCAGCCGCACCACCTCGCGGCTCCTCCGGATGCAGGGCATCAGTCCCGCAACCTCCTTGCGGAACTTGGAGCTCATGCCGAAGTAGATAAGCGGGTTGTAGAAGCTGGCGGACTTAGCGAAGAGCCGTGTGATGATGCTGGTGGTGTTGGGCACCTGGAAGCCCCAGGCAGACCACATGGACACCACGGCGTAGGGGGACCAGGCCAGCACGAATGCCGTGCAGATCACGATGGACACCTGGAGACAGGAGGAACATCGAGCAACAGTGGTCAGGTGTGAACCATAGTTGGGCATGAACCATGGTCGGGTGTGAACCATGGTCGGGTGGGAACCATGGTCGGGTGTGAACCATGGTCGGGTGGGAACCATGGTCGGGTGTGAACCATGGTCGGGCATGAACCATGGTCAGGTGTGAACCATGGTCGGGCATGAACACATAGTACCTGGCATCGTGTAGCGTCTTATCCTAGCTATCTTTGTTGTATACGGGGAACGGGTTAACCTAGTGATTGTAAGAGCTTGGCACTTGTTTCCATGAACATCCTTACTGTACCGACAGCGATATATTGTTTGTCTTTCTTCTGACAAATGTGCTTATTGTAAGTCGCTTTGGATGGGTTAGTGTCTGCTAAATACCCTAAAGGTAAATTAACAGATCCCAGGCACTTAGAGAATCCCAGCATCTTCCCCGGTACCCTTTAGGGAAACACTCTTGGTGTCTTCCTGTTGGCTTACCCTGGTGACGTCCCTCTCCACCGTCCTCTGGTGGGACGTGAGATAGCCGTCGGCCGACATGGCGTTGGTGCTCTTCACTGATTTGATGATGGACACGTAGGAGAAGAACATGATGGTCACTGGTACCACGAAGCAGGAGATGAGGATGGAGATGATGTAGGACTTGTAGATGGTGGAGTAGTTGGCCTTGGACCAGTCTATCTCGCAGGTGCCGTAGCCCCGGTCTAGAGGAAGACATGGGACAAGAGTTGGAGGAGAAGATTAGGGCTTTTAGTGCATCTCTCAGTGGCTTGATCTTCTTTTAGGGACTGATGTAAATGATTCCAGCTTTATTTTTACTACATGTCTAACACCACATCAGTTATGAATGGTTTCTTTGCCACAAAGTGGACAACGCCATATAAGGTTTTATGAGTTTGCAGATAATTCAGACACTACAAACATGGCATCTTTTCCATTTTCGCCAGGCGTAAATGGAAAAGGCGTGGCTTTTTTACCATTCCGCCCACTTCTGATATAAACTGAATTCTTACGTGTGTTTGAGAGATGCTTCATGAACCACCTCCAGAACGCAACCTCGTCTACCTTGTGTCTCTGAGTAAACCACGTGTTGAACATTTACCACTCTCCGAGTCATACCTAGCCCCAAACCACGATGCCACAAAGGATCTAATTAGTTTTTCATCGGACGCTAAGGTGGGAGGTGGGAGGTGGGTGTGTGGAGACAGACCTGTGAAGCTTCCCCATCCCAACAGAGGGGCAGCAGACCAGAAGAGGGCCCCCATCCAGATGCAGAGCAGGGAGATGGCGATGGTATTAATGCTGATACAGTGAGCTGTGTGCACACAACACAAGGAGAACGTCAAACCGTCTTTCTTTAAAAAAAATAAAATTCTATAAACCGCATTCTACAAATGTTTCTGCTTTGGCAGACCTTGAGCAAAGAAGTTGACAAGCATTCCCGCCATGTCTTGAACGTCAAACGTTGACATTTATTGAACAATAAGTTCTTTTCTAGGCATGCCAGCTTTGGCAAAGAACTTTGACTGAAAAGAACCACTGTTGACTCGGCACACATAGCTTTGTATTCAGTGACAGATAAAAAAACGAATTCAATTGGGTTGTTCTATTTTTGGCCTCCGACCTGCCTCATGGAACAAGTTTGAACAGGAACGCTACACACTCTATATCATACAATACACTATCTATTCATCACAGTTTGTATTGCCTCTGATCACTGTTGCTGATGTGTCCTGGTTATTTTTAATATAGGCCGAATGTAATTTCGTGTTACATGTTGATTTATGCGCACAGATGCCTAAACCTAGATTGAATTTAATAAAAATAATTATTAGTATAAATAATGTACTGTACAGTATCAAAGCAAATCAAATGCATGGCATACAATGCCAAACACATTCTAGGCCAATCTTTTCTTTCTCAGTCCGACAACAGAGGGGGTTACTCTCCATCATTTCCACATACAATTAAGACATTCTTCAGCGTATATTGCCTCAAATGACCTTAATTACATGTAATTCTAACATGTACATGGGATTGCTTTGAGTGGTGATTACGACAGAGAAGTTGGAGAAAACCGCACTTTTCCTCAGATAAGAACCAGTGGAATGTTGGGGGGGGGGTGCGAGCTCAGCCAAGGCCAACTCTTAACTCATAACGTCCTTACCTTTGTTGGGGTGGCACCCGCGGATATATCTGGTGACGCTGATAACAGTCAAGGTGTTGATGCTCGCAAGGCCAAAGAGCAAGGTGAAGAAACCGTCGACCTGCAGAGAGAGGGGGCGGGGAGGGGGAGGGTCAGTATGTGAGATTACGTCCTGGCATTGTTTGTTTGCTCCGGCGAAAGAGGGATCAGCAGGGGGGCCTCCGAGCTCTGGGGAGGTGGGGGGGGGGGATTAGGCCGAACCGACGACTTAATGGTTCCTTCCAGACTTGTTTGGTTGAGTGTGTTTTGTTTTGGACGCTATCAGATTGAGACACTACAGTTTAAGCTCTTTGAGTCCATGTGAACATGAAGCGATGTTGTCCACGGAGATGTGGTCTGGAGATTCAGAGATTTACATCTGGCCATCTTGGGGATCATGGCTGGGAAGGAACCAACCGATTGAGATACAAGGCTCAATATGTCTAATGAATGTAGAAAACCTTTAAGCATTTTCAAGATTCAAGAGTTTTACATGTCACATGCATACAAGTATACAGTAAAATGAAAACATCTAAGTGTTGTCTAACATCTAATTGTTTTCGGGCAATCAGACTAAGTGTATCTCAACAGAGAAAACGTTCCAGGGCTGATCAAGACCTCCAAGATCCAGAGGGAGCTCATCCAATTGGATGCAAGTTAACAAATCTCATCCAACCCTGGAGACTGAATCTGTAACATGGAGAGTCTTCGTATTAACTCCTTTCCCGGTTTGACTTCTCCTTGGACTCGTCAGACTACAATCTTTGAAGTGGTACTCTGGCCTCATGAGATTAGCCAGGGACTAACGGATCTGGGGACACTCTGCAGACACTAGTGGTCTGAGTACTACTGCACGACAACCACAAGACCTAATCCTATTACCAGCACGTTTTGTTACCTGTATCCTCTCAGGTTTACTGCACGGTTTTGCTGAATTTCTTTCCAGTTTGACCAAAAAAAAAATATTTTACCTCAACACATTGAATGTATAGCTTGGTGCCCTTGGGATTTGATGGGCCGATTTGATCCAAGTCTGTCCCACATTGCACTATAGAACCGCACCACCGGTTCTCCATATGAGCCAATAAAAGGAGAACACGGATGCTGCGCTAGACTGGAACTGGGTCCAAGTCTGATTCAGCCCGTGATCTGTGGGGCTGTTCATGTCCCATCACGCCGATGCTGTAACCTGGTAATACTTCTCACATGCCTGTCTTTCTCTCTCTCCCCCTCCCCTGAAGCCAAGCCAACCTCACTTCTTCTGCTTCCTCTTTTCACACCTATCACTACCCCACTCTCTCTCTCTCTCCCAGGGGATCATGTATGCACACTATTCCCTTTACCACTCCAAAATCCCTTCACCTCTCCAAAACAAGTCTGGAAGTTGCAAATGGATCCCAGATCACCCAGGTAGATGTTTCAGGAGTCGTTGCTCTATCGCTGCCCTGCTTCTGGTTCGCTGCCCTGCTTCTGGTTCGCTCTATCTCTCGGACCGAGATTATAGGATCTATGGGTCTGAGACCAAGGCTGTTATTGTTAAGCCAATGTGTTTTTCCCTGACTCCACAGAGACCCCTCTCATTGGAGCAGGGATATCATGCTTTTCCGCCATGGGTTTGCCTTGAGCTAGAAAAATAAGCTGGAGAAATTCCAGGCGAAGGTATGAGAACTATTTCATTGCGACCTAAAGGCCAAGGTAAATAAGCCCGAACATAAAGGCACAAGTACACCAAGAAGTAGGCCGTAAATGCTGTCCATATGACACGAGAGATCTTATCATGGGCGATAGGAAGGCGAGCTCGTTGAAGTGTGTGACATGCTGCCAAAAGCCGTGGCTATCCAGTGTTGAGTAAAGTGTTGATATACAGATCTATATCCATCTGTGTATCAGCCTCTATCAAGTTTGCCACGTTAGCCTAGCTTCAGGTATTCGTCACGCTTCTTAAACTCTTTGTTCCGGGGCTCATGAAAGGCGGACTGTGTGGTTCTCCGGGCGTGTGAGCGGAAGACGAGTCCCTCGGAGGTAGAGGAGCCGCGCGGCTAGGGATCTTATCTGATGGTGTCGTTGATTAGCGGAGGCCCCTGGGGTTAACCTCTGCTGGGAGTGGATGGGGAAGAGCTCTGTTCACACTCTGATTCCTCCAGAGAGGCTTGTCATTGGACACCTGATTGACGTGAAACATGGTTAACATGAGCCGCGACTTGCCATGGAAAACACATTCTGGCAAAAGGCTTTTCTATCGTCAAATATCACAAAAGGTGATATGAATGTTTGAATGGGGGACGTCGTTTAGATGAACTGGAATCGGCAAGCATGTTTGAAGAGCATAGACGATTTCAATTGCAAACGTTCGTTCTTATTCATAGTACGTGGCTATTGGCCACAACCAAGCACCAAGGAGTTTTCCGCCCTTATTTAAAAGGACAGTAAGCTGATTACAGAATTAACCTCCTGCTCCTCCGCCTCCTAGAATAATCGCTCACACACACATACATGCACATGCACGTGCACACACACAAACACACACAAACATACTTTCTTCTTCTTCTCAGATTATTTCACTGTACTCCATTATTTGGATGGAGATTGGGATTGGTTGAGGATTCATCCAATAGAAATGGTTGTGGAATGGCTAGGCGAGAGCCTTGATTGGAAGGATTCAATCACCAATGAGCTGGTGTTTGGGATCGAATCATTCCTTTTATAGACTTGGACCAAAGTTAAGTAGGAGGAAGAAGTGTTGAAGGAAAGGTGTTGGTGAGCCCTTTACCTGGCAGGTCCATAACCAGGTGATCAGGTATCCGTCATCCTTGAAGAGGTTGAAGATCTCCAGGATTCCTCTGGAGTAGCCAAACACTGAGATGCTTGCATCGGAGAAGGCAAGGTTAAGAGTGAGGAAGTCTGTGGGCTGCAGTGATGCCCTCTGTCTGTATAAGACAAATATCACCAAGCTGTTGCCGAACCAGGAGAGCCATCCTAGAGGAGAACAGATAGAAACTGAAGGCTAACATTTCTTCTACAAATGTGGGGCATTCTTCCAACAATGGAGATTGGTTGACATCAACATTTCCAACAGTTCAAATAAACAGATTTCTGTGTGTAATATGCTGTATTGTGTTTATTTCAATTTTGTACTGGTTTGTATCAGCATCAAATCAGGTGATAGGGTTATCATATGATAACACTGAGGATGTGTAGAAGCAGTCTTGTTGATATGAAATAAGAGTCAAGCGTGCCACCTCAAAAGTAGACAAGCCACATGTCGCAGCTGCAGAGTGACCTTTGGGGACAACAATTGTCCTCATTCATAACTCGGTTCCAACAATGTTTCCCTCACACTGACTGACATTAGAAACCCAAAAAAATCACAAGTGACATTTAGGGTCTCATTGCAGCATTGTCTCTGATCATTTAATGATCATTCCATGCACTTTTTCCTTATCAACGACACTCAATACAAACAATATCAATGCAATGACTCATGGCCGTCGCTCATTTCAAAGGCAAACCAAAGAACCAAAGAGAGCCTTACCAAGCACCAGGAGATACACTCCGATGACGGTCTCTCCTTGCTCTGACAGCGGGGGGTCCGTGTGCACCAGGCTCAGGTTGTTGTTCCTCCATGGTATGTTCTTCACAGGAACCCTCAGTGTTAACTCCATGGCGTGACCTGTGATGCATGCGGCGGCATGGATCCTTGCTCGTATCCTGTCTGTGTGTCTCGGAGCGCTGACCTCAACAGATACGAGCGCACACGTGAGGACAGCAGGGGGCCAACGGTGGTCAGTCCGCCGTAAATCCAGCTTAGACACACAGCGTGCGCTAATGCCCCGCCACTCGCTGTCCGAATGATGAGTGGGTGTAATCCCACTCGTTTCTCAACGGCTAATTAGAAATAGATTGGGATTGACAAATGACTCAATGCTCACTTCCTCATCACAGTGGCCACTAGGTCTATTCACAGCTCACAATCCAACCTTTAAATGTGTTTACGATTTACTATTTAGTCATTCTAGCTAACAGACATGTTTATCTGAAACAAACCATTTTATATGTCATGAAGGAACATGTCTAGGTGGGGGTTCAACATTTTGCTCACGGATGCCAGCAGACGGAAATTGGAGATGTAGGCCAATACTATAAGATTACAAGCTCAATCTGATGGCAATGTTGTGAATCTTCCAATGGTCACACATAACATGAGACCTTGTGGACTCCCCACACAACACTATTGTTAAAGTACCCCCCACCCTCCCGCTGCAAATATTTCACTCGCCTGCATCGTGGTCTGGTAACAATTAACATCACCGTAATCGTTTACGATTGTTTGCAGTCATTTGAACCCCACCGAGGAATACTGGGTAATAGAGCCTCCGAGATGGTGTTCCCGCCCTAGGGATGTTATCTACTCTTCCTTCATCTTCCTCTGGTTCTCCACCAGCTCTTCCTCGTTGGTAATTGCTTCCACAGAGAGCCATCCGGGAAGGTCAACGCCTCCAGTATACTGGACTGTTAATGTGTCTGCGCTCATCTGGAAAGCTCACACACATGTGTGTGTGAAGAACAAGGAAGGAAGAACGAGAGTGTATGTATGTGGTTAGTATATGTCTTTCTTCTGTGAGAGTTAGACTTGCTGCTAATTCAGAGTACATATGTTGAGGTACAAGTTATTAGTGTTCCAATAAATTCAATGGAGCTCCAATTGATGGAATTGAAGGTATGACCCGCCCCTCACCACATAATCGTCATGACCACACACACACACACACACACACACACACACACACACACACACACACACACACACACACACACACACACACACACACACACACACACACACACCACTCCCTCTCTCCACAGTGTGCTTTTCTCCAGCGAGGCAGCATGCAGGGTAACCCGACTACCCCACCCCACCCTCCCAGAACCCTTCTCTCTCTCTCTCTCTCTCTCTCTCTCTCTCTCTCTCTCTCTCTCTCTCTCTCTCTCTCTCTCCCGTCTGTTTAGATAACAGTGTCCACCTTGTTCACCTTCTCCTGGGTTGCCACAGCACCCTCCTCCCCCACTTCAGGATGTGGCGGGGCAGGCTACTGCGGCTGCCTCCTCGCCATCACGACCCCCTCCCACCGGTACTGACGATCTTGATCCTTAGAGGCAGAGAGCTGCTCGATCCAACCTCTGACCCCAACTGTCACTTGTCTGGCGGTGAACACACTGGTCCTAGTCAGCCTCTCTTGGTCACCCCCACACCCCCTGGGTCTCCCCGCACCACCCCACACCCCCCCAGCCCATCGATGGATCATCCCCAGACGCTGCACTGTGACAACGCCCCCGACTCCACCTGGCTCAAGGCCCCGACTCCCCCTGGCTCAAGGCCCCGACTCCCCCTGGCTCAAGGTCCCGACTCTCCCTGGCTCAAGGACGCCGACTCCCCCTGGCTCAAGGTCCCGACAATCCCTGGCTCCAGGCCCCGACCCCCCCTGGCTCAAGGTCCCGACTCTCCCTGGCTCCAGGCCCCGACCCCCCCTGGCTCAAGGTCCCGACTCTCCCTGGCTCCAGGCCCAGACTCTCCCTGGCTCCAGGCCCCGACTCAAGGCCCCCTCTCAGACTCAAGGCCCGACCCACCCTGACTCAAGGCCCTGACTCCCCCTGACTCAAGGCCCTGACTCCCCCTGGTTCCAGGCCCCAGACTTTCCCCCGTCTCCCCCTGGCTCCAGGCCCCAGACTCTCCCCCGTCTCCCTCTAGCTCCAGGCCCCTGACTCCCCCCCGTCTCCCCCTAGCTCCAGGCCCCTGACTCCCCCTGGCTCCTGGCCCCAGACTCTCCCCCGTCTCCCCCTAGCTCCAGGCCCCTGACTCCCCCTGGCTCCTGGTCATGTCTCCATACAGCCAGAGATTTGTGGAGAGTGTTTGAGGGATTCGTGGCACAGCTGTGGTGGTTTAGGTGCTGGCTTATATTATCCAGGACACCGTGATACAGAGACAGACCTTCTACTGTGACTTTACCCAACAGAGGTACTATAATGCTATACTATAATACCACTCTGCACTAATCGATGTATACCTCGATCGGCAATGTTCATCCAACAAATAACACAGGGTATAGATCTGAGATCTGTGTTCGGAAGTAAACATAATCTCGGATGGAATTCTTGCACTTTCCTAAAACGGATCACAACTGTTGGGAAGGTCCGCTGCTCAGGACCAAGCCGTAAGACTGCTTGAGAGCTGTGGTAAGCATCCTGCCATGTCATCTGGTCTGACAGCAGCCTCTGGCTCTTTACTGTAGCCAAGTGGAGACGCTGAAGGGTGGAGTGGGGAAAAGCCTGCCTTCTACAGGTGCTAAGTAGTGGAGCCCTTTTAATGACCGTTGATTCAGACTCATCAACGGTATCATTAGCTTTTTTTTTTTTATGGCTTTGGTGCCGGCCAAGCAAAATACACTGCCAATACAGTCCCCTCTGTGCAATACACAATGGGGAGGTGTGAGCCGCTTCTGGAAGTGGTTGCACTGATTACCCTAAACCCCGGCTTTGTGTGCTTTGGCATACTGGCGTAAAGCGTGGAAATAACAGTACGGCCACACTAGCCCACTGTATCATTAGGCTTGTGGTGATTACGGCGCTCGTTTCCCTGCTCGCTCTCGTCCTTCTGGGGCCCCTGTCTCTCTATCTGTCTCTCATCGTGTCTCTTTCTCCATCAATCTATACCTGTTTCTCTGCCTCTGTTTCCCTCTCGCTCTCTGTCTCTCTGTCTCTCTCTGTTTCTCTGTATCACTCAGTCTCTCTCTGTCTGTCTGTCGGTCGGTCTATCTCTCCACTCTCTCTCTCACTCGGTCTCTCTCACTCTCTCACTCAGTCTCTCTGTCTGTCAATCGGTCTCTAGCTCTCGCTCTCACTCTCACTCTCACTCTCTGTCCCAGCCTCTCTCTCTCTCTCTCTCTCTCTCTCTCTCTCCAGGAGTCTAGGGGACAGAGGGTTAAAGGCTTACAGTTCTCCCAGTGGAAAACCACAGACACGGATACCATTATGGAGGTGTGTGCTGGGGGCTGTCTGAGGGGCGACAAAGCCCCTCTTCAGGGAGGAGATACAGCAGGTCAGAAGTCCCCCACATAGGTTCCCCTTATGGTACGGCCTCGCCAGCGGCCCGACACAGCAGCCCTCTCTCTTGGCTGTCACTTAGAAGCAGTCGGCATACAGGCACTGCTTGTGTGAACGCTACACAGCGCTTTTTAAATTTCCATCCCCAATTTGTGTGTGTGTGTGTGTGTGTGTGTGTGTGTGCGTGTGCGTGTGTGTGTGTGTGCGCGCGGGCGCAAGCAGTGCCGCACACATCTTAAGGCAAATATGCTTACTTTCGCCGCACATCTTACTTGATTGGAGCCAATCTCAAAGATGTTTTCCTTTCAACAAACAGCAACCAAGCAGCTGGTTCGCACCTGAGGATGGCACCGTTCCAGCAACACAGGCCAGTAAACCGCCACCTCCCTGCAGACACCATGTTCACACCTCCGGTCGGAGGAGAGGCGGCCTGCAGCCGGACCCAGCTGTGGAGAGAGAGAGGTAATGACAACATGTGTCATGTGTTGGAGAGTGGTCGTGTGTTCGTCTCTACGCTGCGGCGCTGGGATCGGTGTGAGGATCAGTGATGAAGGATAGGATTCTGAAACAAGAAGCAAGTGTCTTACCGCAGGGGCCGGGTCTGCCAACGCAGATCCAGTGGCCCGACAATGTGGCTCTGAGGTGGAAGAAAGTCTCAGGGCGAGGAAAGGGCTGCTGAAACTCATCAGTGTCGACCACAGTTCATACAAGTACTTAACCGTCGGTACAAAGGCCCGTCTGTGTTTCACTTTTTTCTGCTAACACCACAGCACTTCCCACTCTTGACAGGCCAAGCCCGCTAGAGTAGCCTCCTCCGCTGCCCAAGGAATAATCAGCTTCGGTTAACAATATCGGAAAACATAATGCCCGATGCGTGACAAACGCTTTGCAGGCGAGAGACTGCAATTGAGTTATGCACAATTAAGTAAGCCGCGCACAAATAAACCTAGTGCGTTCATTGTGTGCCTTGAGTGGCTTGCAGATGTGTTTGTGTCTGAAGCTGGCCCATTGTGTTAAACAGCTTAGGCGTCGTACCGCTCAAAAGTAAACTCCCGTGAGGAAATAATGGTGATATGGTTTGGTACGAGCGCCCTCAAACGCGAGCGGACAAAGGCTCTGTATGCAGAAACGCTGGATTGGTTTTGTAGCTTAATTTCTTTGGCAGAGAACCACATGCAAACATTTATTTAGGCAGGCTGACTGAGTCGCCGTTTCCACACGGGGCCTGTTGGTTTTAGCAGGTAGCTTATGTAAGAACGGCCACATTTAGGACGGAGTACTGTACAACCCTGTCCCTGCGGGGCTGGCTAGCCATGTTCTCCACACAGTGAGACTTGGACGGATTACAGAGCAACTTCCGTGCAAAATAAATAGCCAAAGTTTAAAGAGACATTGACCTGCAACAGCAAAAAACAATGAAGTATTTACCCAGGAGAAAAACAAAAAAACGTATTGTGTTGACTTTTTACTTTGTAGTTCTGGTGAAGCACTCTTGGTTTCCAGAGAGATGCTCCGAAGTCTAATCCTTTTTCTGTTTATTATTCTTATTGAACCACATATCCTAAATGAAGGCATAATTTCACAGTCAAAAGATAAACCCATTCAAGTATGTGCATCCTCTAGGATCCTTTGCCCCCTGAGAGAACTCTCTGGTTGCTCCCTGGTTTGGCTGGACGAATGGCTGTGGACTGTGGTTCTGACCAGAGGCTTCCCAGAGGAAGGAAGCCCTGGCAGGCCTGTAGCTCAGCTGGGCACGGCGGGAACAGTCTACGTGTCCACACTGGACACAGGAAATTGTCCTTACGCCTTGCGGAGGAGGCTTGGAGTTGGGGAAGCGGAGAGCTGAGGTTGCCTTAACCCATCCCAGATCTCTCATCTCTGAAAGGAAGAGCCCACCTACCCCTCCGGCCGGCCCAGCAGTGACACTAAGCCCACGGTGGAAGGCAGTCAACAAGTTAGAAACTGTCAAAAAGGATCAAACCAGCTTTTCTTATCCCTTTAAGGAGCTTGACCCTGGTGAAGATGTTTCTCAGCTGTCCCGACGCCCTCCCAGGTCACCGGCTTGGCCTGGGTGTGACCGAGGACTGGGGGACGGGGAGGTAGGGGGGCTGGGGGAAGGCTTAGCAGCGCAGAAATCCACCCCTCCTCCACCGACATGACGGGAAGCTGGGCCTAAAGATGACACCTCCAATTCACCCGATGACTCTCGAAGCATGGCCTGTTTGGGCGCATTAAGGAGGAACTGGGAGATGGCCACAGCAACTGACCACTGTCTAAACGTGGATCTGTTAGAGTGGATTAGGGAGACAGATCTCTGGTCAGTTCATCTGTCACAGAAACACTCATGCCCTATGCTTATAGCTGTGTATCCTGACAGGGCAGTGAGATAATCCTATTGTTTATCTGACCAATAGATGCATGGCAACACATTTCTTTCCTGCTTTAAAATGAATGTCTTGATGAAAGTGTATCAAGTCTGTTTCTATTGTTTTATTTTCGTTTCAGTTGTTTTCCTGGTCCTAAGATGATATAAGTTAATTTAAGTCAGGTCAGACTTAAGAGCGCACCCTCTTTCCTGCTGGATAACTCAGAGAGAAAGAGGTCACACCCTTGTTCACCACCCAGCTGGAGCACATCTGGCATGGACAGGTTTCACTGTTAAAAAACCTGCCACACTGTATTCTGTGTTTAAGTTATGTGAGTGAGCATTTGAGTGGGCTTTACAGAACAGGTGGGTGCTAAAGATTTAAAAAGTATTTATCACCAATGAAATGCAAAGCTGTGTTCACCACAGAGCCTATTTTGGGCCGCCATGTTTATCACAAAGGCAACACATACTAAAAACTAGAACAGACACAGAACAAACACAGAACAGACACAAATCCACAATGACTGCACGGCATGACTGGGCCTAAGACAGGGAGTGAAGAATTTTGACTTATTCTTTAAGAATTCCCAGGGTAGCAGTCTGATATAGACCCATAACATCATCTAACTGTGATGGCTAGCCAAGCCAAATTGTGTTGCAGACAGTGTACAGAGCCATTTGAGTCCAATCCCCGCGCATTCGGTTGAAACACCTTTCCAGAATCAACAGCAGTTATATTTACTTGATTCTTCTTCATGGTGGAAAAAGAAAATGTCTGGAAGGCCTCACAGATTCCCTTTTTAATTGAGGTTTCTAAACACAGGGTTGTCTCGGGCCACAGATGACCGACGGGCACGGACACCACGCCAATTACCATGCAGAGCGAACGAATGCTTATCAGTAATTACAGAGGCGCTCAGAACAGGATTCTCCAAGGGCGTGGCGTTATAAATAGTTGCCATGATACTTCCCGTATTCAACATTACCTCGGATTATCTCTTTTCCTCTTTTTAACCAGCTAGCCGTTACGGGAGTGCATCAGCACTGAGCATCTACTCTCAACCCTCTGACATGTGTTGGTTTTTCGCCATGACATTGTAATTGTGTTTTTTACCATGACATTGTAATCGTGTTCATGGTCTTCCGTGACCTTTGCACCGTTGTTAAAGAGGTTCTGGGCGAATTAGCCCGAGACATACTGAAACACCTTCAGGAAACCAGTGTCAGCCTCACCCGTAACCTCCCCCAGTAAGGTGAAGCACTGGGTGGAACGACGGGGATAAGGAGTCCTCTGTCTGACGGGAGGAGTGTGGGGGCGAGGGGACGTCTTGTGATGCAGGGCCATCTTACGACACCTACTTTCCATGGCAACAGAGGGGAAGAGAGGAAAATAGAAGGAAATACATCATTCTTTTCCCGAGGCGTTTCGCTCAGATCCAGAGCCCTTGTGCCTTACTAGCCAAGTGTGCTTCAACCTGTGGTATGAGGGGGTACTGCAGGTGGGACTTGGGATTTTAATCTTGAAATAGACAAATGTACAATAAAAAGATAATGAATATCATTCAAAGTAAATACATGATGAATATTGTTTAGTATAAACGCAATAATGGCTTGTTTCAGACATAGTGTCAACCTTTGACATTAGATATCATATGTTTTCTATTAGGTACGTTTTCCCTTGATGTGTGATTTCATTTGTTTGCTAAATAATCAATCTGGGAGCATAAACAACGTTGTCGACTGTATATTTCTCCTGTTTCCCACTGGCCATGGCCTTGCAGTAACAATGTTGAGTAAAGGGGCCGTAGGCACTCCTTTAAATCTCAATGTGTTGCTGAGCCACTGCATGTGCATTTAGCTATTTTTGTTTTTTTTTGCATATAAGGTGGTCTGCGTAAGGTCTGGGTGACAATTCAGTGGTGCACCAAAAGTGTGTGAGTGTGTATGTACGTGTGTGTGTGTACGTACATGTGTGTGTACGCGCGTGTTTGCGTCTACGTGTGCGTACGTGTGTGCGTACATGTACGTGTGTACGTGCGTGTGTACGTACGTGTGTGTGTGTGTGTGTGTGCGTGTGCGTGTGTGGTGAGACACTGATGCTCCAGAGATGAATGGGGTGCCGGGGACTGGGTCTGGGCACCTGGCCAGGACGGCCCCGCTCTGAGACATCATCCTGATAGGAGCACTCTGCAGTGTGTGTGCCTGCGCCGTGGCGTCAGCCCGCTTTGATGTCCCCCGTGGAACACATGTGTTCACCATCCCGGCCCGGGCTCCTCCAGAAGACATGAGTACCATGTGACATGTCTCCCGCAATTAAAGTTGTTTATGTCTTTTTTGGGTGAGATAAAAGAAGGCACCGGGGAACGATATAAAAACAACGCTAAGCCCTGGTGTATGATCTCACACACGGAGGTGACTCCATCTTCCAGTGGAGGATGATGATGATGATGATGAGTAGGAACATTTAGGTTGAACTGAATTTGAAGATTTAAGACCACTTTCTCTAATGTTGCAGTCAAGGTTTCTGGAAACAGGGAACTCATATATTATTTTTGTCTGCAAACATGGTTGCAATAAAATGGACACACAGCTTGATTTTCTAGTAAATTAAAGTCCAAAGTAAACATTAAAGTCTCTAATGCAAAGAGTTAGAAAAAAAAGAAGGGTTCTTTGACATAACTGTCAAGTTGAAGCACTTACCAGCCTAACCATGTAAGGAAAACATATCGTTATAAAATAGGTTGTCTATTTGATGTAATGTTTGGCTCTGTAACGATAATGACATTGTAAAGACAGGCAGCATCACACAGCTGCACATCAACATGTTCCGATCCGTCCCGATCACTCCGCTGCTCATTAACTCTGCACCTGTTGAGTTCTGTGGTCTATAGGTAATGCCAAGGTGGGGTAATTGCTTTCAATTATATCTACTACGATAACCTTTCTATACCCACTTTTAAACATGCCACAATAAACGTGGCTGTGAAAAAAACTGTGTCTCAACAAGTCAGTATGTCAGATACATGTCTGATCCCTATGGATGGACCAGGCTGAAATACCTGGTGAGACGAGGTCCGTACGGAAAGACTAGGGTGGAATAGCTGGAAGTGACGGCCTCAGCCTGGAGCTCCTCATCTTTTCAACAGCAGAGCGCACACATGTCAAAGTGACAAAAGTGTCAAGTGACAAAACGACGAGTGCTGCCAGCTGATGTAATCTGCTGCTCAGTCTGCTCACAAACGGCAAGACGGGGGCACCTGCTGTTGGCTGGCAGCCCTTTAAGGGTGGTATTTGAGGTTTGAGATATTTGGATATTTAGGATGCCATCCGGCCTTGTTTCTGCATGTCAGGAGACCTACGGAAGCGTGGCTGGTATGTTATTCTCTGACAGGTGAGTATTCTTGTCCGATCCGATGGGGTGGTTCTCCACCCTGCCGTAGGTTGATTGTGCGGTTTTATTTTGTACGAGTTTGTTTTAGGAGAATATTCTGGTAATCTCTGACACATTCCCGCATGTGTTTATATCTTGTACAAAAGACTCAAACACACCTGGTTCAGTGTGCAATTTATTGAAACCAATTTGTATGTGGTTATGCAGGTGAGAACATGATCAGTTTTTGGAGGTTGTGCTGTCAGATATTAAAGGCCTTATTCTTCTCTCTGTCTGTGTTTAGTCTGTTATAGATGTCCGGCCTGGAAGAACCTAGACCATGGACACAGGATTTTGTGTTGAACGGACTACAGTTGTATAGCCTGCCCTGTGAAGCACTTTACAATTAACGCCACACATTGACCCATTTGTACATACATTCACACACCAATGGAAACCCAAACATGCAGGGCCACATCCAGCCGGTTAGGGTTGAGTGTATGGCTCAGGAACGCCTCCATAGCGAGCAGCCAGAAATGATCAGAGAATCAAACCAACATCCCAGGTTCTACTTTACTGCTACCAATGTTACTTCTATTTTCATTATGCATTATACATTCATGGTATTGATTTATGGTATTCTGTGATTATAGTAAACCTAACGTTGGGCTATGCTCAATATTTCATTGCATTTAAATGGCCCTTTTCAAGACACCCAAAGAAGCCCTTATAATCATTTTGTTTGTGCGTGCGTGCATGCGAGTTGGACACCCCATCCACCACCAGCACTGCTCTGATCCTCTCCACAGCATCGTCCACATACCTCTTCCCAAAGGTCATTCTGCATTGTCTGGGTGGGTGGGTGAAGGGAGGAGCCTCAGCTTCCCAGTGATCCAAGTTAAGCCCACTGGTTATAGTGGCCGACGGTCAGCCCTGATGAACCCGCTGTTTGGTTTCCAGCTTGGAGGGTCCGAGTGGTTACTCTTGGTGTGGTTGCTCTGCGTCCCATTAGTGGTTAATTGGTCATGTCAAGTGTTGAGTGGTGAGCGCCGTGTCTGGGAAGGTTTTTTCAGTTCTGCTTTTGTTTTTCTCGAATTAGTCCTGGCAGTGGTTTACTGCCTTGGAAAATGTAGATTGATGTTATTTTTACATTATATGTTAATATGCTAAATATGTCTTCAATAACCTATTAATAGACTGAAGGTGAACGTAATCCTTAATTTAAACCACATCTTTGAAAATATGATTTTTGAAGCACAGCTTGTTGAAGACCAATAAGATGAAAGCATTCTGCTATTCTCTAAAGAGTCAGTAGTTCTTTATCAGCTCAAATGGATTGGGGATGCTGGGAGTGGCCCTGGGCTAATGTCTGTCTGCATGATGTTAGCCTGGGGTTAGAGAGAGAAAAATAGAGTTGTTGTCAGGGGTCGGATGCATAATCAATAATCATGTGTAATTGTTTTTTAGGTAAACAATGACTTTGTGGCCCTCTCATTAGTCTTCAGGGAGATTTCCTAAACAAACATTGACCTAACAAAATAAATCATGTCAAAGAAGATTTCAATTTCAACGCCACTGACAAGAGGGGCAGGCGAAAAACGCCTTTTAGTTTGGTTCTCTGTTGATGAATAGCATTCACAGAACCAGACACAGCTGCTTGTGGAGAGGTGTCACTGGAGCTAAGATAAGTGCTTTGGTCTGACCGTAAAGGATGCACACACATCTGTCATCACTGCCATTCGTCAGCTGACAGCAACAGGGGTAAACACGCTGTAGCTTCCGGCTCACATTAGTGGCGAGTTATAAAACAGCAGGGGGGGGAAACAGTCCAAATCACGACCCTTTTTTTGGGGGGAGAAAGTACGAAGAGAAGGGATAAAAGGGTAAGAGGTGTTAATTGGCCGCAGTTCAACCTAGGAGGTCACAATTCTGATCTGGGGGGGGGGGGGGGGGGTCACGTCTCTCGTTGACCGGCAAGTGTGAAGTAGGAGTTTAACGGCCGGCCATCGCTGGGAGTCGAACCTGACAGGGGCCAAAGGTGGAGGTGGAGCCCTCCTGTCCCTGCATGTAGGACCGTGGGCGGCGGAGAGAGAGCAACAAAGATAATGAGAGACAGAGAGAGAAAAACAAGAGGTGAGCGGGAGCGGTGATCGCAGAAGGACAGACCATCGCTCTCGTGAAAGCTCAGCACGCCTCACTTTCGCTTTTCGTCAAGTGTTTTGGCTGCGCGCAGCCGAAAGGAATGCGCCACAGGGCGACCCGCAGCTCACCCGATGATGAACCAGCGCCCCCTCCCCTACACCGCCTCCTCACCCGCCCACCCGCCCGCCCCCTCACGCCCCTGGTGTCCCACCCGGAGCCAGGTACTGCTTCGGTGTACGGGGACTCGGAGCGTCCGCCAAAGCACAAAAGGCACAATGAAGAAATGTCCTTAATACGTCTCAGAGCAGCATAATCAGGGAGGCAGCGGAAGTCCGCCTCCTTCAAACCTGATTCAGTTCTCAATATGATACGGAAATACTGTGGATGGATGCTGCAGGCCAATGCAACTGTGCAAGTCTGAAATGTCTGTCTGGATGTACTTTCGACAACAACAACAACAACAACGAGGGAGCTGTATGGCAGACTGTATTCTTTCAGCCGGATATAAACAAGAGTTAAACATTTAATTGGAGATGACGGCACTAAGAAACGCCTAGCTTGTCCTTAACATTTATGTCCCGTGACAACAACCCCTAAAAAAGGATCCCCATGTGCTCAACATGAGTTACTTTGATGTTCAAAGTTCTGACTCAAAACAAAACATGTCTGAGAGGGTCCACTCCAACGGACTGCAACTCTTTTACACATTGACACAGTTTCTTTGCCTTTGAATGCGACTGCAGGCTCCATATCTCTGAGGCATCTCTCCTCTGACTCCAGAGAGCTCTCTTCCCAGGTCTAGCCCACTGTCATTTTTTATAGCTTTGCGGCCGCAGGCGATAGTTAAAAGGAAAACACATGCTGCTACCTCGGCTCACTCTGGGGCATGCAGACGTGAACGTGCTCACTCTGAAACGCGGCGGTGTCCCGTAAACCACCCTATCGTTAAAATCATGGGCCACAAACCCTAATCTCTCCGTAAAAGCACCCTGTCTCTTAATTACCCATGCCGTACATGTCCACCTTCATTTATAAGAGCGTGTCCCCAGGCAGGTATTGAGGTTGAAAGCCTGCCACGAGCACATTACTCTCAGGGGGATTAAAGATGGAAATGTCACTTACTTTAGGTTACCTTAGACAAGTCTCTAAAGGGCCGTCCACTGACAGCAAAGAGAAGCGCTTCCCTGGCATCCCTCAAAAGGTGGGAAATGGAGAGGCTACCAAACTAGAAACAATACTGGAAAAGAAGCCTTTTAAGCGCCTGTGTTCACACCGTTGTCTCGTCCCTTAATGAATCACACACATCTGTCTTGGATCACTTTGTAGCTGGTGTTGGGGTTGGTTGAACAACAAATCAAATAGAGGAATTTGAAAATTGATAGCATAACTGGCGCCTGATTATATTTTGGCCCCCGAAGCGAGAAATTGGCAAAGCGAGAAAAAAATGTGCGGTTCCTACATATGTACTAACCTCCCTAGTTTTACACAACGATCTACACACAAAGCAACCCCTACGGATACACACACACACACACACACACACACACACACACACACACACACACACACATACCCACACACACACACACACACACACACAATCCATACATAAATAGTGAGCTAGAAAAATAAATTTGCTCATAAAAGACAGATGCGGCGGTTGAATGTGAGATCAGATTTGGCTGCGGGCCTCCCGTGAGAGAGAAGGATAACACGTGCAGGGTAAATGAGATGCTGTTTTGACTCTGTAGGCAACGTGCAACAGAAGCAACCAGTTATGAAGAATGGACACGCTGGGAGCTGAAAGAGGACCGTTGTGACAACCCGAAACACACCTTTTAAACTGAAGGTAAACGGAAAAAAGTGTGTGTGTGTGTGTGTGTGTGTGTGTGTGTGTGTGTAATATGTGTGTGTGTGACACTCTCCCATCTAGTACTCTAGGGGGCAAGCTGTTGATTGACAAACGAAACCAAACAAGTACAAAGTACACTTTCAGTAACAAAACCCCTAAGAAGCGAGGTAGTCATGTAGCCACACACACACACACACACACACACACACACACACACACACACACACACACACACACACACACACACACACACACACACACACGATGGGCCCGGAACCAAACACAACAAACAGGCCCTCAGCGAGTCCACACACACAGTTTTGATAGCAGACCACTTGAAGAAACACTCTGTGTGTTTGCTCAGTTGGGGGGTTGACTGTTATTCTGCTCACAACAGGGTGGGCGCCTTCACGGGACCTGTCCAATTATCACTTTCAATTCACGTCAATGTCCCCTTCCCCAGGGTGGGTGTGGCATTATCATTTGTTTTGAATTTAGTGGACAAAAAAAGTATTGTCTACTCCTATCAGAGAGCAGAAAACATTGTTTGTGTGATTGTGAATGGAGTAGGCCTTCGACATTTTAAAGGCCCCTAGGTCAATTTGAAAAACCGATCCCAAAGTGACATCACACATGGGCGTGTCCACCCAGAAGGCTGGAATAGACCAGCTCACCGGTTGGTTGCAGGCCCCTGGGTAGGCTGACATTTACATTCAGGGCATTTAGCAGACTCTTTTATCCAAAGCAACTTACAATAAGTCCATTTGTCAGAAGAAAGAGAAACAATAATATATCTCCGTCGCTACAGTAAGGATGTTCATAGAACCAAGTGCCAAGCACTAACAATCGTTAGGTTGACCCATTCCACGTATACAACAAAGATAGCTAGGAGGCTGACCTGTCCATTGTATATCTGTGTGGGAACTCCCCACGTGTGAAACGGAAGCCATTGAACCGAAGTACAATGGTGCTGCTGACTTACACCATGACAACGCTAAAGGAGGCATCTTCACGGCGCTCCGAGCATGACATCACTCGGGGTGTCTAGCACGAAGAGAGAGACTATCAGGGTTGAGGAGCGAGGAAGACTGTGGTTGACGAGCTCTATGTGGTTGAACATGTTTAAATGCATCCATGGTTAAGCGCATGTGTCAGTGTATGCCTAGCTGTGTGTGTGTGTGTGTGTGTGTGTGGCGGTGCATAAGTATGTACTCATGGATGAGTGCGTGTGAGAGTGACGCCTGGGAGTGTGCGTACGTACTTGTGAGGTCATGTGTGGGTGTTTGTGTTCCTTCTCAACAGCAACACGCTACTGACATTGACACTGACATTTCCAGACACACATAAAGTGAGAAGCTGGGGCGACAGGGCGGGCAGACCAGTGGACCCACAGCTAACGTCACTGGTGCAGAGGGAGGAGACCTTGTGTCCCGGTATGGACTACAACTTTAATAAAAAACACACGTAAAGCCTGTCACTAAACTAGGCCTCTGGCCTCCCTCTGTGTGTGATTTGATGACGGTTGGGGTAACGGGAGCTAAACCGCTGCATGCTATTTCAGTTGTATTATTACACAGACATGCACACTAACTGACAAGCACAGGTAACCCAAGTAAAACGATTTTATAATCAATCAGGTTGTAAAAAAGAGTGAAACAAAAGAAATGCGATAATCTAGCAAAAAATAAAGACATTACTTCTGTAAGTCAGTTGTATATGGTTTTTATTTATTGTATGTTAATATTATGTATTTGCAAATAAACACAAAATTCAAAAGCTGTAATTAATTCATCAACACTTTACTTAGTACAGAGTAAAGCGCGATGTGGTATGGAGAAGTTTGCTGCCCCCTTCAGGAGGGCAGGGAATATTACAGTAAAGCAGTAAAAACATGGACAAACAATGGAGCAAATAAACCCAATTCTACAAATAAAGCCCCTGAAAACTCTAATTTTTCACATACATAAATATGTCCTCAATTGATTTATGGTATTTGTATGGGGATAAAACAAATAAACTGCATTGCCGGGAGCAGCGATATTGTACAATACACATCTTAGAGTTGTTTTTCTCACTCTCTCTCACTTTCTGACTCAATAGCCCTTAATTGTTTTCTAAAGGTCTAAATTTGATTTCAAACAAAGCTCAAACTTGCTGTCAGTCCTAGGTTATCAGGTTATTGTTGTTTATATAATTTAAATATGATGCACAAATGAAATACTTTTTGTTACTTTATCTACCTCACATTGTGCCAAGTACCAGAGGTAGAATTTCAAGAAAAAAAACAAAAATCTGGCATTGGGGACAAACTGCATGGCAGTCAGTGCCAATACATTAAAATTAGTAGCCAATGTTTTTTTACAGTGCCAACCGAAGCAAATGCCATGCATTTAGAAAGCTGTGGTGTCTCCAAAGTCTTTATTCCATTTCACATACAGACCCAGGGTCTGTGGGCTGATGCTGGGCTTGATTCGCTTCAGGGAATCCTCAAAGTCCTTTAGCCTCATGCGCCGCATCTGAAGGTAAAGGAAAGGAGACGGTTTATTGGCTGCCGAGTTCACCTAGACTCTACATAGCCTCCCCCCTTACCCCCCCACACCAATTGTATGTTCTAATGTACGTCCTGGCACTTAATGTACACACTTATCGTATGTTGTACTTCCCTTAAAATAGTACTTAGCATTGTGTACCGTCTTATCCTAGCTTTTTGTTTAGGGGGAAGGGGTTAACCTATCAACTGTTAGTGCTTGCCACTCGGTTCTAAGAACCTACTGTACCGACAGCAATATATTATTTCTCTTTCTTCTGACAAATGTACTTATTGTAAGTCGCTTTGGATAAAAGCGTCTGCTAAATGACCCAAATGTAATGTAAATGAACCCTAACTGAGTTCACATGTGTGACCAAACATGTTCTCTACGTGTTGAATGAGATACCTCACCTCACTAATCGCCACGCTCTTCACCTGTTCCGGTCCCAGTTCTGTGTGGGAAACATGTTTTTATCAGCTTGTTTCAGAACAAAGTGGTAGTAGTAATAAAATGGCAGTTAATATAGAACCGGGAACATCCTTACCCCTGATGGGTCCCAGAGCGGCGTCTTTGGCTAATGAGGTGAGGTCACTTCCTGAGTAACCAGCTGTCACCCTTTTGAAAATGCACACCATGGTATTAAGGGTGATGTCATGGCCGACTTAATAGATTCATGACCGTGGGAGGGGAACAGTTTGAGGTCTTAGAGGATAGAAATGTACCCACTTGGCAAGATGTGCGAGCTCTTTTTGGTTCAGGAGCTCCCCTTGTTTTCCTAGGAGGTGTGTGAGCAGCTTGACTCTAGTCTGGAAGTTAGAAGAGACGCATAGACACATTGACATTCACTGCTTTCTCAAAGACAAAAAGAAAGAAAGGACTTTTAGAAAAGACAATCGACAGATAAACAACACATAAACATAGTGCTTACCTCTTCATCCGGCAAGGCCACATATATCCTTTTGACAAAGCGTCTAACAGAGAAAAGCACAGATGTTAATAAGGTTAATATTCAGACACATTTTGTGGTTAGCACACTTGACAGACTAGGACAGATCAAGTTATAGCTCAATTGTAGTCGATCACTCTTAACAGAAAACAGGTGTGTGTGTGTGTGTGTGTGTGTGTGTGTGTGTGTGTGTGTGTGTGTGTGTGTGTGTGTGTGTGTGTGTGTGTGTGTGTGTGTGTGTGTGTGTGTGCGTACCGCAGTGCTGCTTCATCCAGCTCCTGGGGCCGGTTCGTTGCTCCCATGACTAGCACTCTGTCATCCCCCCCTGACTGCACCTGAACCAGGAAAAAACTGGTATTCAGGAAATGTCTGCACTTCTACAATTGAGCACATGTGCAGATTTTCAGTTTCTCTTGAGAGTGAAGAAAACCAAAGCTTGTCTTACGCCATCAAACTGGAGGAGGAACTCCGTCTTCAGGCGACGGCTGGCCTCGTGCTCTCTCTCGCTCCTCTCACAGAGCAGGCTGTCCACCTCGTCTGAACCACAGAGAACATCACAGTGTAAGTCTCTTGTTTGTCATTGGTCCCCATATAACTCAGGGCCATTCTGAACAGTGAACTTCCTTGTGACACGGCAAGCAACAAATCCACAAGTCACAAATAGGACCAAAAATATGGTAGGACTAGCAAAAATATACATAATACAAATAAAACACTAGCCCAATTCCAGAGAATATAAAAATAGGGAACATAGCATATATCCTGGTGGTTATAGATATAGGGAGAGTAATAATGAACAATAAATACTTTAAATATATTATAATATAAAGCAGAGGTGCGCCGATGAATATGTACCTTAAATGTAGGTAATGTAAATGGAATGTACAACTGACCAAAGAATGTCTATACATGTTCAGGTGCCCAGTATGATCAATATGTTAAAGCTGATGCAAAAGGCTGTCCAAACCAGCCATTGTCAGGCTGTACATTTGAACATGAGACACTTGTTTACAACGTTTCACAATACATAAAGACCCACCAATGAAGATGATGGATGGTTGTAGTTCCCGGGCGACAGCAAACAAAGCTCGCACAAGCTTCTCACCCTCTCCCACCTTGGACAGAAATTGAGCAATTCAACAATGGCTTTAAAGGAGAATTCCGGTATTTTGAACATTGAGCCCCCTTTCTGGGTTGTCTAGGATGAAATAGAGTGGTTGTCACCGAAATTTTGACTATTGGTCCTGTCTCGGGTATTTGGCTCCATTAGAATCGCCCCTGCCTGCTTCAGAACGGCTGGGAACAGGCATGCACAAACCTGTTCTTAAAACAACTCTAAACGTTTGTTTTCAGAAATGTGCAACTCACGAGTTAGTGGTGTTTGTTGATGTTCCAAATCAAGTATCGTAGCCAAATACAGTTTCTGTCATGTTGTATTTGGCATTTTGTAAATCCCATTGATTTCTTCCGGAAACAGAAAGGGGGGCCGTTTACGTTTGGTTGTAGTCTTTTCGCTCAGTTCTAGCCCTACTGTTGTGACGGAGAACCGAGCGAAAAGACTACAACCAAATGTAAACAGCCCCCCTTTACGTTTCCGTTCAACGAGCAATGAGTCTTCCAACAGAAATCAAAATGCCAAATAAAACACAAAACTGTATTTGGCTACGATACGAACGAAGACCACCAACCACTCGTGAGTTGCATATTTCTGAAAACATACGTTTAGAGTTTTTTTTTTAAGGACAGGTTTGTGCATCCTATACCCAGCCATTCTGAAGCAGGCAGGGGCGATTCTAAATGAGCCAAATACCCGAGACAGGACCAATAGTCAAAATTTCGGTGTCAACCACTCTATTTCATCCTAGACAACCTAGAAAGGTTGTCCTTTAATAACACACAGCAATGAGATACCTCTGATCTTGTTGAAACTTGCCAGGTAAATAAAATGGCTGAACTCACATATTTAGAGGTCAGGGTAGAAGCACTGATGTTGAAGAAGGTAGAGTCTGACTCCCTTGCGACTGCTTTGGCCTGGTAGGAGGACAGACAACAGAAGAAGTAAGGCAATACTGCTGGATAAACATCTGCCATTTGTTTTTGTTGAGAATAGGAACCACAAATAATATACGCCCTGCAATATTTTACACAGTAACCTCTGTCAAGGTAGGCAAGGCAAGGCAACTTTATTTGCCTTTATTTATTTATACTTTAACTTTATTTATTTATACTTTTCATACACAAGGCAGACTCAAAGTGCTTCACATATAAACATTGTCATACAATAAAAAGAAAATAATAGATAACTAAAAGAAAAAAAGTAAAATAGATAGAAAATAAAGGCAAAGTTAAAAAGCATTTTAGAAAGTGCAATGTAAGGTAACTCACCAACATGGTCTTTCCATTCCCAGGGGGACCAAACAAAAGCATCCCTCGGGCTGGAGCCCTCAAGCCGGTGAAGAGCTGAACGGGGTAAGATTCAATGGTCATTGGTGTATCTGTGGAGTTTGCTTTACACAAAATAAAGAACCTGACCACTAAACCTAAGACCACATGCATGTGCTTCAATACAGGTGATGTACCTCTGGCCTCAATGCTGGTAGGATAACAATTTCTTGAAGCGCTTGTTTCGCTAGTTCCTGTCCGGCAATGTCCTCGAAAGATATGGCTGGTCCACTGCAATGAACACACAAAGCAACCTCATATTCATCGTTGTTCAAGTTCTAGATTAAAAGCAGTGGAAGAAGAAGTAAACTTAAGTAAACTATTTTTACCTGTCAACAATTTCATTTAGGATCATGTTGGCCAGTTTGCTGTCCACATTTTTGAAGTTTTTCATATCTCTCTTGCGCGGTTGCTTCGACGCTGCCGCTCCTTTAACATTCGGGCCTCGGCCTGCCTGTGGGGTAACCTTGGGGAATTTAAATTCACAAAACAGGAATTCAATGCCACCCAGAAGGCAAGAAAAAACTCCCTTAATTAGCAAGGAGGAAATCGTGAGAAGGAACGCAAAGTGGGGGATCCCTCCTTCTAGGGATGGCCAGGAGTGCAATGGGTGCCATCATTTACATACTTGCAGGCAAAACATTTTCCGTTCGAAACAACACAAGCGTTAGAAACTTTGGTCTACTGTTCATAAACACGCTAGACTTTCTGTGGCGTTCACCTTTGGGTTGTTGGCTCTTGGTGCGGGCCTGCCGGGTGGGGAGGGCCTGACCTGACCAGAGGCGCCACCAGCTGCGGCCGGGCCTTTAGGGGCAGGCTTGGGTTGTGGGGCAGGCTGGCTTCCACTATTCTGGGGACTTCTGGGAGCTGGGAAGCCTCTTGTAGATGCCAAAGTGGCCTCTGTAGAATTTGAAAAACGCTATGTATAAAACATAATAGCATTCATGTTTTAGTTTAGCAACTCCACTACTTTTGTTTTGAGTTGGGATTAGGCATGTCCGACCATCTACTAGTGATGTGTCTTTTGCGACCGAATCAGTTTGAAGGAGCGACTCTTTAACAAGAACGAACCGACCTGATTCCTCGTTTCACTTCTCTCTCGTTTGTTCTTTTGTTCTCCCACAGAGTAGACTAGTCGCTGTGTTCACTGTTAAGTTAGCAGAGTGGTGAAGAGGGACAGAGATGGGAGCCATACAATTGTTTGCTGTTGTCTGTTGAGTCTAGGATGCTCTCGTCGAATTTTAGCCAATGAAAGACGGGAATGCATAGCAAGTTGTAAAGGTCACAGCTGACTTCTCGTTCAGTCAGTCACTTATTCTTGGCTTGACGGCTGTAGCCCAGAGTGTTTATGGCTCTGCTCAAGGTGAATATACACATTAGCCACTGTTGTTTTGTCTAAAAGTACACATAATCATGAATTTGCAGCTATGTTTTTGCCTTGAACTACTGTGTTGTGCTGACCGTTCGTGACCACGATCGTTTGAGAACGAGGAGCTGAGAACCGTGGATTCCATGATTCACCGCTATAGACGTTGTACCGGAAACGCGACTGAACGAACGAACGAATGAACGAACGAACGATTCTGAACGTTTCTTCTTGGCGAACTGACCAACGCAAACTGAATCAAGGAAAATAATCATGAAATCCATCACTACCGTCTATCTGCTCCACAGGATGTGTCACATTGTTTTAATGTTTCCATCATGTGTCACTCTTCCTGGTCCTATCTGTGAACGTATTCTTAGACCACAACACAACTATTGTCAACCCCATTTGTCGTTCGTTACTCTAGAAACATGACAGGACAAACCAAATTAAAAAGCAGTTTTAAAAAATGGAACATCTGCTGTAGCCGATTGCTTAAGTGGGACGGGCGGTCAACTAATATTCAAATTCACTAACCCGTAACTATCACATCACTTATTGAAATTCATAATTATTACTTGCCCAAAAGTGAGAGCCGTTCTTTTGCCATGTTGAGATTGGTTACCATTTTATCCTGGAGTCTCTTTGTCCGTTCATACTGGTCTCCTTTAACAGAAAGAGAGTGAACCGTGAAGTCAGCAGGGGCATGTCTAAACGCATACACAACATGGGCTCGGGGTGCGACCCTACCCTCTCCTGTGACTTCTACGGCAATTCCACGTTGAAGGTCCTCAATGCCTTTCTTATACCACTGGACAGCCTCCTCTTTGACTCCTGTCATTTGAAAGAGACAGGGGGACACGTCGATGAGCCACTGCTACACATCATGACAGACACGTGTTCAAATACAATAAACAAACCTGTATCATCCTCGTCGATCCTTAATGCTATGGATATGTACTCGAATGCCTGTTTATGATAGCCTTTAATAATGTCGCTATTGCTTTTGCCTTTGCTGTTATTCATTCTGGACGCCATCGCTGCACAAGTTTGCTTGTAGACGTGACATATAGTTTTTAGCTCTACCTTGAACCTGAACTTATAATAAGCTTTTTCACAATGAATTAAGCCGAAATATTTGGGATACGGGCATATAACGGCTGACCGCGACAGAAGGGTTTCCTGCTCACTGAGGAAAACGTAAACATCACAAAGTCACTACTTCCGCCTTGGTCATCAGCACTGGACCAATCAGAGCACTAGGACCAGAACATTGGTGATAGTCTTTTGTAGACTTTTGTTTGACATATGATGTTACCTCCGTGCTGTGGAAAATAAACAACTTCGTAAAATGTTGTTACAAAAAGAAAAAGGAAAAACGTAAAGGAATGGATTGCTTAGGAGTTTTAACGGATGGAAGTTAGAACATTGAATCTCGATTAGATCTCCTTCATTTATGATTGAGCGATATTGGGAATATATTCAATTAGTTTTTTTATTCATCTTTGAATATTGGAGTCCATAATTGTGTAGACAGCTACACATTGTTGTAAACTCGCGAGAACAAATTGCACCCGGGCTGAACTGGACGATAACCACGCCCATAGGACTGGCGTCTCATTTTACACTCGTCGTTGATTGGTTAGGAAACGACCACACTGACGCGTCTGAGTTTCAGACACGCCTCGTTACCTGCCTCCATATCCTCCACGATCAGTATTCTGCCCCAGAACAACACTACTCTGACAAGCCTGCAATTGCCCACTAAACCCTCGTTACAAAGACCGTTGCAGGACTTTTTTTTGCTTGATTATAAAGGTAGTCGATTACCTAGTCGTTCCTTTTTATAACTTGGTATAACCGGTTAAAAAAATAAGATAAAAGAACGACAGGCAGACTGTACAAGGCTGCTAGTCCGGCGGTAGCTTTCTGACTGAGCTTCCCCCTGAACTCAAACCAACGAGACAAAGCACCCTTTTTTTAATCTAAAAAACGATTCCGTGGTGGTGTTTTTTCAACCCGACCAGAGAACCAAGATAGGCAGCTTTGGATCCAAGATGTCGAACCGAGTGGTGTGCAGAGAAGCAAGTCACGCCGGCAGCTGGTACTCCTCCTCGGGTAACTTGTCCGCCGAGCTCCGCCCGCAGCGCTAGCACACCACGTCCGCTACAGACAGGGCTTTAACCCACAGGTCGGCGGTCCTCCACCCTTGACCTCTCTCCTGCTCGCCTTTCCTAACCTTTTCTCTATAGTGGTAGTAGTGAGAGTGACATCTGTGGTTATGGTTTGACACTTCAGAGGGGTTAGCTTCAACTAATCCAGCTACTGATCTGAGCTAGCTGCAGTCCACTGTGCTTCTCCATTATTGCATTTGCTGCATTGGTGGTCTGGATGCCTTTAAGCAATGTGTCTCGGACGGAGGATATCAATTCTCGTATTTTACTTCTGCCGTTATTTATTTTATTTTTTAGATCAGGGTGTTGTATGCATGGAAGAACAGTCAGCTTGTCTTGTATTGTAGGACTATCCGGCCCAGAGCCAGCTAGGCTGGCCGACTGGAGATGTCATAATGTAGTCATTTTGAATATGTTTGATTTACGGAGATATATCGGGATTGCTGAGCACACACAACACGTATAGTTCGTCCCGCTGTGTGAACAAAGGATTGAGAATGGCTGTGCAAAACATTGAAGGTTCATATTGCCACAACGACCCCCTCCCCCACCGTACCGACCATATAGCTTCTCTGCAAAATCAACCCTGCTCTAGCGTCATCCATGCCCCTCCTGCTTGTTTTTCCAGACTATTTAACCTAGCCAACCCCTTTATCCATCATGTATGTTGATGGGTCATAGATGGCAGCCATACTCTCGTTTACTTCTCATTCCAATTGGATGTATAAACCAAACCATCCTGGTACCAAATATTCTTGTACAACACTTGACTAGAATGTAAAGATTCATATGTATAAGCAATCTCTCTGGTTACTAATAAACTCAAGTTGTACCTGGTTTTATTTGAATGGAAAGCTGACGACGAATGAATTACTAAATGCATCCATGTATTTTCTGTTTATTTCCCAGGATCACAGCTGAATGCACAACTAGATAACTGGTTGTCTCAGGCACAGTCCAGCATTGGACCTGCAAGAGCCATCATTGCACCGTAAGCAGAACTGGAAAAATGACTCACCGCAATGATTAATGCCACGGTGTCCACTGCTAATAATGCATCTTTGTTTTCCAGCCATGCCGGCTACACCTATTGTGGTGCCTGCGCAGCACATGCATACAAACAAGTGGACCCCTCTGTTACGTGAGTCATTTGCTGCAACTGCCTCACACCCTAGTGAAACGCCTCATGCATGATAGATTGCAATAGTCGGTAGAGAGTGACAATCTGTGATGGCCAGTGGTGGGGGGCATGTGTCTTGGATTCAGTGAGGTAAAGTCCTGTTGTTGCTCCAGTCGTAGGGTGTTTATTCTGGGACCCTCGCACCACGTGCCCCTGTCCCGCTGTGCCCTCTCCCCTGCCGAGGTCTACAAAACACCCCTCTATGACCTGAGGATCGACCAGAAGGGTATTCACTGTGTCTCATTAAATTGGTATTGGATGATATGTCACAGCTTCACTTACAAACGGCATGGGGGAATAACAAACAGAGCCACACTGCGCCTATTTGTTTTGCTATAGTCATGTTGTATAATCCTATATGCTGCCAGGTGTTATAGAAAAGGAGAAAAAAACGGTACCCTTGATTATGTGTTCATATTCTCGTCAAGAAAGTTGTGCCACGCAGGCTTTATATAGTGCTTGGAGAGACCAGACGTCTCCCTTGCTCAGAGGGCGATGGTGTGATTAATTACAAGGTCTGGAGTGCTGCAGAGCACCTACAGAGATGTCTTTTGAAGTACCTTCTTCCTCACTGTTGAAACAAAAGCAATCCAACCCTGAGAGAATTGAACAAGGTTATATACGCACACTGAAGTACCACCCCCCCCACTTGTCTTCCAGTTTATGCTGACCTCTGGAAAACGGGCATGTTTGAGCGGATGAGTCTGCAGACGGACGAGGATGAGCACAGTATTGAAATGCACTTGCCTTACACTGCGAAAGCCATGGAGAGGTAAGCAGGCTACCGTACTCTAGAGCCCATGGTATAAGAAAACGCACGGCATACCTTGCTTCCTGTGTGCCAAGGTGTCAGCACTTGGCACCGATATACCGGGAGCTAATAACCATATCTTTTGTTTTCTTCTTCCACTTGAAATTAAATCAGATTTTGATACATATCCTCCAAAGTACTGCTACAAAGTGCCAGCTCAACCATGGCATGTGTTTGACATGCATAATCGATATAGCCTTCTGTGTAGTGGGCAGCAGTTCAAAGGCCGTTTCTAGCTACTGAAATGCTGGGAGCAGGTAACGGAATGAGTCGAGCATCTACTGTCATAGCGTGTGCGCCTAAAATGTCAGCGGCCAGGGGTGCACACCTTCCAATAGGTTCAAAAAGAGTTCCATAGGAGACCTTAGTGGAGGAGTCACAATTGTTGTCTTATTTGTACATTGACTTATCAATGAACTCTTAATTGTCCCGCACACACCCCACAACATATGCAGTGTAGGACACATAGTAAAAGTATGCCACCATCCCATCTGCAGCCACAAAGATGAGTTTAGCATCGTCCCTGTGCTGGTGGGTGCACTGAGCGAGACTAAGGAACAGGAGTACGGAGCACTGTTCAGCAAGTACCTGGCGGACCCCTCCAATCTGTTCATCATCTCATCCGACTTCTGCCACTGGGGTGGGTGCCGCCTCCTTTATGTCCAGCTATTGAAAACCTTAATCACGTGTATGTTGTTCTCTACTAGCTGGTGGTGATCTGACCTTCCTTCTACCTCTTTAGGTCAGCGGTTTCGATACACATATTACGATGAATCCCAAGGGGAGATCTACAGATCCATTGAGAACCTTGATAAAATGGTGGGTCCAGATCTACACCGTGTCTAACATAGAATGTGTTAGAAAGTTAGTTGATAGTGATCCTAAAATATCTGTTCTGCCTCTGAAGGGAATGGGCATTATAGAGCAGCTGGACCCAATGTCGTTCACCAACTACTTGAAGAAATACCACAACACCATCTGTGGCCGTCACCCCATTGGAGTGCTACTAAACGTAAGTGCTCCCGCCTAAACTCAAAACATCCCTCAAATTATGAACTATGTTTAGGCCTTAACATTAGTAAGGACAGCTGTAAGGAATAATAATGATCTTGTTCTGGAAGACGAGCTGGAGGTTTTGTTCCACACTGCATGTTCCTTTTGGACGACTTTGATTTTCAATGTGTCCGATTTTTTGATTCGTTGCTTTGCAGGCGGTGGCGGAGCTGAGGAAGAACGGTTTAGAAATGAACTTCTCCTTCCTGAACTATGCCCAATCTAGCGAGTGCCGGAACTGGCAGGACAGCTCTGTGAGCTACGCCGCCGGGGCCCTCATCGTTCATTGAGGTCCGCCCCGTGGAGGAGGGGGAGGGGACTACTGCCTATTGCCATAACCTGATCCAAACCCCCCACCACCATCACCCACTGAGCACCCACCATCTGCAGGAAGGACCTAGAAAACCTAGAATGCCAATGACTTCCCTCCACCACCCTCCCTTAGCGCTCCCACCGATCTCCCCTCGGTGTGTTGGGGGGAGATCTCTTGGGTGGGGTGGACCGTTTTGCTGGGATTGCAGTTTTGCTGGTTTGTAGGAGCCTATGGTTCAGTAGCGTAGGGGGGCATGCTGGGTATTTTGGGGTGCCTAGGGTAGGAGGAGGAGGGGGTATTTTGGATCTCGTAAGGACTAGGGTTGGTCCGGTCTTTTTTCCTCCACTAAATAGGACAAAGGATACAAGTTGAAATGTAAATTTCATTTTTGCGACTCCTCCAGTGTGCTCGTGTTTTTTTCCCCTGAGAAAGTATGATAAAAGAGAAACTTATAAATGAATCAAGAGCATTTCGAGGTCACCTGGAAGTTATGGGTTTGACTGACATCTTCAAGCATTATGCTACCTGATAATAGGGGTTGCTACTACCACAGTTTGTACAAACCTGCTTATTGGTGTAGTTGCTAACAAAGGGCTGCATTCAACCCAGTTCACTAACCCACTGCTGTACATACCAAATACATTTACTACTATTATACTTATACTAGTCGACTAAAAATAATCCTTTATGCATAATTCGTTTTCTTTATTTAATCCACTTTTGGTAGTTTTTATTAGATTTACTAGTATTTACAAGCAGTGTGGCGGTGCAATTGAACGAGAAAGTGTTGTCGTTTATGCTCCCCATTGTTTAGCTGTACCCAGTTATCCAGCGATGCCCTAGTAGCACTGAATAGATGTATTAGCGGTGTCTGACTGCTGTCTTCATGCTGTGTATACGTACAACTACTAATTTGAATCCTGAACGTTCTACAGACCTTACAAACAATATGATTAAAACAATTTGAACCTGTAATTTAGTCAACATTACAAATAGTCTTCTGTGCAACCGACTCAAGGATTCAGTCAAATGTAGCGTTGCAACACATTTTCTGTGTGCCTCACTGAAGCTATTCTCTAACTGGTGGATCCCTTCTGCTGAAGTCAAGTGTTTACTGATTAAAAAGAATGCACTCCCAGCCCCCCTCTTTTAGAAAATAAGAACCTTGGGTTTCGTTGTCAACATGGGAATTGGTTTTGTTAATATTAAGCTATCTCACCGGTCAAAATCGATTGACCGCACAACTGAAAAAGCGAGTCAGCTGTGACTCATCCAATCAGTGAAGAACACCGATAAAGCATGACACACTGTGCTATTGTGCCTTTGGATCACTGCTGCACACTGAAAACCATACTTTTCCTCATCTTATTTAACAACGTTAGCCCTGGTTTGTTTATCTCTATCTGTATCTTCTTTTTTTTAGCACCCTGTGTTGTCTTGGAGTCATCTCCTTCCTACAGTAGGGAGTGCCCCCCCCAAAGCCTGACGCTGAACCTCAGCACGGCGTCATTTTGAGTTTGTTTTCTGCTGTTTAATTGTTAGATGTGTTTTCATTTTTTGTATTATCTCTCTTGCATAGAGAATGGAAATTCACAAGTCACAACACCTCCAAAATATACTGCTTAAATACTCCTGCAAAGGAGCTGTTTCTAATCTCAGGTTCCACAGAGGAAACAAATCCCAAAATACAGTCAAGGCTTAAGATTCATGTTACAAAAAAAGTAAAAATATATTGAAAAGGATGTCCTCTCATGTGTCTTTATTAAAACAATGGTTATGTGTTGCTTTAACATTTAACAACGAAAAAAGTTACTTATTTGAGAGATTATCATTCAAGTTTCTCTCAATATGGATGTATGAAATGCCCATGGTACAAGTACAGTAAACAGTGGTGTATACAATATAATGTATGTAGACAGCTTTGTGGGTCCATATTAATGCGATATGCATACAATCTCGATATTACCACCAGAGGGAGCTATAGTGAATGATGAATTAAGTCAACTTAATTTCTTAGTCGACGTTTTCCCTTTCGTGGCATTGTGGTTCTTACCTCGTCTGAACATCCCTCTACCGACGTTTTTTGTTGGTAATTCTCACCCACCAATGTTAACCATCCAATATATTTTGTATACATTTTAAGTTCAATTGTACAATTATGAATTGGGTCTTGCCATTAAACTCCATCCCAGTAAAACAGGATGTATAAGGGTGTAAACTATTCCTTTTTGCTTATGTTCACCAAGCTTCTTACCTCAATGAATGATGACATTTGACCCTGCCAGTATTGTGTTTGCTCTCAGCATGCATGCATAAGGAAATCTATTGTTCCCTATTTCTTTAAAAAGGGTGATTGAGTTCACTAGTACTGGCATTCATGTAGGATTATGTGTAATCTTACAGTGACAGACCTTGTATCCCTACCTTTCAGCCTTACTGTTTGAGAACACTTACTTCTGCAGATGTCCAAACTGCACATACAAGAAACTGACTTTCAAATGTTCACATTTCTCTCCACCTTTTTCAAATCAAAGAGTTGGGTTACTCTTCGTCCTCCATCCCCTTTTCTGTTGAAGCTTGACACGTTGGACTCTGAATAACCCGATTCGATCTGACCGCTGACCCATTAAAAACAACTTGTTTTAAAATGGGTCCGTTGATTTTCCTGTTGCTGTAACCAAGCAGTTGTCATTTACTGTAATGGTGGTCGTCTCTCTCCGTGCCAACGGTGGCTCCTTAGCGCTGAGAAATGGGTGAGACCTTCCAGGGTTGAGGTCAGAGAGGACATTTCCCAAACTTCCAGGCCACCCAAATGCTGTCGCACTGCAGTTTTCCTCCCAACTGGCAATCCAAAAGCACACTGGTTGCCAGTCAGTGATTCATTATGAGCCCTGAGTCTGACTCCTGCCGGGGCAATGTGTTGGCGGGGTCCATATAACCACTTTTATATGAGTTTCTGGTTCCTTACTTCTGAAAGAGGGACGTAGAAGTGGGCGGTTAGTAGCGAGGGTGATGGTAGCCTTCGCTCTTGGCGCCAACCACCTCTGCATATTCAGCCAACCCCTGGGCTGCACTTAGTCGTCGAGCAGAACTGTTTTTATTTACATGTCTTTTTACAGTAGTGTGAAGCAGTACAAAATACATCCTGTCTAATGATGAGCATGCAGCTTAAGATGCCTTTCTTACAGCGACTGGTGCCTCCCTTAATCAATGGAAAACCATACAAACTACTTAGTCTTGATCACATGCCCTCCAGTAGCATAACAACTCTAGTTTGTTATTCTAGCAACAAAATCTGCAACAATGTTCAACAATGCTTGAAGAATACTATCAGTTGTCTGCTCAGCTGTGATATTACTTTTTGATATTGCAAAATAAGCAGCATTGTTTACTTGCAAAAGTGGTTAACTTGGCCCAAACTATTCTTGCGTTTGTTTCCTCAAGTTTAAGAGGTGGCATCCTATTTCTTGCCTGACTTGCCGCACTCCCTCCTATTTTGGGAAGGAGTTAGCAACGCTGTCTTTTCCTTACCGATCCTCTGTTGAGAGAGGCAAATCCCTCAGAACATGGTGTTTCCCTATGAAACCCAAATGCAAACCTGATAAGCTGTGTAAGCTAGCTGGGGATTCTGGCAGAACTGGTTGCAGTCAGTCTACCGTGCCAGGCCTAGTTCCCCCAGGAGCGCCCTGCCCAATCCAGGTTCCACCACTCCGGTTTCTGACAGCGTACAGCGGCAGCAGCATGGGGACGTACCTGCTGTTTGTGTCAGCCGGCATGCACTACTTCCCAAGGTAATGGAGCGCAACTGGAGTGTCAAGTTTTATCAGGGTTTTATACTCCCTTATAGGCCTAGCTACAGGTCCTTGATCGGTCTGATATAGAAAGGCCTATTCTGTCAATTGGGGAAATGTATTTTGAAGTTGCAACAGCATCAAGGGAAATGGTTGTGCTCTTATAGGGAGGACATTGAATAGCCAAAAGTTAATTCAAATTGAAAACCTTAAAGGTATGTTTCATTGGACAGAACAGCCACAAATACCAATTCAATACGGGTTAGGGCTTCAATTCCCACTACCCCATGCTAAGAATGCATGCACTCATGGTATTTAGACTGTATTACTTGGATGCTATTACGATTAAGATGCTCTAGATGAAAGCGTTCCACCAAATGGCATGTATTCATAGCTCATCTCTGTATGATTGAGATAATGAGCAGCTGCCCTGAATGAAGAGGTGACACCACTTAGATGCCTAGAGCCTGCCAATATTTCCACTGCACTCCACCAATAATGCTTTTGGCACTCATTGTTATTGTTGCATTTGTCAGACATATTTGTTTGCACTAATGGACGCATTTACTCTGAGACCTGACAGCTTTGCCTGGTCAATAAGCTGAAAATATTGTTACTATTACGAAAACTTGCCTGGTGTGTGCAGGGGGAGAGGAGAAACCGGAAGTATCCTCCAAGATTTCAAAGCGTAACAAGGTGCATCCTGTCCCTTTCTGGTGAGAAAGCCATTCCTTATTTGTATTTCAAAGGTCCATAGATCCAAGAAGAAGGAGATCAACGGTTTAATATTAAGGATAAGGATTCAGGTCTGTTTCTGCTGTCTGGCTAGGGAGATAACTAGGGACTGAAATACCTCCTCATTGAACGAGAACATTTCATGACAGTTAATAACTATATATTAGTGTGTGGTAATGTCTATCAGATGACCGTAAAGAGACATGGTTTTGAAGTAGAGACAAACAGATGTGATGTGCGCATACACAGAAATGCTACACACACACACACACACACACACACACACACACACACACACACACAGGAAGTCCTCAAGCAGACACATGGTTGACCTTCTGCTCAACACTAATAAGTATTGCGTAGTTACATAACTTTATGGCAGTAACACGCAACACATATGGGAATGATTTCATTACTTTATTTAAGGCTTCATATTTGTATACTTATATTTATAAACTATCTTCTATAAAAGAGCTGTGTTTTGACCCCAAGTATCACTATGGTGAGGAAAGTCATCAATAATGATTGATTTGTCATGTGATGCATCATGTGTTAAACAACAAGTGTACCACAAAGGATATTGACCAAATAATCTTTGCCCTAGACCTTTATATAAGTATCTGGTATAAATCGAATAAAACTGAGGGCAACTTCACTTCCAGTTAAAGGCTGCGGCCACTTAAAATGTGGCAAGAAATGTTTTAGAATGATATGATTGACACTCAAGACTTGATGACTACTGTGGCTTGATAACTTATCAGTAACTTAGAGAACACGTTTATCAGCCATTACAGGTTACTTCAGAGCACAATACTCACACCTAGTGTTGTGATTATAAACTGCAAAAATAAATAAATAACTATATTCGCTTTGGAATAACACACAATGCTAAAATATAATCATTATCTACGCATCAACCAGGTCTAGTTTCCATCTTGAACTATATATCGAATATCTTGCAAAAGATCAGCCGTTTCCACAGCAACCTGCAGTGCGTTCATCTTGGCGGCGAAGCAGTCCAGTACGGCCGGCTGCGCCACGGCAGGACCTCCAGGGGGTGTGGCAGGAGAGAACTCAGCGTACTTAGTGTTCAGGAAGGTCCACCTCTCCACGGAGGAGCTCCTCACCAGCCCACAGCCGCAGTGAGCCGGGGGCTTCTCCTCCAGGGCCGGGGCCTCATCTACGGGGACGGTCCAGTGGTGACCATGGGTCAGGTCCACCATGGGGGTCCCCCCGTCGTGCTCCAGAGCCCGGGCGACGGACTCCAGCGAGCGGGCGAAGGCCTCGGCGCCCAGCAGGTACTCTGTGTGTGAGCAGCCGAGTGACGACGTAGCCTCGGCCGCTTTATTGATACCCTGTGACGGGGAGGGTATAGAAGGTGATTAGTGTTGAGGTAGGCTCACAGGTCAGACTTGTGAGAATCAAAGGAAGAAATGGATCAAAAAAAGTAGGATTGACTTAAGTGTTGTCCAGTGACCAAATATTTTTTTGCTGTCTTTTTGGTTAATTATTGAGTGAGATGGACAGGAAGCTTTGGGAGAGAGAGGGGGAGGCATGCAGCAATTAGACCACGGGCAGGAATCAAACCCGGGCCGCGGCGGTAAGGACTAAGCCTTTAATGGTACACGCTCTACCAAGTGTCCATATTGTTTAATTCTTGTTTTAATTCTTATCGCAGCTTATATCAGGACTCATGAAAAGGCGGCGTGGGATGTGCTGTGTCAGGAGGGGTCAGGAATGGGGGGGGGGGGAGAGGGATCAGGACCTCGTAGCGGACGTAGGCGGCCAGGTGGGTCTCAGTGCACCCTCCTCCCAGCAGGGCAGATGGCTCCCTCAGGGTGAGCCTCAACACATGCTCCGCCTTCTGAACCACCACCTATAAAACCAGCACATGTATCACCCTGTTTTCATCATCAGCTCTTATTGTATGGTTACAGTAACCGCTGCATGGTAAGAAGCAAGCCTTAGTGATATGTGTCTATGTTGTGGTTATCTATCATTACAGATGAATATCTATCTTACGAAATATATAAATACCTATATACGTGTACACACACACACACACACGTATACAAATATAAATAGTTAACGTGTTACGGACTAGCAGGAATGGATTATGTAGGAATTGAACGCCACTAAATGACGATAACTTTATGAATGAATAACTGGTTCTTCTGCCAGAGTCCCGAGACCAGATCACATAGCTTATATATAGCCTAGATAATTAAATGTAACTAATATATAGCTAAAATGTAGTACATAACTATTGCCATACGGTGGTGCTTTGGTCCAATGTAAAGTGGGAATTTTAAACTGCTCTTCATGGAGATAATTTAAAATGCGAAGTGAACTTTCTGTTAACATTGAAAAGACAACTAACATTCTAAAAGGTTTGACTATTATTCCCCTACATTTACCTTCAGTTCGCTCAACAGGGTCTGGTTCCTGTGGCAGAGGACCATGGTGCAGATCACTGCTTCACCGGGGGCTTCTAGATGTAGCATCCTCTTAGATCCAAAGTTCTTAACGTTCAAGCCTCTTGCAAGCCCGTATGCCTCTGGTGGTATCGTGGTCACTAAACTAGCCAAAGGTTGTGAACCTGATGAGAGACACAATAGATATGTATGGAAGACTTTCGATATAATATATTGATCATGCAATACAGTATGTACATAGCAATGTCTTCTCATTTTATCCATTAAGCAGTTTGTAACCGTTATTTTGCATGTCATCAGATTCTTTATATTATATGAATCATATTAGGACTACACACATGCATATATTATAGATATGGGTCCCACCTGTAAGTTCAGCAAGGGGTTCAACAAGAGCAGCCCCAAGCCTCTCCAACACCACGACGCCATGCTGATTCAGGTACTGCTGCAGGACCGGGTGGATGACCTTCTGACACACAAACAGCTTCACCTGGTCCTCCACCGCACACCGCCCCAGAACCAGCAGCTGATCCACGATCTGGGACTCTACGTCTACCCCATGGTACACCTCCAACATCCCCTCGTCCGTTTCAAACAAGTCCCCAGAGAGAGACACACTGAACAACACCATTTTCGTTGGCTGGGATTGGAAGTTATGCTTGTTGGAAAGTTTGAAATGATCTGGTATCTCCACCGTCAGCCCAGGGAACACCGCAGATTGTGCCACAGGAGGGCCTTCGACAGACACAGTCACTGTGCTACCTAGCCTGACATTGCCAGGAGTTTCACATGGGACTGTTAGCAAAAAGGCTTGCACAGCCAGCATGCTTATGTGCAGTGCTTCTTGTTCTGTTAGCATGCATGCTGGCTTGCTGGAGATGACACTCCGAGCTAATGTGATCAAGTTCTTGCTGCTGCTAAAGTCCAACTTCACTTTACAGCCACAGTCATCTTGGTGGAGGTATGCAGTGCATATGTCCAACAGATATTTGTTTATACTGATTGACAAGTTTCTTCTGAGGCCAGACAGCTTTGCCTGGTCGATGAGTGCAAAACAAAGGATTGCTGCAAACAAACCACAGTCACTGAAACGACCCACATGACCAAGGACAGAAGCGGAAATGAACTTGAGGAGAGGGTGTGATGGGGACACAGACTGGAGGAGAACCTGGGAAGTGGATGTAGTAACAGAGTGACCCCCTATGTTGTTATGGACTTGCTTAAGTTTGCCATTCGGTCCAAAACAAGACGTTAAGAGCTGATTGAAGACGTTCAGCTTCTGACAAACATCAGGGTTTTCAAGAGGCAAATCAGTGCACAACGCTTGCGATTTCTTTGAGAGACGAGACATGACTTAGTCCTAAATAATGGTCGACAATAGGCTTCTGTAACCACGAGCCATACTAACAGAGTATGCACGGCTATTCGGACTTGTATTCCGTCAGGTAAAAAACAGCATTATATATGCAAGTTCTCTACAACTAGTCGGGGATATGTCGTAACCTTACAGCTCGCTCCGTGTTACCACCGGCTTCCGACTAGTCAGGGATAAAAGCGCCTACAGTAGGGACCCATCGATAGTGGGGGCTGCGATATTGCCTGAAGAAAAAAAACAATAACAGAGATACATTTGCATTGGCGTGGATCTTTTTTCAAATAAAATTAGTATATTAATCATGATACATAAAAATAAGGCTATTGTGTTATATTTACTCAGATAATCCGTCAATATAAACACACTTTCTAGCTCGGCGAGCGGTTTCTGCAACGAAAACGGGTTCTGGGGGGGTCCTTTCGCGCGAAGCGGTTAGTTGCTGAAAATCTCTTAACTTTCCCCCTGTTTTAAACCTTGTTGAATAAAGGTGCTGTTAACTAGTCTACTAGTGTACAAAGAATGCAATTATCTTACGTAACAGCAGGCGTTTGTTGATAATATATTGGCCCGATCTGGCAACACTGACCCTGACGAGGTGCGAGACTCTGACGTCATCAATAATAAAGTCACGTCGCAGCGTTTCAAACGAAGGGCGGCAGTGGACTGAATTGTAAAACTTTAATATTATGTGGTACGCTATGTCATTGCTATGTATATAAAAGTCATATACGATATGGATAACTATTTCAATGTTCGTCATCTTTTGTTCAGCCATAATAGCGCAGTTGCAATTGCAACACAATAATGTAACACTGGAGTCACTTAGCTCATTCTAGTAACGTTATGGTTGATTTTTCATGGTCGAATGTAGTGACTACCTTTTAACTCCTTATCCACTCATTTCAGATCACTCTGGCCCCCTACTGACTGATCTTAACTGAGTTGTCGACTAGAATGGCTCCTCAAAAGCTTGTCATCAAGGTAAGTGGGACATCACAGATCAGGATACATCGTCGTAGGTCATTCAGTTCTGTTCTGTTCTCAATGTTCAAAAATGTTCCTTCAGTGCCGAAATAAGGTAATCCATTGTCAATTTATAACTTTACTATAACTGAATCGTGATGCATTTTACTCGATCTATTTTGATTATGAGCAATAAGGTTCAAAGAAAAACTCCCCAAAATTAACTTCAAAAGAATACATTTATGAATATTTTTTTTTTCGAATGTACATTTGTTTTTTATTCAGAATTTAATGAATGTACGGTTTAAATCATGGTTTGATTTTAATATTATTTAGCCACAAGGGGGAGCTATAGACCCGTACCACTCATCAGATAGTTGGAAGATGCGTTTAAAGTCACAATGGGAAGTCTCAAGGCTGACTTGCCCCTGAATGTAGCAACGATATTGGGCGAGGAGAAACCCTCTCTATTGAACCTCCATGCTCCGTCTGCAATAATTCACATCAGATGTTCCCACTAAGTGCAGGTAAAGCTGACAGCCCCCTCCCCTTGTTGATGTTTCATTTATTGAACCGTGTGGATGAGTGCAGTGGACCTTCTCACTGATCTCCCACATCCTCCGTAATTCCTCCTGTGCCTAGTTTGACCAGATATTGCGTTTATTCAGTCCATTTGTTTCCTATGCATGCCTGCATGCCCCCCCCCCCCTCACCCCCACAACTCATTCAGTTTGGATGTGGGAGACTAAAGCCCTTGTTTCACTTAAGGTTGCTTCCCAGCGGGCTTATAAAAACACTGTTATGTGGCTCTGCCTGAGAAAATGTCGAGAGTCTACGCACTGTGCTACACCAGCTGACCACAAACAAGCATAAGGGAAGGGATCTGTCCAAACAATAGCATTTAAGGCGCAACCCAGGGCTTCCCTTTCACTAAGCAAACCGCCACCAACATGTGGTTTAATGAATGACAAAAAAAACGAACCAATGGGAAACAACAGTTTGCCCGCCTCTTCTATGCACACACACACGCACGCACGCACGCACACACACACACACACACACACACACACACACACACACACACACACACACACACACACACACACACACACACACACACACACACACACACACACACACAGACTCCCTCTCCTACACTCTAGCCAACGTACAGACACACAAATAAACTTTAATCATACTCTACTCCAGCCGATACACACCAGCTAACACACACACAGACACACAGACCCCCACACAGACCCCCCCCCCCCCCCCCCACAGACACACACACACACAGGCAAAGAATCATACTTTGTAGTCTGCGGCTATCTAATGTACAAGTTATCTCCTCAATTTCCAAGGGGGTTGTGTTTGAGGTGGTCCGGCCTCCACTGGGCTTTACGATCTAGGCTCCTGGCATGTTTTCAAGAGCGGCTCCCTTGGTTGAGGCCGCCGAGCCGCAGGGGGTGCTGGAAACCTCCCTTACTCACATCGCCCTGAGCCTGTGTGACCCACCACTCAGACCTTCGCAAAGAGCCCCCGGACATGGAGAACAGATCCTCTCCGGGACTCATGATCTGGCAGGGGGCCGTGCTGGTCTGCTGCGGACCACCATCTGCCTTTTAGTAGTGTCCAGGTACCACAGGGACCCTCTTTTCTGATGTAGCGGGCGGACCAGGGGGGGGGTTTCAGATTGGGTTTGAGGGGGAGAGGCCTTGAGGGATCCCAGCACTGTACTGCATCAGAGGTTGGGAAGTGCTGTTGAGTGTTACTGTGGGTGAGCTCATAGCGGACCTCACATTAAGCCCTGCTGCGCCGTGAGCAGAAACTCTTCTTTCTTTTTTTATTCGAGCTGTGATTAGGGTAGATTAGGTGGCTGACCCGGTTCCTCTTTGATCCCCTAATCTGTTGCTCTTCTCTGGGAATGAGCACCATGGCCTTCCTTCATGTGCCTATCTCCTCCACAGTAAATCAAGGATGGCTCTGACCTTGCTTTGCATGTTGAATGTTAGCCGGAAAAAAATCCTGTCTGTTCTTGCTCTTGGAATTTCTCTCCTGGGCTGAGCTCTTTTTTTTTTTTTTTTTTTTTTCTTATCATCATATGTAAAACACTCAGGTGTCCTTTTAGGTAAAATTCGCTTCAGTGTGCAATGCTTAAGGGAAACAAAGCAAAACCATTCATTAAATGATGTCTCAGCAACAACAATGATAGGACAGGCGCTGGTAATTATCTTAAGAGGAATGACCGTTGAGCCCGAGAACAAAGACTGCAGGAGTGGACTTAAAACGACGTGAATGTGGCTTTAAAACACGGTCGTCACATCTCACAGATGTAAATACTCCCCCCAGGGCAGGGAAAGAAAGAGAGGGAGAGAGAGAGAAAGAAAGAGAGAGAGAGAGAGAGAGAGAGAGAGATGCAAGTTTTATTGAGTGAGACTGCATCTGCTGCCCCTTCTATCCCAATGTAAACATCTGTGGCTGGTTAGTGTTAGCCCCTGGGCTAAGTGCAGACCAAGGGGCTCTGGTTCTTGTACAGTGTGATAGCAATGGCAAAGGGCAGCGAGGTGGGGGGACGCTCCGCCTCGCTCACTGCGCTTTGGGCCCCGTGCCCAACTCTGAGCAACGCCGTTGGGAGGATTTGGTGCATGGTCTGGGAGGGCGATAAGGAAAAGGTAAAGAGTGTTTTTCGGGGGGGAACTGAGAGTTGATGTAGGCCAGAAGCCTTCAACATCAGAAAAAGCAAAAGCGGGGTTCAGTGTGGATTGATTGGCTGTTTGTTTATTTACTGGTTGCCGGCCAAAAATAGACTAGTTTATCGTGCTTGAATTTGAACTATGGTCAGTTATTGGGGTCGTCGCTGTAATCTTCCTGATGTGTTTTCTATCCCCTCCTCGATGGCTATGGCACGCCACGCAGTGGATTATGGGCAGCAGGGAACTATTAGTAGGGGAAGTTGGGCTTAGCCCGCAGGACGACTCGTTTCTATTCATTTACTGTGTGACGGTTCACAAAGGATGGCACAATAAAGGAGAGGGGTATTAAATATCACTTTTTGGTGCGCTCATTCATCCCCCCCCGCTCCCAGTTTATCATAAAAAAACGGTGGCTGGAAGAGAACAAAACACCGCTGGCCCACTTTAGCTCTCTCTTCTCTGTGAAGGGTAACTTCCTGTGGAACTTTCTCAGCACAGCGTTAAAGGGATCGGCAACGTATTATCCTGCGATTCCTGTCTGTACCATGCCACGAGCTGGCTGTTGTACACAACAACAACAACAACACAAGCCCTCTACTCGCGATTCCCATGCTGCTCCACTGGAGCACCGATGTTTAACATGATGTTAAAAAAACAGTGTGATCCATAACACTGCCACACTGGGTGTTGAGATCATTATCAGCCTCTCAACAACACGTGATAATCTGACTTTAAATCTAGACGGAGCCTGGATTGTCTGCCTGTAAAATGATATAGTGTGTACAAAGATGGTGCATCAATTATTAATTCTTATCTGCAGATATCAACGTGCTGCACTGAATCAATGGTTTTGGTTGTGTCAATTGAAAAATGAGGTCATTGAAGAGCTCAAGATACGCTACTGTCTGTAGGGCATAACAATGAAAGCAGAGGAGGAAGTGCGGGGACGAATTTCATGTTAACCGATATGGTACACAGCAACATCTAACATACTCGGCCCTGTCTGAATGATTACCTATTACATGGAAATGGCAGATGAAAGTTCAATCTTCTTCTTCGTTGGTGTTTTGCAAAACTTTTGTATTGTAGATTTCAAAGATGTCAGAGTCAAAACATAAACTTTAGAGCAGAAAAAGCCCCCTGTTTATGTATTTAGGTTAGAGTGATGGGTCGTGGAATGTTACATTTGTGCCTTTGATGGTAAACAGAAGATCAAGCTGACTTGCTTTTAAGTTGTGTGCACCAGGAACCTTTTTAGTTGTTTCTTCTTTTCAGAGCTCCTCATCTCTGGGATACACGGTTCATTTGGTTTCCATGAATGAGTCCACAAAGGGATTTCTTTTTTTTTGCTGCTTGTGAAGTTTTGCATCAAATAGAGACGGCAGCTTGGTTTGGAAGGCTCATCACATGGGGGTCAGGGGTCATAGCCAGGGTTCACCTCACAGGACCCTCTTTGTGTTCTAAGATGGTCAATATAATCACCCGATAGGATTGTAGTTGGAGCCTTTGTGCGCGGTTGGATTCCACCAAAACCACTTTCTTAAACTTCAGGTTAGAGAGATTAAATGTTGCAGTCTTATGACGAAAAAAAACGAAGCAACCCAGGAATGCAGGGCCTTCACTGAATCCTGAAATGCGCTAGGTGAACTAATACATTCTGGTTAGTGTGATTTTGTTAGGTTGTGTTCTTGGAATTAATGAAGCCCACCATTCGAAAAACCCTGAAAATCACATGTTGTTTGTTCGTGTGAGTGGTAGAGAAATGTTATCGTTGATGGCAAGTTCCCAGGCTTATCTTGTCTGAGGCCTGTAATGTGATAAAGGAGGACCAGGCGAGCGTGTCTGGCTCTGTGTGCAAAAAAAAAGAAGACAAACTTAATAAACTCACCAAACTATTTCGCTCTCTTTCTCCTTCTCTTTCTCGCTCTTCTTTTCTTGCTCTCTTTTTCTTGCTCTCTTTTGCCTTCCCTTCTTTCTCTCTTTCTTTCTCTTTTCTCTCTCTCTCCCTCTCCCTTTCTCACTCTCTCTCTCCCCTATAGCTATATGCTACTCTAGAGCGACCACCAGATGCCTTCCCCTACCTCGGGATATTGATCACATTAGTTGTAATTGTAAGCAACGAAGCCCAGTGGATTCACCCGTTAGTGAATCCTGCTCTGACCATCAAGGGATCGATGGCTCGGATTCAGTGTTCACTCGTCAATAACACTCCCAGCCTTGAGTGACACTATCTCCTTACTAGGGGTGTAACGATACGTGTATCCAAACCAAAATATTTCGGTACGGGTCTAACGGTTCGATGCATGTTTCATTTCGGTACGTACCGAGAAAAAAATAAAATTAAATAAAAAAAATTAGAATTATGTTTTTATTGATTATCACACACTCTGTGAGTGTCTTGTCTTGTCCTGCTGTTTTGTGTTGAGGACCACAATGGAAATAAGTCCTGGACTTTATTGTGTTTTTATCCTCAATTGTATTTATATTGATGTCTTTTCATTTGTGTAAGGCATTTGTTTGATACAATTTAATAAAGCAAATCAAAATCAAATTGTTTGATAAAATAATAAAAACTGCTGTACCGAAAAACATACCGAACCGTGACTTAAAAACCGAGGTACGTACCGAACCGTGACTTTAGTGCATCGTTACACCCCTACTCCTTACACATCGGAAAACAATAAAGCTCCGTAATAGATGGCTAACCGCAACCGTGTGTTGACATTTTAGGCCCCAAAAGAATGTCATGCTAGGATCCGGACACCGTTGTCGTCCCTGCATTCAACTCGGCGAGCCAGCCTGGGACTCTGCATGCCGTCGGGGGGCTTCACGGCCTGATTGACAGGGGCCCGTTCGCCACGACCAGGGTTTCCCACGCACTGGTAATTGTTGAAAGCAGTCAGCTGAAGCCACCGACCGTCCTTAGCTCGCCATGAGACAAAAGGGAAGATCTTTAGGGGGAAGCGGTCCCCACACGGCCACACACAGACGCACACATCCCGTTCTATACGTGAGAACCACCCTCATATGCAGAGCCGCGCTCCGACCCATTGATTTTTATGTCCCTGGAAGAACGAGTATTTAAAAATAGCTTTTATGATGGCTCGATCCCCTGCTCTAATCTATGCTGGAGTATGATGATGATGGGGAGTTGATGGGGAATTTAATATTTAAAGTGACTCGAGAATGAGGCCTCCCCCTGTTGTTGTTGAGTTTTAACAACATTTTGAATGTGACCAAGTCCGAGAGGACGGACATAAAACTTAAAGTTATACAATTGTCAGGCACATTGTCTTTAAGGTCATTAATCGCTGGCCGTTTTTGTCCTGTCAGTTTACACAGAAACATTGTACGTATGAGTGGATTAGTAACAGTTCATAAATAAGAACAAATGTGTCCATTATTAAAATGAGAACTTGATTCCCTTTTAATTCACCGGTACAATGTTAACCTTGAATAAACAGACAGAGGGTTGCCGTGGTTACATCTCCACAATGACATTGCAACCATTGAGTGGGGTTGAATGAGCCTTTTGAATCAGGGGCCACACCAGAGTTTCATTGCTTAGGGGTGGTGGGGTGGGTTGGGGTGGTGCTGGGGGTGGGGACACCATTTTACCATTTTTGAGATGCATGTTCCATGCTGTTTGACAGCTATAATACCAAAGACCCTTTTGGGGTTTAGTAAATCAAAAAAAGGGGTAAACTGTCCGGATCCAGTCAGTAGTTGAATGTTTGGCTGTATTTGCATTAGTAATTGATTACAAACTGTCCCACATGTTAAAGAGTTGCAGGCCGACTATTCCTACACACTGTTTAATAAACGTTCAATGTTGACCATGTGAGGGCGCTCTCTCCACTCCACAGCGTCTCGCCTTTAGAGAACATTAAACACTGGATAAAGACAACCGCCGTGTTGATATTCCCCTTCAAGGGAACACTGACAGTGTTGAAGCAATTGCCATGTCAGTTGGACTGATCGCATCCCCATGTTGTGTATTTCAGTGTGTATTGTATGTGTATCTGCCTACCTCCCTCCCCAAGATACGAATATCAAAGGTGGTAAAAATATCCTTATCTTGCAACAAGTAGCCTTGTGTCTAGAATACGTAATTCATCATTAATAAACGTATGGATCGTTCATATTTTTTACGATAATTTATCCAGGAATGCCAGGAAAGTTAATGTCGTGGACAATGGAGGGGCTTGGTTTGAAAATACTTCTATAAAGAACGTTCTTGTCTATACAAGGCTTGGGTTTGTATTGTGGTCCTGATTGAAATAACATCTCAGTGGAGACCTTGCTGTGATGAGGCCTGAACACTCACTGTTATGAAGTGACTACAGCCCGCCCCCCCGGCCGCAGCGTCCGGCCTCCGTTCCGCTTCCGGAACCGTGACCTTGAAAGCCCATATGTGTGTGTGTGTGTGTGTGTGTGTGCGTGCGTCTGGTATTGTCTTCATATGTGCCTCTCCGCATGTCCCGTACCCGTCCGGGGGTTGGGGTGGGGTTGGGGGGGGGGGGGTCTGTGTCGTCGCCTTCTGCGGCCCGGGAAGGAACCGCTCGTCGCTCCGCGCCAGGTGTTGTCACTTGGCAGGAGGTCCTCCGCCGCCATCCATCACTTCCGGGTCCGGCGGGACGCAGGGCTCACACGAGAGAGCCCCTCCGCCACCCTGTACTCGGCACCAGGGGACCTGGAGACGGCGGTTGGGGTGGGGGGGGGGGGGGGCGGGAAGCTTCTCGCCACTTTGTACTCATGTAAACCATAATCAGGGCCGCCCGCGGACGAGATGTAACGGCAGCCTAACCAGCCGTGGCGTCTGGAGGGGGGCCCCCTGTCGGTCCCGCGTGGCCCGTGGTCGATGACATGATGACGTAGAGCGCCGGGAATCCGACTCGCTGGGGGCCCCCCGGCCGGGCTTTCTGCAAGACTAGGAATTTACAACCCCTGGTCTGCTACGGAACCGCCGTGTAACGCTTGCGGCGGTGTGATGCGTCAGGACAGATGTGCGGTGTGTGTGTGTGTGTGCGTGTGTGTGTGCGTGTGCGTGTGTTGCTGTCACCAGTGTGCAGAGAGCGGGCCGTGTCTGGGCTCTGTGATGGGCCCGGGCCGCATAGAGCGACTACCTGACCTCACGATCATTTGTTGTTGTTGCTGTTGTTGTAATTACGATGGTAAAAGAGAGGAAACCGGTTAGGCCTCACGTTATTGTTTTGCGACCAGAGAGAGAGATGAGGTATCAACTCGGCTAGACGGGCCCCGAGAGAGAGAGAGAGAGAGAGAGAGAGGAAGGAAGGGAGGCAGGGAGGCAGGCAGGGGGAGGCCCTCGGGTGATACCGCGCAGGGGGTCGTCGGTGGGGTTTTGTGTCTTCCCCCTGTCAATCACGCGCACTCTGATTTCCCTTTGTTGTCTGGAGCCCCCCCCCCCCCCAACATGCCCCTCAGCAACCTGTGGCTGCGCCGGCACGTCTTTGTGTTGCAGTGTGGGAACGTCGCGGTGCTGGTGGACGTGCACGCTCTGCCCCTGGGCTCCCGGGAAGAGGACACCAGCTGGTTGACTGCAGAGCACCTTGAGGTACGGGGCACGCAGGGGGGGGGGAGAGAGAGGAGGGCTTGGATGGAGAATGTGGTTGTGGATGTATAGCTCATGTTCCGGTGGGTTAGGGAAGGGGCCGGGGGTGGGGGTGCGCTGACAATAGGAAGCTGCAGCGTGGAATCTGAAATGACTTTAAGCCTTCTCTTTCTTCTTCTCGGGGATTCTCAGGGAGAAATGCAAACTCTTTCCTTTTACAGGAGCACCCAACCCCCACACACCCCATGTGAAAAAACACCTTAGTTGACAAGACAAAGTAGTATAGTATACCCACATAATTTTTCCTTAGTATTACATCAATTAATTAAATTGATTAACTTTGATTGGGTTTGCGTTTAAGGGAAACCATCTCCCTCGTTATTTGATATCGTAAGAGAGAGTATTGGTCTCTCCAGACGCGTGTTGGGGAACAAACCGCGGTCTGCAACATCAACACCGTTTTAACTATGTGCAGAGAAGTTGAGCTGTTTACGTACTACAGTCGAAGCAGTACTCAAAAAATATGTAAGTGACAGTTCCTCATTTGAAAGTGGTGTCTGATGCAGATAAAGGGGATGACGGTTCTCTGATTGTGAGTCCCTGTGTGCTGTGTTGTAGGAGGTAGCGGTGCTGGTTCAGGACGCGGTGGAGCAGAGGGTGAAGCAGCATGCAGAGAACCACCACAAGCCGGCCAAGCACAGGAAGGAGCTGCCGCCCGCCAAGGCCTTTAGCGCCACAGGTATAGTCCACACACACACACACCCACACACACACGCATGTGTACACGCACACGTGCACACCAACCGAAACACACGTGCACACCAACCAACGCACACACACACACACACACACACACACACACACACACACACACACACACACACACGTGCACACACGTGCACACACATGTGCACACACACGCACACACACACGCACGTACGTGCGCACATGTGTGTGCGCATACACTAACCGACACATACCCACCGACACACACCCATTGACACTCGCACACACACACACACACACACACACACACACACACACACACACACACACACACACACACGTGCACACCCACCGACATACACTAACACACACCCACCCACCAGTAAAGCAGTAATCTACATCCACAAAAGGAGATCTCCTCAAATGTTCTGCAGTGTAGGGAACATGGATGATTCTGTTTTTATTGCAGATAGCGATCATTGAAATATTCAGAGGACGCTAATTAGAACACATGATTTATCGGCTTTGAATTCAAGCCACAGCTCATTCCTCCAACAATCAAGTCATTCATTCTCCTTTCTTCTATTCCTCCATCAATCTTTCCTCGCTGTGTCTGTCACCAGGCGTTGGATCTGGAGGGACTTTTATTTTCTCTTTTTTTCATGTTGAACTTGGCTCTTTTATTTGTTCGGCGCCACCACTTGTTCCATTTAACCTCAGCTGCAGAGATATGACTGTACTGTACACAGGGGCAGGTTACACAGATCCGCAAGAAGGGTGGGAAGGGAGTTTCAAAACATTCAGCAATGTGTGTCATGGCTACCTACTGCCCCGGAGAGGAGTGTGGGAGGAGAAAACAACCCGACTAGTTGAGGCACGGTTGGCTTTCGACAACCAGGGTGTGACCCGTGGAGACTAGCACTGATACGGTGCTTTTCCTATTGTGTTGCCCTGTGTTTGCTTTGGAACATCTCGCATCAGGGTTTCACATGCACGCTGGGAGGCCATTAAACACAGCCAGCGCTAACCTCTTCTCAACGTGTTTTTTTTGACACGCCTTTGTTGATGAGTTGTCAGGCAGCCTAATAAAAAAAGACAGGAAGAATGTTATTGTCAGGCAAATAATTAATTCATCAAAACACAAAAGCCAGTGAGAACGGCATACCAAGCACTCACGTGAAGGGCTGAGGGCCCCCCGGGAGCCATAGTCACCGTTTGCCAGTTCATAAGAAAAGAACAAACCAGATTTGGGGCCGCTGTTAACCATTTTCTCGTTGTCTGGATTGTCAACAAATTGAGAAACCGCAGTTGCACAAGACAGGACAACACAGTGTTACCGAATGGTTATGTCACATCTTTGACTGCTCTTTAATCGTTCTTTGCAGCTCTTGACCTTGGGCCATTACCTGTCCAAGTAAAAACAGTGAAGACCATTTGGAGCTAGCAGCCCTTAGCAGCTAGCAGTTAAGGGCCGTTAACCAGAGCTCACTCAGCAGGCCAGGCCTGACTGTCAGAGGGGGATTACAGGGCAACCAGCCCCATAAAGTTTCTCCTGTAGCAAAAGAACAAGACTCTCACGCTACACCCTTTCCAGCTACGCCTTAGCCTCAGCTGCACATGTGCGTCTGCGTGTTTGCGTCTCTGTGTCTTTGTGTGTGTGTGTGTGTGTTTATCCACACACACAAACGATCACACATGCATATGTGCACCTGCCCGTTGGTATGCAGATGCACAAGGGTGCAGGCCGCGGCATGGGCACAGTATAAACATGTTGTCAGCATTTGCACTAGCATCAAGCTCCCCGCGCGCACAGGCCGAGGTTTATTTGCACACTTTCTCTGTGTATGTGGTCGGTGCTTTGTGCATCATTGTGTGTGTACATACTCGCACAGGGAGCGACCGTGAGGGAGTGACACCGTGCTGCTGGGTTATAGCCTCCCCTTGGGCTAGGTGTGAACAGGCTGACAGGGTAAGGTTACTGAACAGCCTGACATGTATTCCCAGTGACAGACTGAGGACAGACGGGCTCATGTTGGGATGACTGTACTCAAGACAGTGAGACAGACAGACAGACAGACAGGCAGGCGGATAAGAGAGCTAGACAGACAATGCTGTGCATGGAGTCACACACACACACACAGACGAACGCACACATACAGATACAGGCACACACGCCACACACAGAAATACAGACGGACACACATTCGCATAAATGAAACCCATTGATGCGCATCAACATTCACATGTGAAGTCGCACACAAAATACACATTTAGAAACATGCAGGCATACACACATGCTCAACTGCACACCAACAGTCACACAATGACTCACATACACGTACACACACTGATCTGTGTGAACAAGGGCGAGATGAGCAATAGTAAAATATGCATGTCAAAGATGATTAGGTTTCCTGCTGCTCTGCCAAGAACAAAACTATCGGAACATAGCTCCATTCCAATATCGGAGCACCCCCACCCCCACCCCCTCCCCTCACTCTCTCCACCTCCCCTCTCCTCCCTCTCCTCATGACACGAACCAGAGTAGCGCCTCAGCGACGGCCTCGCCACAACCCACGGGCTCCCGGTCCTCTTAAAGGTCTTAAGGGAACGTATTGACATTCTTGGCTTTTCGGTCGTGGCCCCACGTGAGCGAGCGAGGTAGAGCAGAGCCTGAGGAGGGGGAGAGAGAGAGAGAGAGAGAGAGAGCCTGTGAGAAGCAGAGCGGCGGGCATGTTGGAGCCATAAAACACGGACCACAGACTCCTGGCTTTGGGAGGGAAGCCCGGCAGACCTCAGGGTGGGTATTAAGTATGGGGGTCATTCTTTTATTCTTTTTTTTCCTCCGACAGGGTCAAACGCTAACCTGCTAATCCTCGCAGAACTTTGAGACGTTCAATAGGGGTCGTACCGTCCGGTGGAAGATTGTCTTTCCGCCGGTATCCCAATAAACGCGTTGGCTGTTTGCCTCCCGTGTTTATTCATGGAGCTCTGCGAGCTACCTGAGGGAAGGATGTGTGTCAGACGATGAGACACAGTGAGGCCGTGCGCGTGCGTGTGTGTGTGTGTGTCTGTGTGTGCGTGCGTGTGTGTGTGTCTGTATATTTTCCACGTGGTGTGCACACACGCGCGGGGGCCTGACGCCGAAGGTGCCAAGTGCGGTTCCGTTATTGATGTCTGGCTTCCAGGAATAGGACCGGGGCGGCGCGGAGCTGGGTTCAGCCTGTAAGGTGGTTGGCGGCGAGGACGCTGGTGCCAGTGTGGGCTCCCCAGGCCCCACGCCCGCCGCACACCCGGCCCGCGGAACCGCGTAACGGCCTCAGCTGTTGGCTCTTCAAATGAGCCATCAACAGCTCTGAGCATTCCACCGCGCTGCGCTGCGACGTCCGCGTCCTGAAGGCATCCGAGGAATGGGATATTTGTGGACTTTGTGTTTTTTTTTTTTTTTTTTTTGGCAGGGTTTATTTAGTTAAGTTGCATGTTTTTGTGCGCCAGTGTTTGCTTTAGCGCGCGTGTGTGCGTGTGTGTGTGTGTGTGTGTGTGTGTGTGTGTGTGTGCGTGCGTGTGTGTCTGTCTTCATGTCCAGCACACATAACACCCATTGACCATGTCATAGAGGTTTAGTCCCTTATCTCTTGGGAAGATAAATCCAGCCAATTTCCCTAAATCTCAGCTGCCAATTTCTTTTTTTAAATGTCAGCCACAGCCTCCCCCCCCCCCCCCACACTCCTTCTCTTCCATCTTCATCTTCCTTTTTTTTTTTTTTTTTTGAAGGCATGCTACTTGAGAATTCATGATTAGCTCATAGTGATGTGATTTATTTATGTTTTGAGAGTGCTGGACATGGGGAACTTTTCCCACCAAAACCTCTTGGCTCCGACCGAGCACAAACGGACACGCTGGACCCTAGAAGGCTGGGGAGCCGGGGGGAGAGCTTGGGAGAGGCTCGCTGCATTCTCTCTGCTGGACTGCAGCACACCCACATTTTTACAGGGTAATTACACATGGAAGAATGAGCGGGTAGTGGGTTCTCTGTGTTTAGAGGAATACTCTTTTTTTTTTTTTTTTCGCGTGCGTGTGTTATTTGATATGAGAGGCATTCAAGGGAGGAAGCTGGTGGTTTACACTGTTTGAACGTACTGTCCCGTTTTCTGTTGGTGAAGATGCCCTGATCTGCCCCTGCAGGAATGACTGGGAAGCCCCTCTTTGTCGGATCAGGACCATGAGTAACAATGTCCCAAAGCATATTATCAGGTAGACGGAAATAAAACAACTATTTGCCTTTACTTATTGTTTAATCTTATCTTATCTTACTGAAGTAGTTGACTCAAGGATATCACTACCTATTTTGTTCTAAGTCTAGTTCTAGTTTCGTCTGGAAGCGATCGATTGGGGACAAGTTCCCTTGTCCCCAATTGGGGCGTAAAACGAGACGAGTCCCATTCAACACAGATTCAGCCATTTCAAACTTCCACATGAACACATGAACAGATGAACACGTGAACAGATGCCTCGCGTCCACGCGAGTCCAACCGCGCCATCGGTTCGTCTGTGGCGTCGGTTCCCCCTGGCCCTGTCGCGCCGACCCCTCCCCGGCCTCCAGCCGCCACGGCGAAAGATCCCACCGTGGTACCCAGCCTCCTCTCCCTCTTCCTGGCCAGGGCCAGAGCTCGGGTCCCCTCTCTCTCTCTGGCTCTCCCCTCTCTCTCACACAGGTGGTGGGGCTTTAGTGGGAGGGAGCACCTGCCAACCCGTTCCCCCATGGCCACTGCAGGCAGCGCAGGCATTTTCCCAGGCTCCCCAGATGAATGGTCACTAATAGCCGTGGGAGAGAGCTTTGCGAGCCATGCACAGTGTACCACTGACTCCCCTTGGCAGCGTCTACCAAGGAGGCTTAAAGCTGCCTGGCCGGGGCCACTGCGGACGGAGCACAAGTGTTGCCGGATTGCTTTACTTGTGTGAGAACGTGTTTACGAATGACCCACCAAGAATGCGGAGGATGTGTGAAGAGCCGAAATGAAGGGGGCGGGCTGTCCGTGTGTGTGTGTGTGCGTGTGTGTGTGTGTGTGTGTGCGCGGGTTAATTATTGCCTTTTCTTATTGCCTTTCTTGACGGGGCGCTCGTAAAAAACGGCCTGCAGTGTTGACGTGTGTCCAAGAGTGTTTCGGTCAGCGAGGCATTTCGCTAAAAGACATATTCTCCCTCCCCTGATGGCGATGAAAGGGTCCACGCTCTGTGGGTCTGCCTGAGAGACTCTGGGGCTGAAGGTATTGTGTCGTGTGACAACCTGTATGGTTAGACCCCCACAACCCCCCCCCCACCCCCATCGCTAGCCCCTGCTATTAATACGTGTGTGTCCGTTGTGTGCTGTGCGGCCTGCCTGCCCAGAGCAGAGTGCAGGCTGTAAATAGAGAGGCATGCCTGTGGCAGGGTTACCTGCCCCTTGCTGCGGCCTTGCCGGCTGCAAGGCTGGCCGGGATCAAGGCGGGTGGATGGGTGGGGTGGACAGGGGGGGTGGGGGGGGACGGGGGGGGGGGGGGGGGGGGGACGGGGTGCATGGGAGGAAGGGGGGTGGGAGGATAGGGGGTGGGCGACCTGTGACAGGAACAAAGGAATTCCAAGGCCCTGGATGGAAATGGATACCAATTGGAGTAGCCTCCCCCAGCCTCTGCCATCCACCCCTTTTACACCCCCCCACTCGCCCCGCCCTCCCAACCTCCATTCAAAACCCCCCCCCCCCCCCACACCCAGGCCCCCTGGTGCTTTGTGGTGTTGCCGTGGCCCTGCAAATCCTGCCTGTAAGCCCCTGGCCTTACTCAGCAGCTATACATTGGACAGTCTGACTCCAGCGCTAACCCCCTCTCGCCATTCTGGCCTGCAACACACACACACACACACACACACACACACACACACACACACACACACACACACATTCTCTATTATCTACTCTATTATTTTTGTTTCTATCCCATTCACTTGGCCTTCCTGCTCCATTTCTGCCTCTCTTCTCCTGGTGTTCTGCTGTTAAGGTCTATCTTCCCTCTATCCTCTCTCTCTCTCTCTCTCTCTCTCTCTCTCTCTCTCTCTCTCTCTCTCTCTCTCTCTCTCTCTCTCTCTCTCTCTCTCTCCCTCTCCCCACAGGGTCAGCTGCAGTCTCTTAGGACATGACCGCAGCCCCAGTCATGGCTGTCACACCACACTCTTTCCCATATAATTAGGGCAGAGGAATGGTAGCCTGAGCACGGATCACATTCATGTGACTGTTCCCCCCCCCCCCACCCCATTTCAACCGCAGCTTGGTCAGGGTGACGGCCCTCGCTCTCCTGAACCGGGGCTCGGTCGCCCGGTCCTACCGGAGTGAGAGCTGTTTCAGAACTTCCTCTGAGTTTGGCTGTGTTTTCCTCCTACGCACGTCCGTTGATGTCTTCAGTGAGAAGTATGCCATATCTCTTACATATCATAGGATCTCCTCTGGGCTTGTGTGTGTGTGTGTGTTTTATGTGTGTTTCAATGGAACAGGTGTCATGGCTGCACAGTGTGCCAAATCGACCTTGTGCCGTCTGAAACTCTGAGCTCTGAGATGGCTCCATCAAAGCGAAGCTGCCCGACTGTGTAATTCGGCCTTTATGCTTTTATTTTCAGGTACAAGGTCACGACAGCCCTTAAGACATAAAATAAAAGCATTTATGAATTATGGATACCGGCTATACACTTGTTTAACCCCTCGCGTGACCTGGCATGTCTGCTTCTGTTAAGCAACGTTGGCTTAACACAGAACAAATCTCCATGTTTTCTGTTGTGAGCCTTCGTCCATCTAGGTCAACAATCAGCACCGGTGAGCTGATATTCAAGGGGAACGGGCAATCACAGGCACTCTGGGTCCTTGATCGGGGGGTGGGGGGGGGGGGGGGGGGGGTGGGGGGGGGTGTTCAGGCAGGGGTTCAGACACACAACATCAGACAACATTTATACAAAGTAGCTTAGAAGGAAAAGAGGGGAACGGTTTCACACTCACTTTCATTAGCGGCATGTTTTGCTTGCCTGAGTTGTGTTGTTGGTCGGTGCTCTGCTGCAGGAATCTTTATGGCCGCCGGCGCTCATTAGGACCTAACGATTGATCAAGGCGACGGGCTTGTGATTCTTTTATCAGGCCATGTTTCTATTTTTCCCCAAGAGGATTGTCCTTTGCTCTGAAACCCCCCCCCGCCCCTCCCTCCCCCCCTGCTCCGATTGCCATGGTCACATGCTGTATTATGGGCTGGCCCCCACGCTAACACGCTGCGTCCCATTTCGTAACCGCGAGCAATGGTTCACCCAAATGTTTAATTGAGCGCTCATGTGCAAATATTGTTTCAGGTGGACGTTGAGCCAGATGATAAGGCACTGCGCTCAGACACGACACACGCTGAGAGAGAGGGAGAGGGAGAGGGAGAGACCGGGGGAGAGCGCTGGTCTTCCTGGAAAGCCCCTTAACCCCCCCCCCCCCCCCCCCCCCCCCCCGACTCCCCCTCTCCCCCACTTCCACCCACCCTCCCGTACATGCGGGCAGCTTCCTCATGCTCTCATGTAACTCTGCCCCGTCCCCCTGCAAGAGCAGTCAACAGTGTCAAAGACGAGGGGAGAGTTTTTGATTAGACAATATTGCCCAGCCCGGCGGACAATTTCTCGTCCTGTGTCATTTAATGCGATACTCTGCTTCCCCTGGCCCACTGACAAATACAGCAAGGATGTTGCTTTCCCAGATGCCCCCCCCCCCCCCCCCCCCCCCCCCCAAGGCGGGTCACTGTGTTGTGCTCAGAACAGGATTCTGGAAAAGGACTACATACGTATGTATGCACAGATATTGCATTGGGCGGTGAACAACAACAGCAGCAGTGGGCCGTTGGTTGGGGGTGGGGGGGGGGAGACAAGAAGAAGAAAAAAAGTAGTGGGCCAGGCTTTCAGTTCTGTGGCTGTTTTTAATGATCTCCTCAGGATATGACTGGAGTTAATGAAGTCTGCACCATGGGGGCTTACCTTTGACCCTGGCTTGAATACCTCTCACCCCTCTCTGTTCCATTTTACAGTGCTAGTTACTCCGGGTGCCTTTGGTTTGTTGACTTTTCTTTCCCTTCATTGTTTTCCCAGGAAGCGGTGAAAGCTGTGGGGATGTGTGTGTGTGTGTGTGTGTGTGTGTGTGTGTGTGTGTGTGTGTGTGTGTGTGTGTGTGTGTGTGTGTGTGTGTGTGTGTGTGTGTGTGTGTGTGTGTGCGCGTGCGCGCCTCACTGCACAAGTACAGTAAAATACCCTTGGCAGCCGACCCCATACTCTCCTGCATCTTGTTCTTGTTCCGCAGTCGTCTTTGTGGTTGTGTTTCTCGATGGCCGAGGCAAACTCTGCTCAGAGGCCCTCTGCGTTTCCTAGCATGTCTCCGAGACCATTGCGTGACATTGCTTGTTTACTGTACGGTTCGATCCGTCATAATATTGTTCAGCGGCAGGTTTTTACACAACAGCAGACTGGCCGGGTCGTCCGCCCTCGAGGAACTCAGGAAATCAGAGCTGATCTTCCAAGGTCCTCTCCCCACACAGAGCAGCGGTCGCTCTCTCGCAGCACTGCGGGTTCGAGTGGCCGCAGAGAGAGAGGCCACCCATTCCCTGAGGAGGCACCGGCAAAACTGTTTGTGAGAGAGAGACATGAATGTAAGCTTAGCACGAGAAAGCCCGGGCGAGGGGCCAAGAGCAACTCTGCACTGCACAGGACGTTATAAAGTTGAAGCAACAGCTGATGTCTTGAGTCAGGCCGTCATGGAGTTGGGAACCAAGTCCTCGTCCAGACGTCCCTGTCAGACTTTGTCCTGGGAATTGGCCGAGCTCAACCCACCAGGGGAAAAGGCAACTGGAATACTTGTCGAGCACAGACATGAGGCAAAAGAGTGTAATGGACTGAATAACAGCTCTTCCAAAAACACAGAGCGCCATCCATGGGCAATGAGAGATGTTTGTTTCCTGGTGGCTCCACCATCCCTAGAATGGGCAGGGAAAACAGTACCCTTCTCCAGATCTGCATTCCTCTCTGAGTAGGCATCTAGCACGGTAATAGACGACCGTGGGGGCGTCCTGCTAAAAGAGAAACGTTGGATTCTTTCCTCATAAAGGAACGATCCCAGACAATTAAGGTGCCCTGCCATCTGTATTTATAGTAATGTATGGTTTGTTTGTCGACATCCTTTTGCGTAATAAATGGCTTGATCCACGGTGTTGTGTAAATGCCACCAGACCGGAGATAATTGAGGCATACTGTTTCGGATTGGGACGTTCTGAATCAGAACCAGTTGAAGTCTTCTATCCTGCCCCCCTGTCCTGTCCTTTGAATTTTATTCATGCATTGTTACAGCTGGAACAGTGGAACTATAATACGAGGTGAAAGGCCCATATTTGACACTCATTAGTGTATTGGAAGGAAAGGAAGAAAAATATGTTTTTTTACATGGCATAGACTAAAAAAACAATAGAAGCGTACCTTGAAGCAAAAACAGTGTCTTGTCATAAACGCACAATTAAACACTTGTTTAACAACTTTCCCATATGTTAGCTGCAAAGAAACACCTAGGCTACCTATAGAAAACCAGTCCCCACACACGTCCTGTATATCAGCCATTCAAAGCTGCCACACGACCCACCTGTTGCTGGGAGACCCCTCGCCTCAGGGGCCCCACCAGGATGGAATGCACCTACAACCATCTCCACCGCGGAGCACCGTGGACTTTTCTATAGAGGAAGTCCTCTCCTACACTTAAAACCCGAACCAGTTACAGCTTATCCTCGAACAGGATGTCCATATTTGGTTCCGCTGATCAAAGCGCATTTGGAACCATAAAGAAGTGTTTCCAGAGAACCATGGCTCTATTATAAGGTTGCACCACAGGAGGCCTTTTGAAGTCCCTGCATTTGCAATGCTTTAGTTATGCACTCTGTACAATAATAGAATACATTTCAACCTGTATGTGAGTTTCTCACACAGAATGCCCACTCCTGTAAAACGATCCGTCTTCAAAGGAGAGTAGCAGCATCCAGAAAAAACGAAACTCACCTCCTTACCAACAGCGCAGATTAGGCCCATTATTATAGACTTTGTAGCTTTGCATGTTAACAAACCATTAATAGGCAGTCAACAAGTGTAGGAATAAACAGTAGGCGTTTTTCTTAAGGGTGGTATTTCACTTTAAAGATTCACCCTGGAGGGTAATACATTCTTCAGCAGGAGCCAGACCGGCAAGTTCAGCAGCCTGTCACACTGATAATAGCTTCAGTGTATTATTCATGAAATATTAGAGTGAGGTGTATTGAGATGTCAGGCGTTTTCCTTTTCAGTTATTTCTGGCCTCAGTTTCCCAGGTGTCTAGACTTGCACCGGTAATGTTGAGGGGATGGTCAACAAGAAGTGATGACAAGAGGTTGATCTTATTTTTTACCCATGTTTGTTTCACTCACTTATTTTCACATATCTTAAAACATTACATCCTGTGTACCCTAAACCTCTCGATTGTACATGCGACCAAAGGGTGTAGAAACTAAAGACAGAAAATCTATTAATCAGTGGATGAATATCTTTCCTTTTATTCACCTAACATAAATAATGTGCTATTTCTACTTGAAAGAAAGTATGACATAATGCACTATAGGATACAATGGCACAGCCTTTTGATCTCACTTTTGCTGATAGTCACATTTGTATATCTCATGGTAAGTAGCTACTGTTTATTCCATCCACTTAGATATTGACCATGCAGCCCAATCCACATGCCAAGAGAAAAAGACAGAGACGGTGCCATCAATCATTAGCCATTGGGCTTTCTGTCCACCTGTGACAGTTTTGTGGCGAGCCGTTTTCTCTAATACCATGTCATTATCTGCTGTTCCCCCCAAAATGGCTGCCTCTTCGAAGATGATAATTAGATGCTACAATTGAACAGGGAATTCCCTAGCCAACAGTGAAAGGGAGGGAGGGAGGGCATTGACATACGCCAAATTGACCAGTATGCAACCACGTCCTGTCTACTAAACGTATTACAGTCAACACATCTTGTCCTCCCTTCCTAAGCTACCCCATCTTGGTATGTGATCATTATCGTCTGATTTATTTAGGGGCTTACTGACCATTATCAGTGGTTTTAAAAGCTGCCCCCTGGATATAAATGAGTTTCCAGAAGCTGATGGCTGAGTGTAGATGATAGCTGAGTCTGTGGGTTCCAACCCTCCACGACTCCAGGTCATCTGCCAGATTGGAACCACCACAGAGGTGGACGGACACAGACTGCCCCCTAGAACCGTCCGAAGCAGAGCACACCCATAGGGCAGCAGCAGCAGCGCCTCTTTCAGATTTGTTTACCCCCCGGGACTGTTGTGTTGTTTATTAGGAACAACTGTGTTGTGTGTGTTCGTTGGGGCCCCGCTTTCGGTCAACAAATTCCTACCAGATTAAGCAACAGGCCTGCGTCTTTGCCCGGCGCATCGCACATTCCGCAGATAATGACAAACAGAGTAGAGGCCAAGGACGCCGCTTACGGCCCGGCCCGGTGTCCAGCCGAACGCAGAGCGGGATGGACTCGCTAATGCTAATGCTAATGCTAATGCTAATCCTTGGGCTCCCTGCAACAACAGCTTTTGTGCAACTTTCCAATGTAATCGGTTTAATTAGTTGCAGTTTGATAGTATGGTACATATGCAAAAAAAACACATCGACCCTGATTTATTTTCAGAAAATTACCAATAAAGTAAATTAAAAAAAAAACAGTAAAGCACAAGATTTTGCTTCTCTCCTCTGCTGTTCAGTTTGAACTGGAAGTGTGTGTTCCTGGTTCCAGCCAAGTCTGGCTGTCTCCCATCATGGGAGGCCACGGTGCACCAGTAGTGAAACCAGTAGTGAAACTCATTCCCTGCTTACACAGGAGCCATCATATTTGCGTTGGCCCGTCCCATCGTTGGCCTCCTTTATTCATCTGCTTTGTCCACCTGTTTTGCATGGGCCACACATCGATTTGAATAGCAGCAGCAGCAGAGTAGTGGAGGCTCTCTCTGACTGCAGCCTCATGCAATGGATCAGATCGCAAGCATTCCAACCATTCATACAGAATATCCGGTGTTCTGCCAATTTCTGCTCCCTTGTCAGGTTTTTTACCTAGTGTAGGTAGCAACAATTTTCTTTTGTTGGTTCTGCGCATGCGCATGACGACGCTATTGAGTATTGGTGTAAATTACACATACTGTACCCCTGAAATCTCCAATAAAGACATTATAATACAGTATCACAATATGCTCCCCATATTCTTACAGTGTACATGGGGCAAGTAATGGTGTAAAATGACGTGATTCTGTAGTGGGAGCATCTTTTGATAGAGGCAATTGCTCTATAGATTAAATACGCTACCAAACACATAAGGTAGCTCTCTTTGATAGGGTAGCATGATTCGATAGACTCTGATACTGTATTATAATGTCTTTATTGGAGATTTCAGGGGTACACTGTGTGTATTTTACACCAATACTACACCATGGATAAATATGTGCATGCACAGAACCACTAGGTAGCAATATCTGACAAGGGAGCAGAAATTGGAAGTCCCACGCTCTCGATATATTATGTAGGTCAAAGATCTTTTTTTCTTGTTTTTTTAACTACATTTTCCCTTTATTTTCGTAGGTACAAGCTTCAACCTGGTGGCAAATTTTCTGAAGAGACATTTCAACCTCCGATGTCTTGTAAAAGATCGCTATGGAGGTATGCTACCACTTAAGCTTTTCTTTTACCGTCAATATGTCTGTTTAATGGGCCCTCCCTCCGGGCTCTCCCCTAGCCACATCTCACACAAGAAAGTGCTGTCTGATCTCGCAACGGTCAGAATGTTTACCTCCCTTCCCCCTTGTCATTTCCACGTCCTGTCCTTACCTGCTCGGGTGTTGTGGAGCGAGCAGACAACCATTAAGTGATTCTCCAGTGTAGTGATTCTGTAAGGGGGGGGGGCGTGACGGATCCATGGTCTACAGAGGGCAGTAATCCATCTCTCCGGTCCATCTACAGCCACTGACCCTAGGCCACCTTATTCCGGAGCCCAAGGTGATCCCCTTCCTGACGGTGTTAATTCCTGCTCTCACGAGATGTTGATGTTCAAGCGCTCGGACCTGCTGCGAGCTGTGGTCTTGACCTCGGCGAGCAGGTCCCCCTCGCTTTAAGTGACACACGGTCAACTACTGTAAATAATTATAAATGTTCCATTTGTAATTCAACTTAAATAAAACACTCTTTTTGGCTCTGGTGTTTCACGCTAGTAAATATTTATGTGTCAACGTAACAACAACATTGGGGCAACCAAATATTTAGAGAGAAACGATCGGGGCCACACACGATGTTATTAGCCGTTCCAATTCTCAATGTCACAAATCTCAGTCAGTCATCGGGTAGTTAAGTTATGTTTTTATTATATGGACTAGTTCATCTGAAAAAGGATTTATTCCGCTAATAGATTATCAAGCTGCCGACGTGAACGATATAAAAATAAAAATAGTTCCTAGTGCTTCTACGGTCCTACCCCCGGAGCAGATAAAACATCGGAATCGCTTCCTGTGAGGCCATTTTTGTCGAACGTCAAAAACGTTGCAATAATTCACGCCGTTCACGTGGCTCATAAAGGCCGCCAACGGTCTGTAAACTGTCATCTTCTCCTCGGTCTGAGGTCTAGTAAAGACTTGGAGCTCATTCGATGGCCTCACTAACCTCCACCGCAAAACTACCCCCCCCCCCCCCACCCGCCCGCCTTGCCTGTCTTAAGTCGGACCCCCCTTCCTGGAGTCTGAGCCCGCACTTATTAACCAGCCCTGCTTTGCTCTCTGTCTTGTGTCTCCTCCCCGGCCCGCAGAGCTGCGTGTGTTTCCTGAGCGCGGCGTGGTGTGTGTGAGCCGTCCGGAGGATGCCTCGGCGCGGCCCGGTAACCCGAGCCAGGCGGCGGTGAGTGCTGTTTATACTCCGGCGTTTCCTCTTTTAGTCGCCTGGTATAGAGAGAGAGAGAGAGAGCGAGAGGGAAAGAAAAAAAAAACCCAAAACACACCCGGCCGCACGGTTTCTGTGTGTTATTACGGAGACGCCGCGCGCCAAGTTGTACGAAACCCCCCCCCACACCAACGTTATATACGCTAGACCTGTTTACACACGGTGGTCTCCCATCCTGCTGGGCATGACGCGCGGCTAAGCCCCCTGAACCCAGCCATGGGGAAAAGCAGGGGGGAAGAAGGCTCTGAAGCCAAGGTATCGCTGGGAGAGCCAGGGATTAGCTAGGGCCCCCCCCGGGAGTCGTCTGCGTTTCACTGCCGCCGCCGCCATGGGAGTGTGGCCCCTGGTACTCTCACTGGGGTTTAATAAGTAAGCAAATTAATAATCAAGTGGGTCGTTAGAGGGCACCAAGCGCTCCTCCGGAGGAGTTGTTATCTTTATTTGATGTGTGAACCAGTGAAAGACAATAAACCGTGGATTCAAGGATGGTTGCACAACGTTACATTTGAGGACAAGGACGTCTTCTCGTCAGCAAAATAAGCTTCTTGTGTTATCTCGGGGGATCTGCTTACACAATAATAAACTTCGTCCAGCCAGCGTGGAACTTGATGATTTGAGAAACTTACGCCCAACGTTTGCACAGTTCAGGTTTGTGCATATATTGTATTTTTTCTTTTTCTTTACGGAACTGGAAAATGCATTTCGATTGAGTGTTTTGGTTCCAGTAATGCCGGCCACATGCACAGGAAAAACAAACAAACAAAACAAATGATTTCTTATTTGGAAAACATCCCGGAATAGTTTCCACATGGTAAGGCGGAAACCCCTTTTGTCTCTAAAGACAACAGAGGCCCTGGCTCCCCGGGCCTAGCGGGAATGGCGGACGGCTTTAACAGGCAGACGTATCTAAAATTACATCAAATGTGCAAGTTATTTTCCCTTTAAGAAGGCCTCCCACTGCTCCCCCAGCGCTCCCCCTGCGCCGGCCAGGAGATACGCTTGCACACTGGAAGGGGGAACATTCTGCCTTGTCAGCCCAGCAGTGCAGTCAGAGGCTGTGTTCAGACTGCATGTAAACGGAGGAGGAAGGGGGGCGGGGGGTGGGTGGGTCACATTTTCAATCATCTCACATCTCACATCTCACATTTTTTCGCTCGTGTGGCGTGAAAAATGGAAGCAATAAAAAGTAACAATGTGAAATAAATGTGATTTCATTTGTTTCCATTCGGGATGGAATGGGTGGGGGGGCAGCTTAGAATTGTAATAATAAAAAGAACAACTGCAGAGATCCGTCAGAGTGGGTCTGTTAGCTCCGTTTAGGTTGCGTAAGTTGCGTAAGGTTGAGCGCCTGCCAGAATGTATGCCGGAGACTTTCAGATAAAAAAATAAAACCTCTGGCCGTGCAGCCGTGTGACGCTAACTAGCGTAATGCGGCTGGCTGGGTGGCGTGAGTGGGCGGGGCTAGGGAGTGTCCGTAGCACCATTCCTGCAAACAAAGAGAGGTGCGGGCTGGCCAGAATTCTGTTTTATAGGATGGGATTTTAATGATAACATTATTGAAATAACTGAATCGATCGGCATTGACTGTAAGTTTCGAGCAAGTTGTGATGTTACACATTACAACTTCAATTCAGACATCTAATCGATTGAAGCATGCATCTAATCATCTGACCATGCATTTGTTTATGGATCACTTCTAATGTGATTAAAAATCTAATATAGCTTGTTAAGCAAAGTGTTTACGGTGTCACTTCAGTCCTACAAACTGTCCTTCCTGTTTACGTGTACATTCTTGTCTGGGCTGTTGATATGATTGTCTGCAGTCCGGCATCATGCGCCATGATTGATTGGATTCAGGTGGAGGGGCGCTGGGTGTTTTCCCCCTCTTAATGTGTATATCATGTTGCACTAATGTCCAAGTCATGGGTCTTTAGACTGCAGCTCTCTTGTTTTTTTTCCCTCTCCATTCATGTGAAGGGCAAGTATCTGTTGACCAGTGCTCGGCTAAACCCACTCCCTCCCAGGAGTATTCTGGGAAAGTATGGTGGAGCCTCTCACCTTGGCACCGAGATCAAGGGCAGACATCGCTCCCATCACATCCCGTGATCAGTGGCCCTCTGTTTTTCTATGGAGGCTTTTTGCTATTGTTTCCCTTTGAAAGTCCTCCGCAGTCTCCATCCACCATTTGGCGTCCAATGAAAGCATCGATTGTAATATTCTGAGTGGAGCGGCGCAGTCGTCAGTGAAGAGTTCAGATGGTGTAACTGAGTTTTCCAGTTCAAGGAGGCACCGCTGTCGATTGCGTTCCTCCTCTCAGGATGTGGTTCTCCGGGCTCGCTCAGCGCGAGCAGAGGGATTTGGAGGGGTGGGAGTGCTGTGGCAGGGCTATAGCCAGCCCAGCCTCCACACTGCTGCGGTCTGCAGAGGAAAGATACCAGACGGCAAGACTCAAAGTATTTCGGATGACAGAAATAATTATTTGTTTACTTCCTCCACTCATTTGTCAGATTTTGTATTTTTTTTTGCTCGTTGATTTTGCTCGTTGCCAGGAAAGTCTGAAAGCTGAACGTCATGAATGAACAAAACAAAAAGACTGATTGACTCACAACTGTTTGTCAGTGGGCTAATATCTGGATAATGAGTCCGTTGAATATGTATGTCAGAAGTAATCAACAGTTTAAGAGGGGGTCTTTGAGTCCATGGCTGTTGACATTGCGAGCCCATTGCTGCTCCTTGCCCGGCTCCGACCAAAAAAATGTCTTGTTTTCTAACTTTTTTGGTGTGTGTGTGTAATTTGTTGAACAAAATCCATAGACCACAGTGGAAACGTAGACTCACCAAATTAGCACTTTTCATAAGGTCAGGGGGTTACGGTGTGAGGGAACCAGGGTGACATCATGGTTCTTCTTTTGCCCAGTCCAGTGAAAGTCGGCTCTTAAAGTCATGCAGCTCTTTATCTGTCATGCCCAACAGCTCTCGCATTGTGTGCGTACAGTTTAGTGACATCCTGAGCCCTGCTTCAGGGCTGCGGATGTCGTGGATTTACAGTAAAACTCAGAGCAGCCAGCACAGAGCCTTTTGAAAGGCAAATCTTCATAGTTGGACTGTTTGCATGATGCTGTGAGAACCAGCTAATGAAAAGCAAAAGGCAGCTCTTTTGGACCGTGCGCCCAATGTAGCCTATTTGTATTTCGATTGACATTTAAAGCGTGTGAGGGACTTATAAAGAGATGCACCCGCCCCCTTTCATGAGTCAGCACAAGAGGGAGAGGGGGGGGGGGGGGGTTGGGAAAAGACTGTGGCTGTTGTTTTGTAGTAGGGCGTAGAGTGGGCAGCCAAGGTGAGGGCCCTGCTGGGCTGCAGAAGGCTGGATCAAAGGCAGAGCAGATGTGATTCTGTCCCCCCTTCCCTTGCTGCAACCCTGACTTCCCTCTCCCCCTCTGGCACCTGGAACACTCTGTTTTTGCTCATGACCTCAGCACGCCTCTGCTGCTACAACAGTTTACCACAGCACGGCAACAGCTCACTCAAAATGGCCCCGAAGAAAATACATCTTTACTCGTTTCTCTCTTCCACCCCCGGTTCAGTTTTTGCGGTGTTAAGAAGAAACTCTACAGCACAATTAAACTGCAAACACAAGCAGCAAAGACACTGGAATCCACCGATATGAGCCGATCAGTCACAAAGGGATTTGAATAAGCTGGGCACCGCCACCAGACATAGTTGTGTTGGGTTACTTTTCAAATTACCGTGCAAATAAAACAAATTCCCTGTCTGGTGTGTGTCTAGATTGAAAAATGTGATGGATGGCTGTACACAGTACTTCAGACTCCCTTTATACTCTATTACCTGACACCCTGGTTGCTGTACTTAGCATGAGGGGGCAAAGTTACAGGGCTGGCCGGTCTCGGTGCTTATAGATGGAGCCAGGGCGGGGCCAGGACTTTCTCATTGTGAGGGATAATAACACTCCTCCTCTTTATAGCAGTATGTGCCCCTACATGTCTGTGGGCTTTGTTGCATGGGCGATGCGGTGAGCTTAGACAAATAGCGCTCGTTTCTGCTGTGGGCGTGTGTGGAGCGTAGAGATATTTGCGTTTTTTGCCCTTTTACGAGGGCAAGTGCCGACAGTAAAATGACTAAACGTGTGTGTATCTATTGTGCTTAAGCTTAGGTTTAATAACTCAAGAATCCAAATACAGGAATTAAGTACTTAATATTCCATTTACAAAACTTGAAAATCCAGCAAGTCCTAATGGTAGGTAGGATGGCTTCTTCTTCTTCTTGATTTAGCTTCATGCAATCAAGGAACATTTCAAGCCCTGTTCAGATGGTGTGGGTTTGTGTGCAGGGGGGGTTGTATAGAATAACATGTGTTCATATCTCATCTGTGGTAAACCTTAAGTGTCTGCCAGTTTTTTTCTTCATGGAACGAACCTGGATGTTTTCCAGGGTTTCTCTTTTATCACACACACTTTCATAGTAAAAGTGTATATTAACTCCTGCAATGCCTTCCAAAGAAAACCAATATAGCGCACCACTAATAGACAAATACCCAGTTGCACCATTTTAAGATGCCCATGGTAGAGTGACAATAAAAATACAAATACCCCATTTTATTTCCTTTGGGTTTGGGGACAGGGATGAGATTGTGGATGCAGTCTGATCCTGTGAGACCACCAGCGACCAATAACCGCTCAACCACTTGTATACAATTGACCACAGCTCCCCCAGCGAAACTAATATTATCGTCCGAATGTGGCTTGAGCCCACGCCAGACATGTAAACCAACTAACCAGGCTGGGGGCCAACATGCCCCTAGCAGACTGCAGGCAACGACGAACGTACGTTTGATTCTTCAACACGTTGGATAATTCTGGTGGATATAGGAGTAGACATGGAGACTACTTATCTCAAATATATGCCCACACTTAAGTACATACTGTTCAGATTCTGAGAAGAGGTTAAGTATCCAAAGCCAAAACCAGGAACGCCAAGAGCTCTCCTCAACGGTGCCATGCTGTCAAGGTCTATTAGGCCCGAGCCGCCCTATTACGTTAAAGAGCAGCAGCATTAGAAAGAAAGATAACCCGATATGATCTGAAGATCATTTTTTACCGACCCCTTAATCTCTGGCCGTATAAGAGGAGAATAAACAATGTGCTGTAAGAAGTACCGATTCCTTATTTCCCAGCGTTATCCTTATAATTTGACGTCCAGATGTGCTCGCCGGGGTGTCTCCGGTGTGTCGGCGTGATGTTGTTTGAATGCCCGGGGAGGAGGGCACGGTTAGACTACTGTACGTGTTGCATCACGAGAGCTGTTTCACAGCCCCGTGTGGGGGCGAGTAGACTGCAGACTGGCTGGCGGTGGCCGGGTCTGGGGTGGGGTGGGGTAGGGGGAGAGGGGGGAGACAGCGAGGGAGGGAGGAGAGGGGTTAAAGAGTGGTTGCCGAAGGAGACGCGGTTGCGGCGGTGGCTCAGGGTTTGTATTCACCACCAGCCCCCTTGGCTCCGCCCACTCTTATTCACCATCGCCATGGCGACACCACCACAGGCCACCACTGCACCACACCACTGAGGCCACCTCGGTTCCCACACTTTACCTGCCGGCCAGTTCCCACAGCCATTTCATAGATGATCTTTCTCTGTCTCTCTGTCTGTCTGTCTCTCTCTTCTCTCTTTCTCTCTCTCTCTGTCTCTTTATGTCCCTCTCGCTCCGTCTCTTTGTTGTGGAGCAGAAGGAAAATAAACAGATGGATGGTTGTTTTCCCTCTGCTCCCCTCTCCTCATCTCAGTGTTGTGATGAAATGCGCACAGGAACCGGCCAGGAACTGTTAGTGCAACCTAATGTTCTTCTGCTGTCGGGTTCTTCTTTGAAGTTCATATTCACAAACATACAGGCCATTACCATGCTAATGATTGCACCCACAAAGGGTGGGTGGGTGTGTGTGTGTGTGTGAGTGTGTGTGTGTCTCTCTCAAACGAGAGAGAGAGGGAGCTAGGGAAAGGGTAAGGAAAGAGACAGAGTTGAGACAGATCATTCAGCCCACACTCTTGACATTGATTCCATTGCCACACAAAGGAGAGGCTGTGGAACACTTCCTGTGTTAAGGATTCTTGTGTTTGTGGGCACGCTGAACCCCCCCGCCCTCTCTCTCTCTCTCTATCGTTCTCTCGTTCTCTCTCTCTCGTTCTCTCGTTCTCTCGTTCTCTCTCTCTTTCTCGCTTTCTCTCTCTCACTTTCACTCTCTCACCCTCTTACTCCCTCATTTTCTCTCTCTCGCCCTCTTACTGAGCCTCAGTTTCGCTCTTATTCTCTGTCTCTCTGCCTCTCTCTCTCGCTCTCTCTCTCTCCGCCCATTCCTCCGTTCTGCAGATCATGTTGATGTACTGGCCCGGGGTTCACACACCCATTGCCAAGCCACAGTAACCCAACTTGGCCTTTGAGCGGGGGTCATTCGCTTCCTTCAGGCTCCTTGTAAACGTGCTGATGTATTGTCATAAATAATTCAAAAGGATATATTATTTTGCCTAATCAGCATCATATGGGACTAACTGCTCTGGCCGCACTGGTAACGGGAGCTGGACGTTTGTAAAGTTTACCAGTCATATTGTTTATTATATAAGTAGTCTGTTAGGACGGTTGAGTAGGAATTGGTAAATACACGATAATGTGTTACCAGAGTACAGAAATAGCAGCCGTAACAGCCTATTCCCACAGTGTTAAGCTACTGGATTATATTGATTTGCCAAGCTTACTGGTGCTCATTAAGTTCCGTCATTATAGTCCTAATTGGCTTTTATAGCTGCTTATTTGCATTTGCTTTACTTAACACACACACACAAACACACACACACACACACACACACACTTGCATGTGCAAACACACGCACTTGCACACAAACGCAGGCCTTCCCCTGTGTTCAGGCCCCGGTCTGTTTGGGTTCAGCCAAGTGAAGGAGACATGATTAACCTTTTATTAGTGGCCTGTTGAAGGCACACATTGGTGGGATCCAATCTAACTCTGTTCTGCTCCAGAGGCCGGCCGGCCCAATATTAACGGGACTTCAAAGTATGTGTGTCTGTCTAGTGAACTTTTAGCCTCTTTTAACTGGGAAAGTTAACCTAAAACAGTGCTTTCCATGACAGTGACCAGGGATACAAACACTGTTTATATACGCACACACACACACACACACACACACACACACACACACACACACACACCTACTCTCCTTTACATTTGTGGTTATTATGGAGTCCCCCTTCCTTCTTTCTACGCGTCCTTTCCCCTGCATTGACTACGTATGTGTCGTTGTGCATTCCTTAATCTTAGTTTTCACTTGTCAACAGCAACTTTTTCCCCCCAAGAGCCAACATCCCTCTCAGACTCCCAGAGCAGAGAGTGTTGAGGCACAGAGCCTTCCCTGGATGGTCTGGAGATCGGTTCCCTTGTGAGGCTTTGAAGTGGTGTTCTAGAGCGACGTCAGTCATGCAGAGGATTCCTCCTCTGTTGCCAGAGGCGGGGTGTCGCTGCATGACTTTGGAGACAGGACGGAACCCAAGTATTTCAGTGTAATTCATCGTAGCCTCGGTGTAGTGGTTAAACTGCGCAGCTCGGTTCATGTAACGTAGCTCGGTTTGCGACGTGGACTCGGGGGCAAGAGCAGCTATGCTGTAGCCGGTCATTGAAAAGGGAGGTGGCTGAGAGCCAGCCGTTCCCTGGCTCTCAGTCGTACTTTGTTATTCTATAATTGTTATCATCTTGCCGGTTATATTTCTTCTCTCTGAGATTAAGTCGTATTACAAGTAATGTGGCACTCTGGGCTCCGCAGCCAAGACGATGACACAAGGCCACTGCAGCGCCAAGACCTTTCTCGGCGGCCGCCAGGAATAATATTTTTTTGTTGACACTGATTCTGTGCTCGTCCTCTCCAGACCGAACGGGGCGAACAAAGCCGCTCAGAGTATTTTTCCAGAGTGGGAGGAACCCAAGAGCCCCTCAACAGCTCCGTGAAAACAAAGAGGAGCGCACTTCAAAAGATGTGAGCAATGATCTAATGCAGAACCCCCCCCCTCCCCCCCCCCCACCCCACCGGTCCGAGTGGAAGCATGTGCATCGGGTCACAGACTAGTAGGTCCTTCTTCAAGCTCTTCTCATTGGTGTTGTCGTGTTTCTCTTTCAGGGCCAGACACGCTGGTGTCAGAAGAGAGACCCCTGGTACGGGGAGGTGGGGGACGGTTCACACAGGAGATACCGCTGAAGGCCAGGGCGGGAATCCTGGGGAGATGGAGGACCCTGGCCCTGGGAAGCCCCCCACAGTGGTAGAGCACCCTCAGGTGGAAGGTGGCCCTGGACAGCACCCTGATGTGGGAGGACATTCTGGGGTGGGACAGCACCCTGAGGTGGGCAGGAACCCTGAGGTGAGAGGATGTCCTGAGGTGGTAGAGCACCCTGGGGTACTAGAGCGCCCTGGACAGCACCCTGAAGTTGGTGGGAACTCTGAGGTGGTAGAGCGCCCTGGCCCTGGTCATCACCCCGGGCTTGTAGAGCGTCCTGGGCCGGCCCAGCCTGAATCAGTCCCTCAGGAGAAGGTCTCCAGTCCTGCAGAGATCTCCATCCTAGAGCAGCGTACCCGCCTCACCTCCCCAGTGGACCCCCGGGTCCAGGTGGAGGAGAGGCGGAGTAGGAAGAGGAGGAACGCTCCCTCTCAGCAGGAGCCCCGGGCCAGACCCCACGGCGCCCCCGTCTCCTTCTCCTCCTCCCAGCAGAAGCCAGCTCAGAAGACCCGAGGCGGCAAACGGGCCAAGGCCGGCAGCGTCACCGGGGAGCCCCTCACGCCCACCGCCAAGAGGACGTGTCTTGGAGCCTCTCCAGGTGTGTCTCCACCACCGCAGCTCGCCATCGCCGGCTCCTCCCAGACCTCAAGTCGTGACCATCATCTCCCGCCTCCTCCTCTGCTCCCTCCTCCGTGTCCCCCGCCGCCGTCACCCCCCCCTCCCGCGGTGGAAGCCAAGGCAGCGTCTACGGCTTCCCCGGGCTCCGCGCGCAGCGAAGAAACCACAGGGGAAGCGGAGCTGCTTACTCCAGGGAAACCGACCTCCAGGCTCCCCCTTACCAGCAACGGCACGGAGCAGACAGACCAAAACAGGCCGGCCGCAAGTCTGAGGGGCCTATCTGTCAGGCCCGTGTCCCCGGGCCCCACTATTAGTTCCAGACCCACGCTCCGGGGGGAGCAGGGGAGAGAGAATGTGCCCCGAACGTCCAGACTGCGACGGCTGAAGAGGACCTGAGTGTGGGGTTACAGGATCGCTGATTGATTCTGTATGTTGTGGCAGTTAACATGGTGTCAGGTTAGATGTTATCTCCACCGTGTGTGTGTGTGTGTACACACATCTAAACTCTCACAGCCTACACACACTTGACATAATTACATTTTTGTTTTCGTTACACATGTGCTTTGTGCCGAACCCACTTACTTAGACACACATGCAGACACACTTATTCCCATGTTGTTCTAATCACTGTTCTTATGCACGTACACACGCACATATTTGACACACTCCCCTCCTCACATTCCAGCCCCTACACTTAACCAGACATGCACTCACACACAAACAGACAAATAAAATGCTAAACATCTTGTGGATATCGATACGTGACTGAGTTTTGCCTTTTTGTCAAATAGTTGAAACGGCTTCTTGTCTCCACCCAGATGTAGCGGTGGTCAGGAAGGGGCTTACGAATTAAAGTGAATAAAAACCTTTAATTGGAGTTTGTATTTGGTTTTGTGTTAAAGATGGGGGTTTACAGACAGGCAGGAGCCACTGCAGTGCGTCATGGCTCCTCGCCTGAAACACTGGCTCCTACGCGTCTGAAAAGCCGCCAGTTTCCTCGCTGACGTTGTGGTGGGAGAAGGATTCCTGTTTCCACTTTTTACTTCATCACCCCGCTTTGTTTTTCAGGGATTGTGTCGATCCTTTTTGTATTTCGTGGTTTATTTATTCATGTACTATTTCTACTCTTGAGCGAGGGGATCTTTTTAAACGGCAGAACGTGAAACCTTTTTGCGAGAAAATACAGCAAAAATGCGAGTTGCAGCGAAGGAATAGTTGGGGTTTTTGTGGTAATGGCTGGATGGCTCTGCTGCTGGATGTTAAGGTGTAGCCCTTGGTACAGCCACTGACTCCATAGGCGAACCCATGCTCCCATGGAAGGATACACAGGAAGATATCCTACATTGGACCGCTAGGGGCCAGAAAGGCATACTTCAGTCCTGGCTGGGGGCCTCCAGTCAAGACCTAAGACGTTCCACTAGATGAGTCATCCCGGCGGGCCTGTGAACATTTTTTTCAATACATTTGGTATTTCTTTTACGGAAAATATTTTTGCAAGGTTTTGAATAATTACGTTTTTCCATCTAAAAGGATTCCCTGAGACTTTCTGGATCCCCATACCGTTGCCATTTGTTTACAGCAACCCTTGGTACACAATACCGCTAGGCCTAGAGTGCAAAATCTTCCTGACACCGTTAAGGAAAGGCCCCTGTAGTGCATTAGCTCCACGGTGCTTCAAGTGAAGTGGCAGGCCGGTGTAACCCGAGCGCGGCAGCTTCGCGGCCCCTTCCCAGAGGTCCCTTGATCCGACTGCATCATCCTGATCAAGGAAGAGACAAGATGGTGGATTATCGCTAAGTGATCCCGGTGTTTTAACTCCTAACGTGTTCCGAGCCATTCTGGAAGGTGTCGTTAATCTGTCGCATTAAGTGGTAATCCCTTTAAAGCGATCCCGCGGTCGCCGACGCTGTGAAACCTGGTTGGACGACACGTTTAGACCCGAGGTTTCTCAGGTTGTGCAGCATGGGAGAGAGAGATTCGTTTTTCCTCTGCCCAACTGGTCGAGCGGGGCGCAACAAGACCGCCATTGTCTGGCGGATCATGAGGAGCAAGGGTATTTTTGTCACAATGTCTCGTCTCTGGCAGTCAGAAGATTAATGCGGAGCTTGTTTTGCTGCAACGCAATTAGTTGTAAACACATTTAGACAGAGGGTTCTTCTCTGGGTCTGAAGTTCCTGCAGGCCGCCGTTCCCACAGCGATTTCGGCGACTGAGGAAAACCTTGTTGCAATGTCGAGACATGTTTAGACGCTAAGCATGGGAGACAGACTCTCACTCAATCTCCAGAACAGACACTTTAATTCTCTTTTCATACAAAATATTTAATAAATATGACTTTTTCAAAAATATATTGCCAGATCAACACAAATACTCCTCAAATTCGTAACACAAGAGTCAAAGAAAACAAAAAAACTAAAGGACAAAATTTTTGCCATGATCTCATAGGGTTAACGGATGAGATAAAACATGTTTGTCTTTTAAGAGCCTTACTTTAAAAAAACTAAAAAAAAAAAAAGAATGTGTGCACAGAAAGCACAGACCTCCCATAGAGCAAGGCAGTGTATTGGATCCGAATTTTCCCAACCCTTTCCTACTCTTCCAATGAGGCAGAAAAGAGTTGGGGTGTGTCGTTTTGCAATTTTCACTTTGTGTCAGCAAATTTTCGACATTGGCCACAAAGGTCCTAAGGTTAACTATTGTAAGCTGCTAATGGATTTTTGTTCGCAAGGTCGGGGCGGGGGGTGGTGGGGGGGGGGGGGGGGGGGGGGGGGGGGGGGGGGGGGAGGGTTTTTCGTTTCGTTTTCTGGTTGGCGGGGGGGGGGGGGGGGGGGGGGGGGGGCAAGCAATATGTCTGCCACCTCTGCAGTCACCACAGCCATCCCTCTGAGCAGCTCCTGTCACTCCGCTTACGTCACTCGTAGTAGAGAGAGGCCCTTGCGCGTAAAAAAAAAAATAAGGAAAAAAAAACTATGAATGAAATGTCAAACATGGAAACGATAAGGAAGACAAAAACAGGCCAAAAGTGCCTTGTCTTCTTCGAAATGTGAAATTTGCATTTAAAAGAACACATTTTGTTTAAAAAAAAAAAATGGGGGGGGAGAAAAAAAGTAAGCTTCCACAGCCATCAAAACCTTCAAACTCTAGACAGAACATATAAATAAAAAGGAATGATATCTTAAGGCTCTTGATTATTAAGTTAATAAATCAAATATACACATTGATTAATAAAGGAATGTACATATCTACATATTCTAAATCGACAGATAAATTCTTCATATTGGCAGCGACTGCTGACCGTGACCCCGCCCCCCCGCCCGCCCCCTCCCCCAATTTGCTTTTAAAAATAAATAATAAAGTTGATCTATCTTATGTTTTGACAGTTGCTGAGGTCTAAAGCTGAAAAAGGCATCTTCTCCAAACAGAAGTATTTGTTCATCACCAGGCAAAATTCAAACATACACTACAAATATTTCAGCTGTGGTGTTGACGCGTGATCGACACTTTTAGTCATTGTACAACAATTACAACTACAGGCTATTTTTAAACGATGCTGAAAAGAGGAGGACCGATAAAAAAAAAAAAAAACGTCCCACCGAATGGATAGAAATGAAATGTATAGCAGGACAACGGGTCCACTTGTAATGAAATGTGTATCAGTGCCTAGTGTTCCCAGCCAACCGAAGCAACCGTCACTGCCAGTGTAAGCCAGCTTGTCAAAACTTAAATTAACATGGGGAACAGATGCAAAAAATACTAACTGTGGGGCCAGGCGGTGACGCTACAGTATAGGAACTACACATCCAAAAAAACAGTCCCCCTTAATTTCGTTTTTTTTTTTCGTTTTTTCCTTTCTCTCGCTTCTTTTTCGTTTCTTGTTTCTCGTTTCCGACCCACCACTGCGGGGGCTTTTGTAAAAAAGGCATCGGGCTCGGTTGCACAGCAACCTCAGCGGTCTGCGTGCTATACGATGTAGTCCATCCTGTTGATGCTGATGGCCGTCTCCAGGTCCCTGTTGTCCTGCTTGTTAGTCCAGTTGGGCTGCTTGCCCGGCGCCGCCGACAGCACGGCCGCCGACGCCTTGTCGTCGCGCTCCACCAGCGTGTACGCCGGCTGCTTGGCGAAGCGGGCCTTGGGCGGGTGCCTCTCCTTGTCGTCCTCGTCCCCCGGGTCGGGGTGGTTTGTCCTTATCTTGGCGATGATGGCGTTCTTGTCCTCGTACTCCTTGATGGCCACCGACAGCCGGCGTGCTTCTCGATGGGGTTCTTGATCTGGTTCAGCTGCTCGCGCACGTTGTTGGTGGTGTTGTCCTCCGAGCCCGGCGACGACGCCGAGCCACGCCGCCGCTGCTGCCGCCGTGCCGCCCTGTTTCCGCCGGCGACGCACGCACCAGAAGAAGAGCGACACCAGCACCAGCACCCAGAGCACGATGAACACGGAGCTGAGGAGGGCACCAGGTAGTCTGAGGGGAGGACAGAGAGCACACACACGTTCCGCGGGGTTAGATCTACTGCTGCTGCTGCTTGTGTCGCTTTCGGGCCGCGCGTCAACAGCGCCCGAGGTGGGAGTCGTGGGTCAGAGCGTTGCGTTTACGCTGCGGTGGTCGCGGGTTCGATTCCCACCAGGCTCCGCCCGTGCCAAACATGGCTGTGCACTCGCGTTATCGTGAGAGGCTTGGTGGACTAAAGCGTCCACCAAATGGGCACGTTTCAAAAACACATGCATGCACACCAAATTGATTTACGTTCAATTATATTTAGAGATTTACATTGTTGGAACATAGCCGTGTGGGTAACCAGATCTGTGGGCCGTTTACTGGCGGGGGGGAGGGGAAGGTTCCCAAGTGTGCGTCACCGTGATGATGAATGACACAAAGAGGCCCGGGCCTAACAACAAATGTCTCCGTGTCTCCAGACGGCTGCGACTCCGAGCCAGGCCGGGCTTCACGCCGCCAGGAAGACTTTGGCCTTTCCAGCCCGCCCTGGCTGGGGTGAAGCTCTCTCGTAATAGCCAGTGCAAATTAACCAGCATGAACTGGATGGAGTGGGGGGGG
>NC_140277.1:2815502-2864387 GCF_964030765.1 Micromesistius poutassou | reverse complement strand
GTTCTGTACCTAAATGTCTACTGGCTATGTTAGCCCTCATGCTCTGCCTCTCCCTCCCTCCAAACAGCCTGGACTAAATTCACTTTAAACACTAGTATTGCTTGTTATTGACTGTTATTTTTTATTTTGTCTTCCAATGTTTACACTGTACACTGTACACTTTATTTCCCATATTAATTTATCTATTGTTGTATACATTCAATCCATCTCTGCGCTGCCACAGGCCTCTTCTAATAGGTCCACTTAACTACTCTAGTTATCCCATATTTAATATTTAATTTTTAATATCTAATTCTGGTCTCCTAACTCATACTCATCCTTGCACTGTCTTGCCTTACCTTTGCACCTTAACATACACATTGGTATACAACCCATCTCTGTGCTGCTACCCATACTTTTTAGTTTTTAGTATTTAATGCTGGCCTACTGACTTAAAATTGCACTGTCTTGCCTTACTTCTTTGCACCTCACCAAATCATGCCTATCTCTACTGTACCAAAGGGTTAGTCCCTGCCCTGTCACCCTTATCACACTGCCTCAGCACATTAATGTGGACCTTGTTTGTTTGTTGTCTGTTACTTAGTATCTTTCTCTTAGTATCTTTAACCTTATTGTCTAGTGTATAGTATCTTTTTTGCAATCCTGCTTGTTGTATGTTGTATGTGTATGTTATGTGTGATGCATCTATGTCTCTAAGCTACTTGGACCCTGAATTTCCCCTAGGGATAAATAAAGCTTATATCTATCTATCTATCTATCTATCTATCTATCTATCTATCTATCTAGCCTCTAGGTGGCAGTATTAGTGTTCTAAATCATTACCTTGCATAAAAGCCTGATTATTCATACACGCGCCGTCACACACACCCACCCACACACACCTACACCAGCACAGACCAACACACACAGTCTCACACACACACACACGCACACGCACACGCACACGCACACACACCCACACACACACCAGCACACACCAACACACACCCACACACACACACAGTCACACACACACGCACACGCACACGCACACACACACACACACACACACACACACACACAGACTTGAGCATAAAAATATGATCCACAAACAAGATGGAAAACTGAAGATGAAAAAAAATTCACTCTCTCCAATTTTTCAAGATGGGGATTTGGAAAGCTGCCAGGCATGAGCCAATCAGGATGACGGGATGCGTATCTCCATAATGTTTTGGGAAATAGGCTGATTCGAATATCACAGTTGGAGGCGTTATACATGTGGCTGTACAATGCAATATGTTGCCTCTTCGTGGTGAATGTCACCCTTGTGCTTAATGCCAGTCTGCTAAGCAAGAGAGAGAGTCAACAGCTGAACATGTCAAAAGGCTCTCTCTGCTTGCAGTTACAGGTATAGTTTGAATAATTTGTTTTATAATTTATGTGGTGACATTTGAGTCATGCCCGTTTCCTCTGCGGGGGCATGAAATTACTTATTGGGGGAAACTATAAGCTTACTAAAATGCTACATCCATTCCCTGAGCTAACTTTTTATTAGGTTGACCTGTGTGTGGGTAGGTGGTGCCTCGCACCTTCTCTCTGAGTATGAACCAATGTTTTAAAGATGGGAATTTGAATTTGTTTCACTGTGACCGCTTGGCGCTCCAGGCAAGGCTTTCAGCATGACGACTGAATACATCAGGCTACGGCTTTTTTTTACTAGGCCTATATTCTTTTTGTTTCTCCAACTCTCTCTTCTTTTCATAACATGCAGCACAGCTTCAGCACACTTGAGCTAAGACAGGGTGACCATTTTGTGAAGATTGGGTAACACTTTGCTCTACTCTCTTCCATAAATTGTCATGTTAGTTCCTAACCTCAGTGTCTCAATGCGACCAACAGAAACACCTTTTCCCTTGATCTTTCCTGGAAAATTGACGCAATCCATCCAGAAATGTATCTGCGTGCTGGACCTTGCACACAACTATGGTCATCATGTTTTCGTTTGTCTCTAAATTTGACGGCGATCCATCGATACAACTCGTTAACGGGCGCCTGTCATCGAATACATTCCTACTAGTCGTAGATATAGTAGTGACTGGTCTTCTACTGTAGGGCATGGGGTAACAACTGATCCAGATGCTCTACGATGACATTGCAGAACGTCTCGGGGGATTTTGTTCACAACCCAGACCAGAACCAAAAACGGCAAGGGGCGCAGAGTCAAGCCTTTTCCCCGAAACAAAACCTGTCAGAAAGATACTAAGCTTAATAAGCTTATTTCTACAGTTGCTACTCTACACCATGTGGATTTGGAAACCTTTACAGACACCTTTTTTTACTGTTAACTAGAGCTGCCCAGGTTTCTGTTTGCTGCTGTTGGCCACTCACAGATCCCGGCCAGCGACATGATTGGTCCAAACCACTATGAAGAGAAAGAACGCGAAACCCCTGGTTTGAAATGAGACTTGAGATTATGAATCCCAAGTCTGGTTTGTGAGACTAGAGTACACGGGGTAACAGCGAGCAGAGAGTGCTGCTCAGGGGGGACCGGCCATGTGGATGATGAGCGCTGAACTGCCAGCCAATGGCACGGGGGCTGTCAGAACGTCTGCTTAACCGCTGCCAGGGAGTCATAGAGAGGATGGGGGACATCCAGAGATGACACATATACACGGGACGGATGAATGGATAACCAACTGTAGATATACAGCTAGATGGATACATAGACAGACTGATAGATAGGCAGACAGAGGAGATAGATGTGACAGATTTGATATATAGACATATTAGACAGAGAGATGGACAGATAAGGTAGGATGGATGGATGCAATGAGAAACAGATGGATGGACACACACAGACAGACAGACAGAGAGAACCAGAGATAGAGCGATTTTGAGATTGATGGATAGCTAGATATATATGAGATAGATCATCACTGCCTCACCCTCCCCGAGTCTTTCAGAGACTCTAAACAGGGCAAGTGGTATGTTTTATTCAGCTCATATTTCACGAGATCTGCATTGCAGTTCGGATATGTCCTTTTGTACACGAGCGTTTTGGTTTAGCCCAGAAATGTCTATGGCTTCCTGCTACTGTAACACATATCACATCTCTCTCTCCCTCCCTCTCTCTCTCTCTCTCTCTCTCTCTCTCTCTCTCTCTCTCTCTCTCTCTCTCTCTCTCTCTTCCTCCTTCTCTCTCCCTCTCTCCCTCCCTCTCTCCCTCCCTCTCTCCCCCTCTCTCCCTTCCTCTCTCTCTCCTCTCTCTCCTCTCTCTCCCTCTCTCTCTCATCTCTAAGCTTTTCATCTGCAGAGCAGGCCCCTCACACAGAGGAGCGCTGATGACCCAGTTCTGCGTTGAGTCTGTTCTGTCTTCCCGCTCCCTTCCCCTCCGTCCTAATCACAGTCCCTCAGCTCCGCCGAGCCCTCCGCCTGCTCCACCAAGACAGGGGCAGAGGAGGAGGAGACAAGGGGGAAAACAAAGTCAGAGGAAGAGGGGAGCACAGGGATGGAGGGAGGGAGGGAGGGAGGAGGAGGAGGGGGGGGGGGGGAGAGAGAGAGAGAGATGGGAGGGAGAGAGAGAGGGAGAAAGAAAGAAAGAGAATTTGAAGACAACAACAGAGAGATCAAAGATTGTGCAGTCTCCAAGGGGAAAGAGAGAGAGAGAGAGAGAGAGAGAGAGAGAAAGACAACAAAATAGGACAGACAGAGAAACAGATAGACCGACAAAGAAAGAGAGATAGAGAGAGAGAGAAATACACAGACCGTTAGATAGACAGACAGAAAGATAGATAGATAGATAGATAGATAGATAAAAGAGATAAACAAAGAAAGTGGCTTGAATGAGAGAGAGGGAGAGAGAGAGATAGATATAAATGGAGAGTGAGAGGGCAGAAGAGAGAGAGAGCGAGAGCGAGAGAGAGAGAGAGAGAGAGAGAGAGAGACTGATAGATGTAAAGGGAGAGTGAGAGGGCAGAAGAGAGAGTGAGTGAGAGAGAGGGGCTTCACCTCCCAAGGTTGGTCCCCCTGCAGGGAGAGCAGGCAGCACATCTAAACGCAGGATTGATTTCATCAAGAAGGGGTCTGAAGGAAGGATGCTGTGCCTTCTCTCATCCGGGATGGGTCTCCGGAGGAGCAGGAATTCAGGTCGTGCTCGTTTCTTGTCAGGTGTGGCTATCATTCACAAGCACAGTCGGGGACCCTGCGCCGTGCACGCCTAATATATGGAGCACAAATTAACTCCTTTCAGCATGCAGAAGTTGATACAGTACAGTATGTGCCCCCCCACATACAGATATATACACTCTCTCTCTCTCTCTCTCTCACTCTACCCTCACTCTACTCTCATTCTCTCTCTCTCTTTCTAACTCAAACACGCACAGGGCACTCTGTATGTAAACAAGACACCGATGCTTATAGAGAAAACTCCTCTTTACAGTCTAGGAATGTATAGTTAACTATCTAAGTCTGATATCTCTCTCTCTCTCTCTCTCTCTCTCTGTAGTACTTGAGGATGAATGCAAAGCCAGTGCTACGATGAAAGCTTCCTCCTTGAACTTGCGTGTGCATGAGATGTCATTTAACGTGTTAATCAGGTGTGCACTCATTGAGCTCAGTGTAACTAATTAAATAAACATATTAATTCCGCTGGTTAAATATCTCCGGATTAGGAGGATTCTCCGTTTCACAAGCAAGACTGTTTCCGCCTTCCTCGCAAACACAGGGATCTGTTTGTGATAATGTGCTCGGATGTCACATAATCAATGTTTGCTTAACTTCCCTCTCGACGCAATAACTGCTGTGAGTGGGTGAAGATAGGGCTAGCAGTCAGAGGTAGCCGCCCAGTCAAGTGCTGATTCATTTTTATGTAACGCTCATACTAAATGCTAAGTGCTAAATCGTCTCGCTCTCTCAGCATGCAGAAGTTGTACAGTATGTGCCCCACAACTCACACACATACAGATCTCTCTCTCTCTCTCTCTCTCTCTCTCTCTCTCTCTCTCTCTCTCTCTCTCTCTTCGCTTTTCACAGATAGAATCCAAGAACTGGAAGAATATGTGAGGTCCCAGTCACTTGAGCCATGGGGGAATAGCCTTTCCGGGAGGATGGCTCTGCGCTGATGGCTTCTGCTAGTGATGCAGATGGACAGCAGGGTAAACACAAGACAAATTGTGCATGAAAGCATAAAAACGTCTCACTAGTGCCCCCCGAGTCCCTTGTCATAGGGGTCAGGGCCAGCTGATGCTGGCAGTTGGGAATGACCTTGTGACACAGTGTGTCCAAAACCGTATGTTTTCATAATAAAAGTTTATAGAAAAAGAAAAAAAAGACATGTATCGAAAAAACTTTATAGAACTCAAATATAACATTGACTTATTTTAAACTTTATTAAGAAAAATTTGTAAAAAAGATAACTTTAAGTATGAGCTATGTTTTTATGTTTTGTTTTAGCGACTATGTATAATCCAGCAGTCCCGTTATGGTACAGCAGAAGTTCTGGAGGGAGACGTCACAGAGACTAGGTCGGAAACCAAGACTGTGACGGTGTAATGCTTTCCTGTTTGATTAAGGTGATTTTCTACCGAAGGCATCAATTTCGCCCAAGAGGACTGTGCTTTCAGAAGGAGATTCTGATAAGAGTAATCCTACAGTTGCCAGTCTGCACAGTGTTGACGTGAAACCTTTACTCCTGCCGGCCAGGTTTGTGTACATTGTCGATAGCCTATGCTCTTACAGATCCCGGCTTCAGCAACATGATTGGTCGAAGACAAATAGGAAGCGAAGGAATGTGTACCGCCCCGTTCCCCCAGATTTCAGCCCGCCTGCCGACTGACTGAGTTGAGACGTAGATCTAAAGTCTGATTTGTGAGACTAAGGGCTGTGGTGTGTCCACATCACCGTGTTCATGCACAGCTGCTGGGTATAAAGTGGATAAGGGCCGCTATCTACTACCATGGGAGTGGATGAGGGAGGGCTTAAAGGGCCACGTCTGAGGTGGACTCTGTGCTGCTAATCACTCATGGTGCTGTGTGTGGGTGGGAGTATGCCTGTGTAAGTGCGCGCATGTGTGTGAGCGTGTGTGTGTGTGTGTGTGTGTGTGGGTACATGCCTGTATGTTTCTGTATTTATTTGTGTGTAGATTTATGTGTGGGTGTGTGTGTGCGTGCGTGCGTGTGTGTGTGTGTGTGTGTGTGTGTGTGTGCGCGCGTGCGTGTGTGTGTGTGTGTGTGTGTGTGAGTGTACGTGTTTGAATTTAGGTGTATGTAGATGTGTGTGTGTGCGTGAGTGTGTGTGTGAGTGTGCGTAGGAGTGGGTGTGTATTAACGTGTGTAGATTGGTGTGTGGGCGTGTGTGTGTGTAGATTGATGTGTGTGTGTGTGTGTGTGTGTGTGTGTGTGTGGGCGTGTGTATATTTACGTGTGTATAGATTGGTGTGTGTGCTCTGTGCATGCGTAGATGGCCGTGCAGGGAGGGTGAGTTCTTGGCTGAGGATTTTCTGTGCTGGCTCTCTCTGTTCCCCTCCGTCAGGGGGAGAGACCCGGGCGTCGGGGACGGCTCCTGAGCCGTCTGCATTAAGCTCACACCAGCACCCCTGGGCGGTGGCAGTTGAAAGTCACACAAGGACAGAGATTTTCCCAGGCTAATCAGTTGGAGGCTTAGCCCCGGGTGGAGGCACCGCGCACACGCCTGCCGCACACACTATTTGAACTATTTCCCTCAAATTCCTTCCACTTATTAGCCAATCAACACTGAATTATGGTATTAATCCCACCTAATAATAGCAACGCTAAGCTGTGACCTATATATACATGTCCACCTCATCCCTCCCCATCTAGGGATCAACGTGTGTGTGTGTGTGTGTGTGTGTGTGTGTGTGTGTTCATCCCTTCATCTCCTCCTGTGGTGTGCGTCCTCCCATGTGTTTCGTGCATTGGCAGATGACTTACAGCCTGCGCTTATCTCCTCCCTCATCTCAGCCCTTTAACGCAAGGTGACCGGTGTCCGAGAGAACGGTAATTCACCGCGGAATGACAGGTTTGCTGTTTACCGGATTTGCTGCGGGCTGTGTCCACAGCGACGGCAGATAGAGGCAATCACGCCCCCACCGCCCACCCCTCACCACCCACTACAGTGCGCTACAGCAGCGTTCATCCGAGGTGGGCTGTATCTCCAGCACAGACTCTGTGGTCACAATTTCCTCTTCTAGCGAGCAAAGCGAGACCGTGAGGCAATCAGGGGCAGGGTAGAGGAGGACGACACAGATGTCTTTATCGTGTTGAGCACCGCCGCCGTGGCGCCTCATGAATGAAGAGATGGGGAAATGGTGTTCCCAGGCCTGGAAGCCTGGGAACACACACGTTAGGTGCTGTTATGGACGCCTGACACTTTGACAGCGAGTGTCAGGAGTTACTGCCCGGACTCCACTGACTCCACCACTGCTCCTGCAGTTTTAATAACGCACACACAACACACATACACACACACACACACACACACACCCACACACACAAACACAAACACAATTATTGTCCCCTAGCCCCCCACTAGCCCCCCCCCTAGCCCCCCTCTCTTCCTTGCCCACCCAGCCGGGGGCTGATGATCTGAAATATTGATTTGAACGTCCGCCCGAATCACCGCGCCCTGGCTCCCCTGTCAGCCTCGTTTAGACCCTGGCCTCTTTAGCCATGCTCTGATGCCGAGTGTGGGTGTCCCTCCCACCTCTCCCTCGGCGGGAGGCCAAACGGAGGAGGGGGGGGATGTTTGGGTGTGTGTCTAAGGAGGCGCGTTGCGTTGTTGAGGACCAGAAGAGGACACTGAGGACATGGTGTATCAACGTATCGCTCGGTTTAACACCGGCCATGTTCCGCCAGCAAAATCTGATGGGTAGCAGAAATTGTCAGAACACTGGCTCTGGATGAAAAGCCGCACGTCCAGTGGATATGAACGGCAGCGGCGTCACACGAGTCAGAGCAGCACGTTTCCCAATTAGTCATTTCAGCGTGGATTCAGTCTTCTGCTCGGGCGCACTCCTCGCCTCCTCGCCTCGACAGGGCATGGCGTGCTGCAGTCACATCAGACACGGACAGCCGTCGCTCTCTCACGCACGCACACACACGCGCACACCCACGCCGGCTAACACACACACACACACACACACACACACACACACACAAATTAACTCAGACATTAACATGCTTACATGTGCATGCACGCAAGCCCGAAAACACACATACTCACACACTCACTCACTCACACGCGCACACACACACGCGCACACACACATGCACACACACACATACAAACACACATGCATGCACTAGGCAACCGCACACACGCACGCGCCCATAAACAGAGCGCACTTGCATGAGGTTTATTTGTCACTATAAAGACAGAACGGCCTTTGCAGAAAAGTCAAATAAAAGGTTAATCTTCTATCAAAGGCGGAGGGTGTGCTTATTGTCCTTGGGTTCAGGGGACCGGAGACCGACTTCAAGTTGGAAACTAACGAGTCAGGAAAGCCAGGACGAGATAACAAGATGACCTTTGGCTCGTAAAAAAAGCCCCTAAAGTGAAATAAATATTTAAGGAAAAAAAACCTTGACTCAGGCTTAAAAGAGTGTGTGTGTGTGTGTGTGTGTGTGTGTGTGTGTGTGTGTGTGTGTGTGTGTGTGTGTGGGGGTGTGTGTGTGTGTGTTTGTGTGTGTTCACTTTTCAAAACAAATTTGATGTCTGTGGATGAGATGGTGAAACATAGGCTGCACACACACACACACACACACACACACACACACACACACACAATAACAGACAACAGCAGTTGGACCACTGTGTTGGCGGCTAGAGAAGTTGATTTTCTTTCCTCTCAACTCAACACTTTTGAATTTTATTTCATTATATTTATTTCCATTCCAATTTTATTTCGCAAGCCACTTCAGTCAGCTGGAGGTAAGAGACAGTTCAGTGCGGAGAGAGGGAGAGAGATAGGCCATTCGGCCCAGTGCTTTTTGTTATCTCCACCACGCTCCATGGTCAAAGGGAAGAGGAGATACATACAGACAGCGCCCAGACAAACACACAGAGAAGGACAGCGGGGCGAGAGAGTGAGAGACAGAGAGAGAGAGCGGGGTGGGGGGGGGTGGGGGGGGGTGGGGGGGGGGGGGGAGATAGACAGGCAGACAGAGTCTCTCAAGAAAGTATGAGGAACGCAAACAGAGGAGCCAGCCCATCACTGTCAACAGGACCGTCACCCCGAACACTGTCTGGGTGCTCATGTTGAATAAGGCAACACACCAGCAGCAGCAGCAGCAGCAGCAGTCGGAGTGGAGTCTAGTCTCGCTCCAAGCCTCCTCGCTGCCTGGTCTACTCGTTCGCCCGGCTCACAAATGTGATGTAAAAGACAATAAAGTATTTATTCCTATCCATCTCCTGTTCATTATTGCTCAATTCAACATTCATGGAAGTTCCCAAAAAAAGAAAGTTCCCAAAGATGCTTACAAAAGATGATGCTGGTCTGAACTCAGAAGACAAAAAAGAGCAACAGTAATAATGAATTCATGTAAAGTCTTCTTTGTATGAATCATTTTTAGGAACTTTCTTTCTGTTCTTTTTGACTTTGTTATTATCGGTGTCCATTAACCTCATTCTTGCCCTTGTATTTTTTCACGTCTTATTCATTGGTTCATAGTAGAGTTCATTTAGAGTACTGTTTACTACAACGTGTACTGGTCCTCCACTGGCTCTCCCCCGGAACTTATGGATCAAGGTGAGGTCTACTGTGCCCGGCACCGCCCAGCGTGCAGGGGTTGCCGGGGACAATGCAGAGTTATTATGGGATGGAGCGATTATAGCAGGGAGAGGGACTGGAGGGAGCAGAAAGGAATGAATTGGATTAGCCTCCATTACTTACTCGGTGTGAGGGCAACCGGCGTTATTGTTATAATGATATTTAGCCTCTCCTTCGTACCATGCCCCCACACCCAGCCCTGTCCCCCCCTTCTGTACCCCCCCCTCCCCCTGTCCGCCTCTAAACCCCCTGATTATTTATTTATTTGCACCGAAAATATAGGTCACCCTCCTCACACAAATCATACATTTTTAATAGTTCCCCAGCTTTAATTCAAACGTTTGGGAGTCCTCCCCACTGAGAAGATATGAATTAAGCATTGTACAGACCTTAGCAAAAAAATATATAATAGAAAAAGAGCAGAAGACCAGAGTAGCTGTGTGCATCAGAAGGCATCATTTACTGTTGCGTGGTCCACCATCTTGTGAGGACTCGGGAGAGTTGTTGCAACGTCAAATCCTAATAAACGTAAATACACCGTAGCCAGGGGTTATCATGTAACATCTCGAAGGAGAATCGCTTTGGCGGTTTTAAACACAACATGTCTCTGCATCATGACAGATCATTTGACAGCATGACTGCCAATAGCATCCCTATGCTCCTATACATGTGAAGTGTGCTAGGCGGGTGATTTGATGTGATGATGTATTGTATAGGACATATACACAACAGTGCAGATCCTCTGCACAGGCTAATATGGTGAATATTTTCTTCCTCTGCAAAATGCTTTATGGTTGCTTATAGAAAACGTTGCGTTTGTAAAAGAGGGACTGTGATGTATGACTAAATGCTTTAGCCAACCTTAAAGCCTGTTAAATGGTTTGTTAAGTTATTTTCAGGCGTTTTTGTACGAAATGCACACAGAACAGTTTACATGGGCATCATACCAACTCAACCTTATTCTACATATAGAGATACAAATAGGACATTTTCTTCGTGATAGCAGATGGGTGAACAACTCAAAAAGCCCTTTTCTGTAAGTCAGCCTCCAGAAGCAGCTTATCCACCCATCACTCCATCTCCACAGGAAATAATCATAGCATATCCCTGTGTGCACATCCTGTCACTACCATTGTCATAGTAATTATTTAGAAATTGATGAGAGGATTGCTGGGGTCAGATAAGCGCCCGGTTGCTGAGGAAAATTGCAAAATTTTGCATATTGAATATCACTGCCTGTCACAATACCTGAGATTTACCTATTGCTGGAGTCTGTAATTTGTGTTCTGCATGTGCCACAACAGATGGACAGGGAAAATATGCCAAATAAATGACTATTATTAGACATTATTACATTATTTCTGGAATTTAATTATTTAGCACAGGTAAACAGGCAAAGGAATAATACAAACCCAAACCCATGTATGTAGAATCATATTTTACTAAAAGAAACCATGAAATTATTTAAAAAACATGAAATAGCACTGAGAGATGTGCAAAGAGGCACTCCACTCCAGCTCCAAGGCTTTCTTAAAGAAAAGCATACGGCTATTGGTAATATTACTGTGTTTACCTATTGGTTAAACAGCCACCCACGACTGTTTTAGCTTGACGTGCAAAAACAGTCTCCGGAGATAAACAGAGCTGCTTCTGGGAAATAACTCTAGTGCTAATTGACCCTCAGATGGTAATACAAGAGATAAATCCCACAGTGCAAGCAGGAAAATAATGAACTCCTTCATTCCACATCTTTTTTCTTCTCCTTCCCCTTCTCGGCTCTGCATTTTGCTGAATGATTTGACAGCCTCGTGCCATTTTCTCCGCTAGTTGTTAGGGAACATCAACTTAAAGGTCTGCCAAATTAGGAGACAGAACCCTGTGTTTTTACAACCCAAGAGTCACAGTCTAATATGCTTCCTTTGTTAGCGGTTCCTACCCAGAGGGCAGCAATCCATACCCAAAGACATCTAGCACCACCGTCGATGGGTTTACATTCCGTACACGTTTGAATTCTGTTTCACTTAGGGTAAACTGAATTTCTACACTAGGTTGCATATTGGCGATATGCTCTTCAAATGAAATCTTCTATTTTAGTCATAACGATATTCATAATTTCAAACCTATAGAAAAGGCGGCCATGATCTATGTAACCACATATACCTTTATTCATTATTCATATTTTAATGCATTCTAACATTTCAAGCTGTGTTCAGTCTCATGTTGGCTATTGAACGAAGTTGACTCAAGGCTAAGCTAGCGGTAGTGTGCAGCTGAATCGAAGAGCACCACTCAACGCACGAACGTTGCGTCACCACAGCTCACAAAGCCAGCACTCATGAAAAGATCCTCCAAAAAATCCTAAAGTTTAGTGTCCCGTATGCTTAATAAGTGAACAACACGGCCGACTCCTCATTGGAATGGAGCCGTTAGTTAATAGGATGTATTAAATCGGCAGAATCAATAAAAGTCTGGATTTTCAATATGGGCTTTTCTCCGACGTTTTTCATGAAGGAGGAGCCACCGTTAGAAGCGTCTGTTTTCCGCTGGGTTGGTTGTTTGTTGTTGTTTATCTGGTACAGGTCTCTGATGAGACTGTAACAACGACGGGAAATCACAGTGACAGCTAATTGGAGGATCCATTGTGCATATCAGTGCCATCAAAGAGATGACGCCGATATGGGCCCTAATAGCAGCGCTGGTGAGACAGTAAATATTTGCTCTTTCTCTATAAAATTTTCCCTTGGCAGAGGGGCAGATTGCACATTCGGGAAGGACATGTAACAAATACATTACGCCGCCTTGGAGAGTGTTCTGCCTGGCTTTTTATTACTATAATTATTATTATTATTATTATTATTATTATATCCACTGCCTTTGTGCGAGGTCATAGCTGCCTTGCATCACAGCGCCTGCTAATAAAGCTAGCCGGATCAGCTACTTTTGTACGCGTTTCCATAGCAAGAGTGAGCAACAGGGATCGCAGGAGGCTGACCCACTGCTTGAAAGAGGGGATCAGGTGGGGCGGCTGGGTCTCTCATCCAGCACAGGTTGAAATCCATAAATGTCACAGGTATCAGGGGTTAGAGGGAGCGGGGGGGGGGCAGAGAATGGTTTTGAAAGATATGCGTAAGCGCTGATAAACGCATCGCGGTGCTTCAGTGGTGGGCCGGTGTGGGCTGCATAAATAGGCGTGCCCCCCTTTGAACGAGGGGCATTCAGTATCAGGAGAGTGTGCATCACGTTATCCAGCTCCCTCGAGGGAAGCGTGTCCTAAATTCCGAGATGCCAAACGCTTGTGGGTCCGTTCCCTTTCTCCACGTCCACCGTGGAGAACGAAGACGTACGATGATGGTGAAAAATGCGCGTCGCTTTATCCACCGACTTTGAAGTCAATATTGTCCGTGGTACAGGATAATCAAAAGGTGGCAACACATGGAAGTCAGGCTTTGCTGAGACAATCTTTCCCTATGACAGCAGCAATCGTTGTTATTTTCACATTTGGTTGCCAAGCACAGTCTCGCATTGATACTAACTCAGATGTGACCTAAATGCTATCGCAATATGAATGCAGTCATCATTGCAGTGGAAACAACATGACTTGTTTTCTGATTAGTTTTGGTTGATCATTTTCCTGAAACAAACATCACATTGATCACATGTCATTGATCGACCTATCCTGTGACGTATCTCTTTGCCCGCCACTGACATTTACCCTGACGCGTTCCTAATGGACAATCAATGTCTGTAACGTTTAACATTTAAAATCCACATCCGTATTATTGGGATCTATTCCCTAGGCAAAAAAACCCTTTCTCAGTTTGTGTGTGTGCATGTGCACAATTATGCATGCATGTCTAGGTGTGTGTGTGATTGAATGTGTTTGATTGAATGTGTGCACACTTGTTGTATGCTTAAGTATGGAAGTGTGATTGTCCGGTTACTGGGAGTACACAGTAGTTTGTGTGTGTGTGTGTGTGTGTGTGTGTGTGTGTGTGTGTGTGGGGGGGGTGTTTGTGTGTGTATGTGCATGCATTACAAGTTTATATGTGTATGTGTGTTAATGTGTGTGTGTGTGTGTGTGTGTGTGTGTGTGTGTGTGTGTGTGTGTGTGTGTGTGTGTGTGAGTGTGTGTGTGTTTGTGTGCGAGCGTTTTCCATCACAGTGAGTGAGGCATTAAAACAGCAGCACTTTAACACATGCCCAGCCTCCCCCCCTCGCTGACCCATCAGGGACAGCTGGGTGTTGTCGGGCAGGCCTAACACTGATGGAAACGGGCTGATTGCAGTTCACCGCTCCCTCCCTTCCATAAATCAGCCTGTGGATCTCTGTGTTTTCCCTGCATACGGGCACACGTCCAGGGTTATAAAAAGCTATAAAACACGCACACTATATGCGTGTTTTGTTTGTGGTTGTGGCTGCTTCTTTTGACAACGGCCACAATAAATCTGGAGCATCATTGTAAAATGGCAGGTGTGGACCAAAACAATTGTCATTAAAAGACGTCAAAGGACCTTCTTATTGGTTAAGATGAGCGCTGTTTATTCTGTTGTTGTTTTGCATTAGCCTCCACTTTGTTTTTATTCTAAACTGCATTATAGGGTGCGTTTATTTAGTACATGGGATGATTTCGGAGGATGTTGAATCAAACCCATAATCTGTCAATTTAGTTGAAATATTATTATATATTCTACGGTAAAATAGTTCAGATAAAATATATCTATGGCAAAACATGTATGTTTGGTTATGTTAAAACGAGGGCTCAGCAGCTTCCTGTGAGATATATTGTAATGTAACTTTATTTGGACAGGGACAATGTACAAAAGAAACATTAGCCTTCTTTAGAGCAAGGAGAGATGCATTGCACCAGGTTTTAGCAAATTGATATTTTCCACCTGTAGTCCCTGGGCAAGTAAGAAGAATAAATACTACAAAACTAAGCAAGACACAATAATATATAAACATGGGATTAAACATTAAAAGGATTAGATACAATGATATAAATACATAGGATAAAAAAGTTTAAATAGTACAAAAAGCACTACATTGCATATTTTATAAAATGTATACCCCTATCCCACTAGCACTTCAATTCTAATTCTAATTCTATCAATTCTATAAGTGTGTGCAGGTCTGCTGCATGAGCAGCCAAAGCTTTGTCAGACGGGAGAAGGCTTGAAAATCATTATTGGTTATTAGATCTGTTGGGAAACTGTTGTTTTATTCCTACAAAAGAGAAGGACGACTTTCCAAATTAGGTTTTGCATTATGGAATTCTGCATTCTCCCCTAATTCTTGACCCTAATTGTTGACCTTCACTTACAATGAATTTGTACTCATCTAGTAGAAGAGTTACTCAACTTTTGAAAAATTCTGCTGACCAGTACTCAGGCTTTCAAGTCACATACCAGTGGAAATATGATTACTTGGTTCTACAATGAATGAGATTCGGACCATGTCTTTGTTCAAGTTTTAAATTTGTACTTTGAAATTCAGAAGGAGTGCAGAGTGAGGCTACGCCAAACATGAGCCATCAATTGGCAATTTATTTTAGAAGCATTTTTTTGTCACTTTTCTTGAAATTCTCTTAACATCCTAACAGCCTTCAATAAATCATTTGAACTGAAAATAAAAGAGAATCAATCTGGTATCTGCGGCTGTCGCAGGCGTGTAATAAGCCTGGCCAATCATTTAAATTGCCTGAATGCAATGATTGGATGGCCTACCTGTCTGTCTACCCACCTACCTGTATACCTGCACACACTCGGCCCTTGCACCCATAGACCTCTGAAGAATAAGTCCCTCCTCCCAGGCTCCCAGTTCCCTCGGTCAAATGTCTTTGTGAAATAACATGGCGTTTTTGAATGATCGTACATAACAAACTCTGTAGGTGGCGAAGAAGTAAAATCTGCGTCACGTTTTGAACGACACACTTGGGAGAGTAGTGACGTCCGAAGTCTGCGCAGATCTGCGTTAGCATAATGCTTCTTTATAATAGTTAACTACTTTAACGGCAGTGACGATCCAAAGCTTGAGTGGAAACTAGATGGAAAAAGTGTGTAGTTCAAAACGTGATGCAGCTTTTACTTCTTCGCCACCTACAGAGTTTGTTATGTACAATCATTCAAAAACGCCATGTTATTTCATGAAGACATTTGACCGAGGGAACTGGGAGCGAGCCAATCACGTGTTTTGTGGGATTGGCTTTGAGTGGGAGGAGATTTTTTCAATTGAATTCTTTCAAAAACTATGTTACTCTATCTGGTTTATCAGGTAGCGTTCGCCTACCCTACCTTTAGGTTGATTCATCTGTGATTCCCTTTTGCTGTTACCAGAAACTTTAAAGAGCCAGAAATATTATCTTTAATAACCGACTACCAGTAATTGTACTTGTATAGAATTTTATATTTAAAAGTGTTCAAAGTGTACATACTGGGTTTGAGATCTGTTTTAAACTGGCAAGCCAAATAAATAAAAAAAATCAATCAATTTAACCAAACAGTTTCTCAGATTCAACACCACCCACATAGGCTCAGCACTTTGTCAAACCCATCTGAACTTATAGAGTGTCTATGTGCCATAGATGCAGTCTAATCCACTTGGTGTAATCTTCTTGAGGTCTGAAGTGGGCGGACGTGCTTGCACAGATCGTCTCCCTGCAGCGGAAAATAACGCAAATAGTCAGCCGTTTTCTTTAAACCAGGCTGTTTACTGTGTGCTGAACCACACCATCGTAAATCTCAACCATTATGTCCTTCATCAGATGCACTTTGTCCGATCAAATGAAAGCCCCACTATATAGCTCAAACTTATACTATTTTACTAAGAGCAAGCCAAATCCAGCCACTCACTCTCACCTTTGTTATCAATGTTTGCTCAAGTTAATTATGTTGGGATATGACCATTTGTTTAAGGCCTCTAACACACAGCGCAGAGTACCGCCCGGAAAGACGTGTTTGTTCTTCCAAATGGCAGGCGCGTTGTTTGAGCGCATACATGTTAACTTACACCGCTGTAAAAGGTTGGGCCTGGTCACGTGAAGGCGCCGTCTGTTGAGTCACACAAAAGGGCGCGGCCTCTCCACGCACCCTGAGGTCAGACACACACTTCCTCCGCTTCACACCGGTCGTGACCACCAGAACAAACACAGTTTCTCGTTCCACAGATTGCATTCTGTGTTTTTGCCGGGACTGAGCAAGAGACAGACCACTGATTGTTTGTTGTACTTACACAGGTGGTTATCAAAAAAAGTTCCCTTATCGTTGAGAGGCAGCACAGAACACACTACAGGACCTCAAAGCAATCTTTCCCGCAGAGTTTTAATACTCGAACAACCCAAGGACCTAAGACCTTATTTTGTGCTCGATGCGGTCTCGGCTGGGTCGCTGAACTTTCTCCAACAGTTTTCAGGTTGCGGTTTCCGTGGAGATGGGCAATGTTCACTTTGCCGTCATCGACTGAGATTTGGGCAAGTTGCAAAACCTTTGAGATGCGAGAAGAAGAAGAAAGGAGAAGTTTGGCGAGGAACGTGTTTGTTTCGCTTTCCCCGACGTCACGCCATTTTGTTCTTACTCTCTCTCCTCTAACGTCTTCTCACCCACATTAAGGAGGATAACTGATTTACCACACCGCGCTCATGAACCGACACAAAGGCTAATGGGAAGAGACTCACGCACACAGACACGCACATCAAATTCATAAACATCATAAACCGTCCACAGGGAATATAGCGGTGCCATTATTGATAGTGACACTGAGACACTACCACTCAGCGGTTGGATAAATCTATCACTCACCGTCGTGTCTGGCATATACAACTGGAAATCCTAATTGATTTGTATTGCTTTGTTTTCCATCCCTTAGCTTTTTTTAAATTTTTTTTACAGCCACTCATTATCCTGATTACTGTCACTTTGTTTGTGGCGGCGATAATAAAAGAGGAAAAGGTCACGTTTAGCCCGGGCTGCTTGGCGGCGGCAAATCAGGAGAAATTAGCTGTGAGAAGGTTAAATCATCCATTGCCGGGCTCAGCAGCAGGTAATCACGGCAAATGAATAAATGTAGGTGGTCGTGGCATACAGTGGATCCCAAATTACTGTGAAAAATGGGGAATGTTAATGTAATGTCAGAGATTAAATTGGGCAGGGGGGAGGAGGAGGGCGAGGTTGGGGGAGGGCGGGTGTGGAAAAGGATTAAGAATGAGCTTTGAAGGGTTTTCCAGCACCACCCTTCCCCTGCTTTAATAAACCCCAGCCCAGGGGTCTCCTTATTCCCAGCGGCTCTGCTGCAGGGGGCTGCCTTTTACAGTTGGTCTGAGGAACAGCCCAATCTCCTTCCTGACCTTCCCCTGCCCAGCCGTCTCTGTTGATTAGCACTCACACACTGCCCACACACACACACACACACACACACACAAACACACAGTCACATATATACCAACAAACACACACTCAGCCCACACACACTGTATAAACACACACACACACACACACACACACACACACACACACACACAGCCCACACACACACACACACACACACACACAGCCCCCCCTCCCCCCACACACACACACACTGCATATACACACACAAACACATCACATACACCAACAACATATATACCAACAAATACACAACATGTACACATACACACACATACAGCCCACACACACTGCATAAACACACACATATACCAACAAAAACATACGCACACGCACACACACACGCACACATATACACACATACGGACACACAGCCCACACACACACACTGCATAAAAACACGCACAAACACACACTCACATATATACTAACAAACAGACCGACAAACACACACACAGACACACAGAAAAACACACACACACACACACACTGAGACACAGGTCCAAGCAAGATCCGTGTTGCAGTATGGAATTGCATTGCTCCTGCCTGACCTTCTCTGTGCTACTGCAGCGTCTACAGCCATGCGAACATCTGGCTGGATGAGTGCCGGTTCAGGAAGAAAGAGGTAATAATACAACAATTATTCAGCCGGCACAGATTCTTAATGAAACAGTGACGGTCGGGTCACATTTCAAACCTTTCTCATTTCGTTTACCAAATCCCTAGTGATCTGTGTCTTTGTCTCCGGCTTTTTCTTAAGGCCTGCTGTCATCTTAGCCACAATGTGAGCACACATATACACACATATACAAACACACTCACACACAAATGCGCACACACACATGCACACACACATACACACACACACACACCCCACACACGCTGCATAAGCACACACACAAACACACAACCTCACATATATACCAACAAGCACACACGCACATGTACACACACACACACACACACAGCCCACACACGCTGCATAAACACACACACAAACACACACTCACACTCAAACAAACACGCACGCAAACCAACACACACACATACACACACACACACACACACACACACACACCACACACGCTGCATAAACACACACACACACACACACACACAGCCATGCTGGTGAGATGATGCTGCTACCTCATTACTGTAAAGGGCCCTGCTGGGGAGAAGCACGGTGAGAGGAGATTGTACAACTCACTGCGACGGAAAATCCAGCACCAAGCATTTGATTGCGGCGCGGACCACAACCCTCAGTAGAAAACATCTTACATCTCGTCACATGTTCCTTCATGCTATGCCTCCTTCATTCAAGCTCCCCCACAGTCTCTCTATTCTTTAAAGGGTTTTATTTGATCTCATTTTCCCCTCCCCCTTTTTAGTGTGATATTATTAGAAAGAGTAAGAGATGTTGAAGTGAAAGAAGGATAACAGATCTCTCCTGTTTCATTCCTATTTATCTTGCTACTCAATTCATCTCTCTCTCTCTCTCTCTCCCCTCCCTCTCTCCCCATCCCTCTCCGTCTCCATTCTCTCTCTCCCCTCCCTCCCTCTCTCTCCCTACCCCCTTCTCTCCCCTCCATCTCTCCCCCTCTTCTGTTTTCCTTCTCCCCCTCCCCACCCTCTCTATCTATCAATCCTTCCCATTCTCTCCTCTCCCCCCTCCATTTCTCTCCCCTGTCTCTCCCCCATCCCTCTCTCTGTCTCCCTCTCTCCACCTCGCCCTCTCTCGCCCCCTCTCTTTCTCTCCCCCTCCCCTCCCTCTCCATCAATCCTTCCCTTTCTCTCCCCTCCCTCCCTCCCTCCCTCCCTCTCTATCAATCCTTCTCTTTCTCTCACCCCCCCTCCCCCCGCTCTGCCCATGTGCGTGGTCAGCACTGGTGGGCTCCGCGGCGGTGACAGCCTGGGCCGTATCGATCCGTATACTCATCCAGATTTACACATGTCCTGTTTAACACGAGCACGAGCAGCCACCCCCGCCGGCTGGAGGGAAACCGCTACGTGCCATGCGGCTCGTGTTTCTCCAGCGCGCGCTCGCGTTCCGTAGGACGGCACGGCGACAGGCAGGCAGGCGGGCGGGCATGGGGTTTAGCGCAGCCATATGGTCGACCTCCACCGCCACGCTCGGGGAACGCCGCCAGCACGGGGGGGGGGGGGGGGGGGGGGAACAGCTTCGTCGTTGTCACCTTTCGTTCCGGGATTCTCCATAGAATCGCAGGCGTTAAGCTGATTCCACATTACTGTTCACAGAGCCGCATCTGCAGCTGAATTGATAACGTATCTTCCGCGTGTTAGTGTCCTTGAGGAAGAACGGGAGAGTGTTTTGGTTTGGAGGTTATTGGGTGGCATAAGAAAATGGCGGTCAGCACAAGGTCAGGTAGGGGGTATGGCGCCCTTGAGCGAGACGCCTGACCCATGAAACGTCTAAAACTAATAAATGTTGTATTTTTGTATGAAACGGTCATCCAATTTCATTCCGATTAAAGGAAAAAGGAAGTTCAAGGTACTGGCCAGGGGGCATTTCGCCATAGCAACATGTAGCATGGTCCCTAGTAGCATAGTAACCCACGTCACAACAGGAGTAAAACACCTGGCAATTAAAGGTCCTAGTAAGTATAGAGAGGCAGCGAGAGAGACTGTGAGCGGGAGGACATCATGTTCACAACATGATGATGGGGTGGGGGGGCTGTGGGCTACTTCACGCTCACTCTCTCTCTCACACACACACACACACACGCACACTCATTCAATCACACACACACACACACACACACACACACAGACCACAATTAACACATGAGTAAAAGTAACACAGAGGCCAAAGAGAAACCGCCAAAGAGAGAGAGCTCTAGAATAGATAGATAGACTGAAGATCGGATAGACAGATAGACAAACAATACAGGGATAAAAAGATTAGACAGACGGACAGACAGGCAGACAGACCAAAAAGATCAAAAGACGAACATAGCAATAGATGAGACGGACAGACAAGGATAAGCGGACGGATCCAGAGATGGACAGGACGGACGGACGGACAGATCGATGGGCAGACAGATCGATGGACGGACAGGCAGGCAGGCAGACACACTGAGGATCCAGCAGTGTCTCTCTCGTCCTCTCTCACCACGCTCCAGCTTTAGTTCAATTAACGCCGTACATCTTCCAGCGGTGTCGTATGGATTGTGCTGTGCAGCCGAGGCGATCATCCCATCCTGCTGTTATTGTCCCCTACTGTCAGTCAAAGTGTCAAGCGTTCCGCGGCCGAGCGGGGAACAAAGTGATTGCGTGTTCGAATTAAAAAAGTTCTCCCCGTCGTTTATGGACTCTGGTTATTTGTGCAACTTGTCGAAATGTTACAAGCAGGTTATGCTTCGGACGTTTTGAAAATCTCGATTAATAAAAAAATTTAAAAACGTGCACGTGCGTGCCCTGCAGCCAAAGACACACTCACACACACACACACACACACACACACACACACACACACACACACACACACACACACATACAAACACACACACACACACCCTTATCTATTTATATACACACACACCTTTTCAAGAACCTGAGACTCTGTGTCAACCCCCTCCCCCTCCCCCCCCACCCACGCTCTACACCTGTCAGGTGTCCTTGCTGGCTTTAATGGAGACTATGTAGAGGACAGGCGGCAGTAGGGGATGAGAGGGAGAGGGGTAAGGGGTGAGGGGCCTGGGGAGGTGGTGGTGGTGGGTGGGGGGGGGGGGGGGGGGGGTGGGGCGGTGTAAGGGGAGGGTGAGGGGACACCGGACAAGCTGCCAGATTCTGTTCCCTGCATCGGCCTGTGCCAGCTCCCCATCACAGTTCATTTCCCGGACTCCCTTCCCTTCCACTGGGCTCAGCCAAGCCTCCTAGCAGGTGTCTATCTCTCTCCTCCATCCATATTATCGCTCTCCTCTTCCATTCTGTCTGTCTCTCCCTCGTGCTCTCAGTATCTCCATCTCTCTTTCTCACTCGCAGTATCTCTCGCTGTCTCTCTCTCTCCATCTCTATCTCATTCTCAGTATTTCTTTCAGTCAGTCCATCTCAGTCTCTCCATCTCTCTCTCTCTCTCTCTCTCTCTGACTCTCTCTTTCTCTCTCTGTCTCTCGCTCTCTCGCTGCTTTATCAAGTCCACAGCATAAGAAAGAAAAGAAGAAATGCTGTGTGTGCTTTGCGGCTGATTTTGCATTCCACTCTTTCATCATCTGTATAATGTATACTTCCACCTTTGACCTGAGGAGAGGTCAGAAAAAGCGTTGGACTAGAGATGTAGAAAATCATGCTTCTAAACTTTTGTTCAAGATATAATCTTATCAACACATTGCTTCCACTTAAAGCTGTCACAACACTGACTTACACTAGTGAACTTTTTCAGCCAGGGCTGGACAAAAGACTTTAGATTACAGATGAAACACCTTTAACCACTGAAACAAGGATAATCAAATGGTACACTCAATGTATAAAACTATTAACCAACTGTACCAATCCCAGCCAATGACAGCTCAGTTTGTGGACTGCTTTTAATTACTTAATTTGGTCTCGTGTTTTTTCTGCAGCATGTCCTTAAACAAAGGATTGTAATTATTTTCCACTGACTCAATCACGCAGGGATCCCTCACTGAGCACGCGTGCAATGTTAATTGGAGTGTTACTACGGCTATGCAAATGTTTCCCTCTGTAAGAGAAATGTGTGATTATGACGGGCCAGAAGTGTGAGACAGTGGAGATGTTGACGCCATGACAACACCATCATTACTTCATGTCACTCCCTCCCTTCACCGGCACACACACACACACACACACACACACACACACACACACACACACACACACACACACACACACACACACACACACACACACACACACACACACACACACTACTACCACTACCCAGAGTGTGAATAACAAGATTTCGTTTTGAGGAAATGCAATTTCAACCCCAAAAGAAATACAGGCAATTGGTGTTGACAACCCTCTTTCACTTTAACATATGGAAAAATATGTGGCATTCAGTGGCCTTTTGTTACACTACATCGGCTGTTATCAGCCACAGCCCCACAGCACTGCCTCCTCTCATCAGCCATTAGGGCGGTTATATAAACATAACAATCTTATAAATCGTAATAGATGAGACGGGATTGAATCAACTGGCGAATAATGGAAAAGAAGCCCAGCCACAGAGAGCCGGGGCCTCTCTGATTGCCTTTGGGTTTCCCCGTGAAGCAGCCAGCTATTCCCCTTAATATAGTTAACACACAGCCTGTCCCTGTCTTCCGCACACCACTAACCCCACTGCCCGCGTGCAGGATGTAGTTACCAAGGTAACGTCTCTAGTGGAGCACAGTTGGAGTGTAATGGTGGGCCCACGGTACACCAGGGTGCCTTTTTCTGTTCCGCCGCCTCGGAGAAGGAAAAGCTCGGTTGCAGAGGACAGAGTTCATTAAGTGGTGTGTAGACAAATCTATACGGCCGATGTAGTCCAAGGTGAGTATACTTGATTAATGCTGTTCACCCTCTTGTTCTGCTACTGCTGCTTCTGTTGACACCCCCTTCCTCCGGAAATTCTATCCTTAAATGCATAATATGCAATAGCACTACTACTATTACTATGATCATGATAAATACTACTACTTCTACAACTGCTTCTTCTGCTTCATCTGCTTTTTCTGGCACTGCTACTACTATGACCACCACAGCTACAATTGTGTTGATTTGGCCCGGGTGGCGTATCAAAAGAAAAGCATACCAAATTCAGCATAAAAATACATGTTTACAACGGAAAATGGAAGTGGAATCGGATGCTAACAACACAAAGAGTCTTGAACCGCGGCAGTTATGTGTGTGTGTGCGTGTGCGTGTGCGTGTGTGTGTGTGTGTGTGTGTGTGTGTGTGTGTGTGTGTGTGTGTGTGGTGTACATCATGTAAACAAATGCATAACATTTCCAGCCGGCAGTACCCCCTACGCACCCCCCCCCCCCCCCCCCCCCGCCCCCTCTTCCCCTGTAGTGAGGAAACAACGGGGGGACTGTATGTTGATTTCTTCTGAGTTGGAACGGGAAAACGGCGCTCCTGTCAGCAGACAGAGGCAAGCAAAGGAAAACCCTCCGCCGGTTTGACATGATTTTGATCAGGTCGTTGGCAGTGTGAAGAGTCTGAAGATATACGCACTGCATTACCCCCAAGGACTCCTTCAATGGGGACACGTTTGACATTGGAAAAGAGTGCGGGTCGACTGTATTTTTCTTTTTTTTGCGGGAAAAGCTTGTGTTTATGGCATTGTGATGGATTCATCGGGTCCAAGTGACTGTGGCCTCTGGGCGGAAGGGAAATGCAAATTCACCCTATGGGGCCAATTAATTAACAACTCATTAAAATGTATGACTGTGAGGCGAACCCAAGCTTAGTCAAATGCTGTCCTTTAAAAAAGAACATTTCAGATTTACATTCCCCTTTGAAACACAATGGGGATTTTCTACATCTACACAACGTCAGCAAGCACAACACAAACAGAAAGAAGCAAACATAAAAATGGAAAACTGATTAATCCAAGCCACCCCCCCCCCTGCCTTCCCAAAAAAGAAGCCCATGGCTGTCACTTTAACTGAGGGGATGGCAATTGAATATTTAAGTATGCGCAGCTAAAAGGGCTGCATCGGCCAATCGCACAGCCTCCGCTCTCCTATTGGCTGAAGCAGGGTAGGGGGGGAGGGCAGGGGTAGGGCCGGGGGGGGGGGGGGGCGCCTTGCACAGCGCTCTGTGTATGTGTGTGAGTGTGTGTGTGTATGTGTGTGAGTGGCCGTGTGTGTGTGAGTGGGGGGGGCGAGTTTTTTTTCCCTCTCCATCCTTCCTGGCTGCGCTCCCCCATTCAAGCCACTGTAGTCAGCAGAAGCAGTAGCTTAGCGGAGCTCTGTGCTGTTCGGAGGCAGCTCCCAGGAACCAGTGAATGACTGCTCTCCTCGGAGTGGAGGAGAGGAGAGGAGCGGCGCCGGGGAGACAGAGACACAGCTGAGGAGCCAGAAACAGAGCGAGAGCAAGAGTGCAAAAGAGAGAGCAACAGGGAGAGAGGGAGAGAGAGAGAGAGAGAGAGAGAGAGAGAGAGAGAGAGAGAGAGAGAGAGACATCAGGAGACAGACAGTGGAGCGGAGCAGAGAGAGGTAGGGGGAGTAGGAAAAGAAGAAATGAAAGAAGGAAGGGAGAGAGCCACTGTCAAGTGCCTGGTCCGCGGAGCACTGCAGCTGCACTAAATCTGGGGGCTGTCACGCCGCCGCGCACCGCAAGCCCCCCCGCCAGACAGCTCGCAGGGAGAGAGAGAGAGAGGACAGGGAGGAGGAAGACACAAAGACACAAAGACGGAAAGAAAGAGAGGATTGATTTAAAGAGGGTGTTTCTCTTCTTCTTTCCTGCTGCTCTTTTGGAAAAGGCAGGGATGGGAACCCGCGGTGGCTCTCCTTCAGCGGCTCTCCAAACTTCCCCCCCAGGGAAGGTGCCTTTGGACCGTCCGGCGGGGAGCAGCGCTTCACACGAGTGACGGGAAGAGAGGAGACTCAGAGAGAGAGAGAGGACCGCCGCGAGAGGAGAGGAGAGAGAGGAGAGAGGAGAGGAGAGGAGAGCGCTCCACACAGACAACAGACCGGCGACAGAGGAGCCCCGCGCTCATCTCCTGGACGGGATACCGCGCTCACAGGGAAGGGAAGCCAGGACCCGGGAGGACACAGCTCTCTGTTCACCGCTCGCCCCTCCGCTCCAACCTCCCCACCACCGCCACCACCGCCACCGCCGCCGCCGCCGCCACCGCCACCTGCTGACCCCTCCACCCTCCCCGCCCTCCCACCTCCACCCCTACCACCTCCACCGGACCCGTACCGCCCGCCCGCCCGCCTACCCGGAGAGTGGCGGCGCATGCTCTTCTTCTCTGCATGTCCTGATCCCCACTGCTCGGCAGTCGCACAACACTCATGGTCGATGCCAAGGGAAGGAACATGAAATGTCTGACCTTCTTGTTGATGCTTCCCGAGTCGGTCAAGAGCAGGTCCAGTAAGAGCCCCAAGACGGCCAGCCCCAGCGGCAGCTCCAAACTGCCGCCGGTCTGCTACGAGATCATCACCCTGAAGGGAAAGAAGAAGAAGAAGATGGCCGCGGATATATTTCCCGCCAAGAAGTCGCCGTCCGGGTCCAACGACGGCGGCGACAGCTCCGTCACCAGCACCACCATCACCACCAGCCCCAGCAGCAGCAGTGACAGCAGCAGCAGCAGCAGCAGCAGCAGCGGCTCGGTGCAACAGTACCACCAGCAGAACCTCAACAACAACAACACCATACAGAACTGCAACTGGCAGGGACTCTATTCCACCATCAGAGAGAGGTGGGTGCTCTTGTGCCTTCAGACCGCTGGCCCCCGGCGGCAGCAGGGACCGACACGGTTCACCCTCACCTTGGTGGAGCTTCACTGGCAGTGAGCTGCGCAGGTTAAAGTGCGATACATAGTGGAGGGGGGGGGGGGGGGGGTTTGAGGACAGCTTTGAGACAGAACGTTGAACTGTGAGGTTTGACATGTAAGGGGCATGGCGTGAAGCGCATGGGTTTCAGCATTGGCATGGGTCTGTTGTGTGTGCTGTGTGTGTGTTTGTGCGTGTGCCCTTGGGGGGGTTGACCATGGCTGTGTGTTAAGGCATCGTACAGTGGATGGGGAATAGAGTGTAGTGAATGCGTGCGTGTCCGTTGTGGTTCAGATGTGTGTGTTTCTGTGGTGTGTGCACAGCTCTGTGTCTTTTCTCACGGGTGCCTTGTTAATGGATGTTTATGCGTACATGCATCCTTCTGCTTTTGTGCGTGCGTGTGTGTGTAGGTAGGTAGGTCTCCCTGCTGCTCTGCCCTTAATCTGCCGGGGCTGCTATAGCTCTGCTCACTGCCTCTCCAGTCTCTCTACACCACACGCACGCACGCACGCACGCATGCACGCACGCACACACGCACACACACAGACACACACACAGTCACTGTGACCCGAGCTCAGGGCTGCTGACATGCACCGGGTGTGTTTGATATGCACAACAGGCGGAGGGTTGCTGTGCACTAAAAGCACAATGTTTACCTTGGCCTATCAGTAGAAGACCCCAGATGTCCAGGCTGAAATGTGTGCGCTTTGTTGTGGCGCCAGAACACCATGTAGCTGTTTGTCTGCCCCAAACTGTGACATGTTCCACCACTCCATAATATATGAACCCTGGCTTTGTTATTGGTTCCATTCTTTCAAAGTGAGGATTTTCCAACGGGCTCGACGGTGTCCACTGGCCTGTTGTGGCACACTTCACTAATCCACAGACACAGATGTGTACGTGTTAAACAGTAAATCAATACAGGGCGTTGCTTGTGAATATGATGCCGATCCATGCATGATGTCAATGTTCTTCATCTGAGACCTGACAGGATTATTGGACTCACTTTGATGACAAATGATTCAAAGACATCTCGGTTAATCTATTTCATATGGAAAAGGTAATCTTTTCATGGCAGGTCGTCGGATTACCATCCAGTCTTCATATTGATATTCTAACGTTAAAAAACACCCAGATTGGTTTTGTGGTTGTTTTCCAGCTTTCTCATGCTCTCCCCCCCCCCCCCCCCCCCCCCCCCCCCGCCCCCGTACATGCACCACGCTAACACCTTCCTCCTATCGCTCTGCTTCACAGGAACTCTGTGATGTTCAACAATGAGCTGATGGCAGATGTTCACTTCCTGGTGGGTCAGCCCGGAGGAACGGAGCGGCTGCCCGGACACCGGGTAAGGCTCTCATCACGCAGTCCTGTCACGGCCGCCACTGTCGCCGCCGCTACCATTAATAAACAGCGCGTCAGCCGGGCCAAATGTTGTTGGTTTACATCTTATCAGCATCGCTCCCGCACGCACACATAATTATGCGCGCACAAGCACACACACACGGAACCACATGCGTGCACGTGCACACGCAGCGTTTAAACACAGTTTGCCAGCGATAGTGGCCCTTTTGTGCTCCGTCTTTCACTTTAGTGCCACGTGCCTCTGCTTCTGCTGCGAGACACTCTTCTATTATTTATGCAAATGAGACCGGGTGATGGACGGGGGAGTGTTGGGGAGGGAGGGAGGGGAAGGGAAGGGCTGCTCTCATTGGCTGCCATCGCACCCAGGGTTAATTCCATTGCACTCTGGGTCAAATTCCCTGTGTCTGCTCTTTGGCGGGTTTCACCCCAACTAGCACCACCACCACCCTGCTGCATTTATTGTTATCTTCTTTAAAATATATAATATAATATTAAATATAATATTATTATATTGTTAAACATTTAAATATGCTATATTCTTTATGGGCCTTTTCTTTCTATTTCCCCTTTTATTCATTTAATTGCCAATTTAGGCATTTGTTACAATCTTCAAGTTTTTTTCTCTGCAACGGCTTATATAAGTAGAACGATTACGAGGGCCATTTGGTGGTTTATACTCACGCAAAGCTAACTCCCATTATTTCATCACGATCCACCTGTGAGGCTCCCCCGACCTCGCTGTTTTCCAGACGTTCATGGTCATTCTTTTTAAAGGTCTGTCGTATTCTTGTAAGCCCCGTACCCCCACACGTAGCAGGACATCACTGTCAAGGCTCTGGGTGAATAGGAGCGCACAGTCATGTGTAGAAAATATGTAGAAAGGGATTCAGCCGCCACTTTTCCACTACAATTAATTGCAATGACCGTCCGGTTCACATTGGCCTGTCGCCCACGGTTTGCTGAGTCAGTGAGTGTTTGCGGATGATGTTTTTTTGGCCGTTGAACTTGAGTGGAAAGCATTTTGAGAAAGGACATTTTAGATGATTAGACTGCTTCCTGTATTAAACCAACAGTGATGATGTTGTCCTGCCCTGCGGTTTTTATGACATCCATTTGGCATGAATTCAGATTCTCAATAGCAATTTCATCTACCAGGTAACCGTTTTCCTCGGATGGATTGATGGCACACTTGAGAGATGTGCGACATTTCGTTTTTTATCTTTGTCGCAGTCTCGTTAGTCATTAGCAACTTGAATTTCAAGTCACCCCATTGAGAGTAAATATGTGATTTTTAAGGTTTTCACACACACACACACACACACACACGGACACGCACGCACACACACAGGCAGGCACACACACACACACACACACACACACACACACACACACACACACACACACACACACACACACACACACACACATGCACACGCGAACACACACACACACACACACACACACACACACACACACACAAGCAGAAATGCATGCATGAATTACTTGAGTATAATTGCGGTATTCACCAGTCCTTCTATGTTACATCCTGAAATCATCCTGGTATTGTGTTGCCTCTGATTTCATCAGCAGATAAGTTCATTCATTAACAGCTGTAAACCAAACGTGTGGTTGTATTGCTCTCCATTCACTTGTGCTCTTTGGATTGTTCGCACATTTCTTTCGGCAGCGGTGGCTGGGGATTGGGTGCGTTGGATATGTGTCTCTCTTTGTCCCCAGAGGGAATGGGGGTTGTGAATCTAAGCACCGCTCACTGTGCAGGAACCTTCTAATGACTTTACACTGATACACACCGAAACATTGTACAGCGTTCTTTGTTTAAGACTGAAAAGAACTGCAGTGCAAATAAATTACGATTTTGACAACTTCCTACAATTACACGTTTCCCCCCTCTCTGTGCAAATGTGTCAACATCACGGCAGACAAAGAAATTCATGTTGTAGTTTTTGATGTGTTCTTGGCTCTCATACTCTCTCTCTCTCTCTCTCTCCCAACAGTATGTTTTGGCTGTGGGCAGCTCAGTGTTTCATGCAATGTTTTACGGTGAGCTGGCGGAAAACAAGGGTGAAATCCGCATCCCTGATGTGGAACCAGCAGCATTCCTTGCCATGCTGAAGTGAGTGTAATGATATTCTTCTATTTCAATAAACTCTTGAAGGCACCAGATTTCATGTATTTCTGTCCCCTTTCGGTTCCTAACCCATTTACAATAGGGGTACGTTTCATATCTCTTCACTCGAGGCGATGGTTAAATTACCTGTAATGTGCCAACACTGAACACCAAACCCGTCGTCTATTAAGATAGGAGCTTCCAATATACTCGCCACCGTTTCAGTTTAGTCCCCGTTCTAATCGCTGTTTGGAACCAGGCGGGACTGTCACAGGACAAGATGACCCATTTCTTTACGTTGCTTCCAAAAGGAAAAACGTGTAATTCCTTTCAACTCTCAGAGTGGTATACGAACCCATTTGTCACATATTCGCATTTTCCTTCAAGCTGAATCACTCCCTATTGTTTATTGCCTTGCTCTCCTTCCTGTCCCAAGCTGTTTTTCTATTAACTCAAGCCTTCCACGTGTGGATCAATCCTAAATGCCAGACTGTATGAGTAACGCAATCACTTCTACCGCGCTTCCAATTACACTTTTTGTACAAAGAAGAAGGGGGGGGGGGGGGGGGGGGGCGGTCATGGGATAACTTAATAAAAAAAGGCGTATCTACACTAAACACAAACACCACTTCCAACTAACAGTCTGAGAGCTAATACTCCCCCCTTCCCCCCCCCCCTTCACACCCACAGGTACATCTACTGCGACGAGATCGACCTCAGCGCCGACACGGTGCTCGCCACCCTCTACGCCGCCAAGAAGTACATCGTGCCGCACCTGGCGCGCGCCTGCGTCAACTTCCTGGAGACCAGCCTGAGCGCCAAGAACGCCTGCGTGCTGCTCTCCCAGAGCTGCCTGTTCGAGGAGCCCGAGCTCACGCAGCGCTGCTGGGAGGTGATCGACGCGCAGGCCGAGCTGGCGCTGCGCTCCGAGGGCTTCTGCGACATTGACGCCCAGACGCTGGAGAGCATCCTGCAGCGGGAGACGCTCAACACCAAGGAGCTGGTGGTGTTCGAGGCGGCGCTCAGCTGGGCCGAGGCCGAGTGCCAGCGCAAGGACATCACGCTGTCCATCGACAACAAGCGCAAGGTGCTGGGCGAGGCCGTGTACCTCATCCGCATCCCCACCATGGCGCTGGACGACTTTGCCAACGGCGCGGCGCAGTCGGGCGTGCTGACGCTGCACGAGACCAACGACATCTTCCTGTGGTACACGGCCGCCAACAAGCCCGAGCTGCAGTTCGCCAGCGAGCCGCGCAGGGGGCTGAGCCCGCAGCGGTGCCACCGCTTCCAGTCCTGCGCCTACCGCAGCAACCAGTGGCGCTACCGGGGCCGCTGCGACAGCATCCAGTTCGCCGTGGACAAGCGGGTGTTCATCGCCGGCTTCGGGCTGTACGGCTCGAGCTGCGGCTCGGCCGAGTACAGCGCGCGGATCGAGCTGAAGCGGCAGGGCGTGCTGCTGGGCCAGAACCTCACCAAGTACTTCTCGGACGGCTCCAGCAACACCTTCCCCGTGTGGTTCGAGTACCCGGTGCAGATCGAGCCCGACACCTTCTACACGGCCAGCGTGGTGCTGGACGGCAGCGAGCTCAGCTACTTCGGGCAGGAGGGCGTGACGGAGGTGCAGTGCGGCCGGGTGACCTACCAGTTCCAGTGCTCCTCAGACAGCACTAATGGAACCGGCGTGCAGGGGGGACAGATCCCCGAGCTCATCTTCTACGCTTGAACTCTTTCATCTTCTGGTCTCCCCTGGCCTGGAGACACTTTACATCAAAAGGGTACAATGAGTAACATTGAGTTGGCATTAGTTAATGCAGGGATAAGTATCGACAACGGTTAACTAACAGCTAATTAACAGTTAAGTCATGGTTTGATCCTTTACTAATGGTGTTAGTTAACTTGTCAACTAAGGTATCTTTTTATACATGAACTAGGTTTAGCAGTAAGCATCATATGATGATGAATAAATGAATCTCTTAGTTAACATGAACCCCAGTAGTACACATGAACACATGATTACTAGACCGTTTGTTAACTGTTAGTTCATTGTTGGTTAGTGCTTATTGATTTAGCTAATGTTATATAAAGGTTAATTCTTGTACCCTTATTGTTAAGTGTTACCACTCCACTTTAAAAGACACTTAAGGAGATATAGCTGTCTATAATGCCAGTCTTTGTCAATGCCTAATAATCACTTTTGTGCGAAAAAATAAAGACAAAAAAAGCAGAGGAAAAACTTTAAAAGGATCCCGAGGGATTTGTACAGTTTGTAAGATGTCAAAGTGAAAAGCCAACTGGCTGGATCTGTTGAATCTTGCCTCCAATTGGCAGGCAAAAAGCCCTCAAGAAAGAATCTTTTTGCTATTACTGTGCATGTATAAATGTGTAAAAGTTCATAAATGTAACTGTATATAGTGTACTGCCACTTTTGTGGCCAGTCCTTAAAAATAGCTTCTATAATTAATATGCTATGTTTATTATTTGTATGCTTGCATACAATGCACATATATAAACATATGGATATATATATACAGTATATATACATATATGTGTATATATATAACCATATATGTATATATAAACATAAATATGTATATATACACATACAGTATATGTTTATACATATATGTATGTGTGTATATATGTATGTATATGTATATGTATATGTATAGCAATAGTTGACTTTATTTTTCAATTCGATTAGCACTATTATCACATACAGTATTAAAGTGGAACAGAAAATAAGGCCATGCCTTCATGGACAGAACTCTGATTACTGTTCAACAGCAATTCTATCTTAAAAAATGTCACACCCGTTATCGTCGTTTTGTATTTGAGTGTTGCAATTGAAACCTTCAGCTTTTGAGACTTTCAAGATAGTGATGTGGCACTCAAAGAGAGCTTGAGGACATGGGAGGGAGGTCTTAGACTAGGCAGCACCAGGAAGCACTACACGTAATGCGACCATCCCTCCCCCCACGCCCAGCCCCAGCATCCTCTGTACTTGTCGGAAGCAGATTTCCCCCGAACCACAAACCACTTATTGCTATCCACTCCACCATCTCTCCCGCCGCAACGCCTCCAACATCAGCGGCGCCTAGGTTTACGGTCGAAATAACTGAGAAGAATGAATTGATGCTATTGAGAGGAAATGCCGATGATTTCTTCTCTTTTGTTTTTTGGTTTATTGTTATTTTTGTTCACTCGTTTTCTCAAGGGGGTCAATGTCAATGGTTGAGTCAGTGTGTGTGTGTGTGTGTGTGTGTGTGTGTGTGTGTGAGAGTGATGTGAGGCAGCATACAATGAAGCATTTAACAAATATAATGCTGAATAATTGCACCGATCTGAGTTTGGGATTAGATGTGTTAGCCTTTTTGATCTTTTTTTTATTTGTCATTTCAACTTTGTGATATCGTATCTGCTTCTATGTGTGAGGTAAACATCCACGCTTGTGTCTGTATTGGGGACAGCAGAATTAACCGGGCAGTCTGAGGTTCATTTCCTGCGTTTACATGCTACAGTGCTGAGAGACCTATGAATGTGTATGACTGTCAATGATGCAAATAAAACCAAACAGGTGGTACAAGCTGTTTTTTCTGTATCCTGCTTTCCCCCCACGAAAAACAGGGAATCTACCATGAACAGAGAGAACAATAGATCAAAGACAGAGCGAAGGAAATGCTTGTTGTTGTTTTGCGCTGATGATGGATAATGGGCAAAGGCAATTTTCAATGTACTACTCGCTCCCTGTCTCTCCTTACCATGTTTGCATCACACCAAAGAGGATTACGCTAAACCCCCTCTCTCTCTCTCTCTCTCTCTCTCTCTCTCTCTCTCTCTCTCTCTCTCTCTCTCTCTCTCTCTCTCTCTCTCTCTCTCTCTCTCTCTCTCTCTCTCTCTCTCTGAGTATGATCAATGTGAAAGCAATACCAATTAGAAGAGGCTGTACCTGTGCAGCATTGGCTCTGCGATAACATCCCGATAGGCGTAAACATAAAAGGGCAAAACGAAAAGATAAACAGAAGCAACAACTGGCTTTGGTTTTTACACCACTTCAACACATTCAGTCACAGTTGGGCCCACATTGATCATTTTAGTCTGGTGTGTGTCCAGTTGGATACAACATCAATCTTATTTTGCCTTCTTATTATCTGTCAGGAGACGTCAATATCAACATGTATATATATATTCGTTTTACTTCACAATCTTCGACTTTCAGCGAGTGTTATCTCGATTCTGTCAAATGCCAAGAAACGATCTGGAAACACTAAAGCGCTCCACTCCTGATGTGGCAGAGACGCGGCTATTCGACCGCCTGGACCTATTGATGTCGGCTGGTGAACAAAGAAACAATAGTTCCAGACCGCGTTGCAACACAAAGCCCACGGGTCAGACTGGTGCCTGGATAAACAAACAAGACACACCACGTTAGACCATGCCAAACAGGTAAAACACTGGATTTTAAAAAGGAAACATTTCACTTACATTTACATTTAGGGCATTTAGCAGATGCTTTTATCCAAAGCCACTTACAATAAGTACAGTTGAAGAAAAACAGCAATATATCACGTCAGTACAGTAAGGATGTCCATAGAACCAAGTACTAACAATCCCTAGGTTAACCCATTCCCCGTAAACAACAAAGCTAGGTATGATAAGACGCTACACAATGCACAGTACTATTTTTAAGGACGTACATCCGTTTGTATGTTTGTAACCAGCGACCTACACCAACGATGACCTGAAACCGTGAGACGCGAACACATGTCTTACTACACCAACACATACATGGTGATGCTGTACAAAGCCGCTCTGACCCAGAGTGAAGGAGGATGGCAGCGAGTTGATTACTCAGACACTCAATAACGTCCGGGGCAAGTTTGACATAACCAGTGAGCATGACGCCCCTGAGGAATTGAACTCAATACGCTGCGGGACCGGGGTGGCGCTCGGCCATTCCTCCCCATCGTGGGGCTAATGTCAAGGGCCACCTCATTCATTTTGTTCGGGGTGGGGGAGGGTGGGGGTGGATGCCTGGGTAAGGGGTCTCACAAAGGAGGAAACGCACGGTGGCCCTAGGTTTCGTCCCAGAACGGTGCCTTCTCCCTCCCGTCTCCCTCGCGATCGACGACACCCGATATCCCGAACAGCGCAGAGAATTAAACCCGAGGTCTGAAAACTTCTAACCCAGCTGCTAATGGGTTTTCACCCCTTTAACAACAAGCTGCTGAGTTGTAGAGAAACGGCAAGGGAAGGGAGGTTATACACATGCAGGTGTGCAGGTATCCACCGGCAGATTTAGCTTCTTCTGAGTAAGGTTTTCCAGAAGTGTCTACAAACAGTTTTTCCCTTTCCCTTGGTTTTTTCTGGTTCAGTGCTGGTCAAGGTCAGCGAGTAAGGGCAGGATAGCTTCCCTATGTCTTTCAGCACAGCGCCGTCAAGCTGTGAGGGGAATACGGCCACTGGAGAGCCCGTTCTTTCACACGGCCGCAGGATCAAAGCACAGACTTTGTGTTCGCTCCTCTGATTAATTGCAAAGAGCGCTGTTTATCTATCAAACCCTTCCCCGAAAGCACCAGTCACCAGTGCATCCATCACAGGCCCATTATGTGATTAGATGGTACTGGGTGTAAGTGTTTCAAAAGCATTCGGAAAAGGGCAAATTTGTTGATGCCGAAGAAAACGTCTCGTATTCCCTTCTCTGTGATGGGAAATGTAATCAAATGTAATGAAGCTTGAAACAAAATGTACACTTGGGCATCAATGGGGGTTCTGTCAGCGGACGTGAATAAATAAAACATGCATTATTAATAAAGGTTTTGGTGTAATGAGTGAATCGCTCCGGGCATCATAAGATCCACGTGAGGAGAAACTTTGGATATTTGACTTTACGCTTTCACAAGTCTGACGCCTCTCTTTCACGCCACGCGCGACACAATCACGGCGCAGTGATTTCCATGAATCCTATTAGCACGGACCCCAGCTGCTCTCGGGAACTTCCTCGCCGTCATGACTGACACGCCAGACGTGCGTTGTCTTGCAGTTCAAGAAATGAGGACAATGCTGTGGATGAGGTGCAATACCCCTCCCCCCGCATGCACACGCTAACACACACACACGCAGGCAGGCACACACATACACACACATATGCGCATGCGCACACACAAACACACACACACACACACACACACACACATACACACACAAATGCACTTGCAAATACACGCATACACACACTCGCGCACAAACACAAACACACACACAAACACGTTTGTTTGTGAGAAGCCATGAGACCATGAGGGTTTATATGTCTAAACGTTCCTTATATTGTGTTTTGATTAACGCTCACTGGAGGATTCCAGACTGGGGATTCCACAGCGGGAAGCGTGTGGATTACCAATGATCAGGAGCCCTAATGGCCCCGGGAAGATCGATGGCACTCAGCTCATCCAACAATGGAGGAGCAAACAAGTCAAGGAGGCGTCGCGTTTAGGAGAAAGGAGGCGGTTTGCTCACCTGATGGACGTTTGGGTTCGAACCATTACAGCTGCAGCGTTTACTGCTGGACCGTCGCCTCCACTGGCTCAGGATTACTGGTGGATGAGCTCCTGAATGCGCTGCTGTGTTGTCTATCAATATTCTGTCACTGATTATTGATAGACGACACAAAGGCGCATTCACCCAAGACCGACAGTCAATGGTAACCCTTTACAACAAGGGCACATCCATTAACCATTAATTACCATTAGTTAACGCCCAAGTAACCATCGTTAGGTAGCATTAGCATAGTGGTTAGGGTGAGGGGATTGGAGTTATCCCTAACGCCCTCACTCTAACCCCCATGCTAATGCTATATAATAATGCTTAATAATAAAAACCCTAACATTATGCTAGAAGCGGTAATGTCTTTATTAATACCATTCTGAACATGAACACCATCACCTTAGTTAACATCAAATCCAAAACCACTTTATTAAACCCTCTGGCGGCAATTTGTAACGAGCAGCTTGTATACAGAGAACAGTAACACAACAACAACAATACAACAACATGAACGGCATTAGTAAACAAATTAGTATAGGATTACTAGAGCAGTAAACTGTTAGTAAACGGCTAGTTAATGCTCCTTTGCTTAATGCTCTGGCTAGTTAATGCTCCTTTGAAAGGTTAATTCACGTATCCTTATTGTAAAGTCAATCCATGTTGGGTTGGAGAGATCTTTCTGTGTTAAGACTCTTAATGAGGAAAGATTCATGCATCGTGTTGTGGTTGTTTCTTTCCACGTGTCACGTTGAAGCATATTTGCCAAAATGAAATAGGTTATGCAATGTGGTCACTATCTTCCTGACTTCACCGTGACTCACACACTCTCTGCACCTCTCGCACAACTTGCCAACTGTAAATAAGCATCTCACAAACTGAGGGTCAGAGACAAGCAGAGACATTCCAGTTTTCTCACTTTCCACTGAAAAATCAACCGTACAACCGCGCGCGCGCGTGTGTGTGTGTGTGTGTGCCTACGTGCGTGTGTGTGTGTGTGTACACGTGAGTATGTGCACGTGTATGTGTGAGTGTATGTGTGTGCGTGTGCATATGCATGTGTGCACGTGTGCAGTTTCCTAGAGGCTGACCACATCCAGCTGTTCGTGACCACATGGAATCAGCAGCCAAGCACTCCAGGCAATCACAAACTCACTCCACCATATCCTGACCACTCCCACCTCATTCCCATATTCTTCATTTCAAATGAATAACTAATGGAGGAATGGGGGCGGGGGGAGCAGTGAGATAAAATGAGCAAAATCCCATTAAAGAAGAACAATATTCAGGGGTGGATGTATCTTTTATAGTTAGATTCAGACAATTCCCTTTTTCCCCTATTCCCCTTATCGCTATGGGGTAATCTGGACCGGATCTTAGAGGGAACGTTTGTGTACATGGCAGAATTTAAGTGCTGGATTCCCATTATGTTCGGGAGCCTCTGAACACACAGCCCACTCTGTGCCTTAAAATAAATAGTGTGCGCAAAACTGGCCCGTAAGTGTTATTAGACTGTCAGGCAAGGGCTGCTGAAGGTTACAGTGAATTGCTGTAATCCTAAAAGTAACACACACACAGACACAAAGACTCTCACGCACGCACAGACACACGCATACAAAGACACACACACACACACACAAAGACACTCACGCACACAAAGACACACACACACACACACACACACACACGCACACACACCTTATTACATTTAGAGCAAGCTGGTTGCAGCCAGCATTGCAGGAACGAAGAGAAGGAGGTGAGAGAGAGAGAGAAGGAGAGAGAGAGAGAGAGACAGACAGAGACAGAGACAGAGACAGAGACCAGAATGCACAAATCAAGGCAGCCCTCTATGCCCAAGCCTGTTAGCATTGAAGCAAAGCAGACCTTTCCCTGATAATTATCACTTAGGTTATTAGTGCAGACGCTAATGCGGCAATTAATCAAATGCCAGGATGGTGAAAGGTCACAAGGTCCGGGTCGTAGGGGCAGACGGGAACCCGATACCCGCATACGGTCCTCCGTCATCCCACCTGTCGCCCAGCCCCCTCCCTGGAAGAACCTGGAAGATCACTCCAAATAATGTCCTATTAGCTCTGTACGATTCGTTCAGCAGGCAGCCTTCATCTAATGCTAAACAGCACAGCAACGTCTCCAGATTCTCTCACTCTCTCTCTCCCTTCCTCTCTCTCTCTCTCTCTCTCTCTCTCTCTCTCTCTCTCTCTCTCTCTCTCTCTCTCTCTCTCTCTCTCTCTCTCTCTCTCTCTCTCTCTCTCTCTCTCTCTCTCTCTGTGATGTTTCAGCTGGGAGAACACCTTCACCACAGGACTCGTCCCACCCATGAGGGCTGTTGTCTCCGGCAGAAGGGACCCGGGACGTGGGGCCACATCCATGTGTTCATGTTTTACTTATCAGTGTTTTATTCATTCGCTCCGGGCCTCTGCTAAATCGCTTCCCCCGGGGTGCCGGGGCTCGGAGCGTTTCAAAGGACCATTTCTTAAAAGCATAATCTTGTCCGATTATGCCCTTGTTTGTAGCAACGGCTGTTTTTGTGGGATGCATCAATTCGAAAAGGGCCTTGATTATCACGGGATATGGACAGCTGGAGAGATTGGACTCTAGAAGACATCCTTCAACTTTTGACAGTCTCCCACCGCACACTCCAGCCCCGGTAATCAGACAAATAGAGCAACAACAAATAAACTCACAAAAGCAATCGTACCGGTCACACAAAGCAAGAGATGTCCCTTCATTACATCGTTAATACACAGCAGAGGTAAATATCCTGTCCACGCACGAACGGTGTACTCGTCCTATGAGCCACGCGATTCACTCGCGAGGACACTGCTTTTGTGTGTTTTTCTTTGGCTGTGCGTCACTGGGATGGATGCATCGGGGGAGATCCGTTGTGCTAATGCAGTTCGTTATCACTCCGGCCTTCACTCCCCCTCCCTATATAGACCTGTCACCGTAATGGTAGAGCCCCATCAGAAACCCCAGCCCTGGCTGGTGGCAGCCTCACACGGCGCAGCGGGAGGGGGCCGACAGAGAGAGGGGCTGAGCCCTGCGGGTTTCAACAACTACAAACCCTGTTCACACTGAAGCACGTCCACCGAGGCGCGGCTCTGTGTCTTTGATAGCGTGGAGTGAGGGAGAGAGGGCCCCCATCGGCTCCCTAGGGCCAGAGATAATGAGAACCGCGCCTACTAAACACGATGTACGGGCTCCCGCGCAAATAAGCTACAACATTGATCTCCACAGTGTCTCTCGACCATCTCTCGTTCTCTCTCTCTCTCGGCCATCTCTCGCTCTCTCTCTCTTGACCATCGCTGAGGATGAGGATGCTTATGTCTCTCACTTTCGGCTCTCGCTCTCTCTCTTTCTCCTTCTCTCTCTCTCGCTCCATCTCTCTTGCTCTCTCTCTCTCTCTCTCTCTCCCTCTCTCTCTCTCTCTCTCTCCCTCTCACACAACTACTCTATTTACCTTTTCTCTATGCATGTGGTATTTGTGTGTGCGTCTATATGTTGATATGAAAGTGAGCAGGTTTGTTTGCGGCCCCCCATTCTAAATCGGTACCACAAAAACGTGTGTGTGTGTTGCGCACACGTGCGTATGTGTGTGGGCAACACACACACACGGTTATGCCAAATCAAGACATTACTATTTCACATTTCAGGCGACTGTACATTGTGTGATTTGCTTTCACCGAAACGAGGCAGGAACAAAAACTGGATATTTTGATGTGCTTTCAATTTCATACCGTCAGTCAACAGTACCTGCTTCTGAATTTGTGCACTGAAATGAATGGATAAGAACCATTCTGTCAATAATGAGATTCTATTGTCAAACAAATCAGTGAAATGAGGCAGACCGGGAGTCAGCAGTATTCCACCCTGCAGTAACAGCTTTCTTGTCCCTACACGCTTTCTGAAAGAAGGAATTGTATTGCTGCAGAGGAGTACCTTTCTTCCTCCTCTTAACATTAATATGACAAATAATATCTCTCACATCTAGCACTTCCTTTGTACAAATTATTGTGATGAGAAGAATAGCGTTTGCCATTGAACAGAGCGTTGCGTGCGAGATTTCTTTAAAAATAGAAAACTAATAAAAAAACGGTCTGCTTTTCGGGCCGGACTTTCACAATGTATTGTCCTCATGCGTTTTATGGCGTATATACCGGGGAATCTAGTTATAGAGCCTCTACCGACGTCTTTGGAACGAGAAACTAAATAAAACTACACTGTGTGAAATACATTCGCTTTTCTGTGCAATGGTAAAAAAAAAAACGAGGCATTACAGAAATGCTCTTGTACTAAAGATCCTATACACATCATAGTCATAAACGCTGTGAAACTGATACAGCAGCAATAGCTGTGGAAATATCTCTGTATATCTGAATATAATCACCGTTACAGCTGCCCTATCGGGGCATGATTGTCAAGCTGATAATAAATGTGATGTTGGTGAAGCAAAGAATTTCTCTCATCAAACTATTAGCTTGGGTAATTAGCTGCAGCTGGCTCAGCTGTAAGGAGACAGTTAGCGCGCTGCTGTGATGCGACACTCTTCCACTTATGTTGTGATTTACATGGTTCAGGAATACTGCAATGTCAATTGCTCGCACTTTATTACAATTAGTTCTCTCGGGCAAAATACTATTTATTTGATATCATGTAATTGGAAAGTAAAAAACATGACAGCGTGATAGTTGACAGCGTGAAGTCTTATATGATATGTTTACGTCTTTATATCTTGTACTCTTTCATTATGTTATCGCTATACTGTTCTTACTTTATACTTTCTTAGATTCTATAATATAGAAGTATATATATATATATATATATATATATACATATATATATGTATATATATATATATAAGAACATAGTTTTTCTTAATGAAGTTTGAGAAGATATTTTAGATTTGTTTTGTTGTTGATGCTGCTTCCTCAGACCAATTTGGAAGTCCATTTCCTCCCAAAACGTCTCACAAAGAAAGTATTTTTTACCTCACCACCTTCACAAATACCATAAAAGGTACCTAGGTTTCCTTCCCCTGGCCTTCCGAAATCACTTCCTCTCTCCCTTGAGATTCAGAATCCCATCCTGCGTCAACCGATCACAGGACACGAGGTGAATAAATGCCGTGTTCATTGGAAGTACTTTTCTGCACACCATTGCACACATTTTGTATGCCCCCTCAGTCTCGGAAGCCTGGAACCTCTCTGTATTACTTATGTAGGCGATGTTCCCTTGGAACGGAAAACGGCAGTAGCATACCTGATCTGATGGATGGACCATCCTATAGATGTCAGGGGGAGGGCTGAGGCAATGATGACATCTTCACACTGCATGATGGATGTAACGAGAGCGACCGGAAATCTGGGGTGAGCTGCTGGCTTCCCCATGAGGACCCACCGCATGACGCCTGTGAAGCACAGGAGTTTAGAGCAGCCGGCTGGAATACATGCATGGCAAGTGTAATGATATCCACTCAAGGGAGCCCCATAATGAAGACAGTGTTTGCGGACGGGCTTAGCAGAGATTGCGTCGGAGCAGACGTGTGCTTGTTTCTGAAGTACCTGGCATCAGCTGTACGATGCAAAAACAGGACTGTGTTTGCTCAGTGTTTGAACTGAGCTGTATTGTATTGATTAACATTGAAACACACGTCCCTGTGGATACAAATGATAATGACAATGAGGACGTATCATGTGTTTGAAAAAACGCAAGGGGACCTGTCGTCCTCGACCAGGAAAAAACAATACTACACACTGTCCCAACAATGCGAGCCCTGCGTTTGATATTCACACTTATTCAGTTTGCCATGTTTCACGAGTGTCTCATGAATAATTTCCGAGCGCTGAATGTAAACGAAAACCAGAGGGAAATATTCCTGACACTACTAATTAAAATCGAGACGCGCGTCGAACGAGTGTCCCGAAATACATAAGAAAACAATGGGACGATGAGGGGAATAATGACGAGGATAAACACCAGCGCAGCACTAATGAAGGGCCCGCTGATTGTTAATGACGGGCAGGAGAGGAAAAGCCTTCTCATCCACTGAAATCAGAGCGCCTAAACGACAGGCCGTGTTCCACTCGCTGTCACCGTATGGCGGGTAGTGCGACGCGTGCGCACACCAACCGGAAAAAAAGCCAACCGACGTGTCAGAGCTCAGCAGAAGCGGAGCTTAGCAGAAGTGGTGAGGTTTTTCTTCCATTGAACAGTGATCCATCTCACCACCCCCCCACCCCAACACACCACACCCCCACCCCCGCCCTCCTCCCGTCCCCCCTGGCCCCCCTCGCCACCCCCCCCCCCCGTCCCCCCGGTCCCCCTCGCAGTGCATCACACTCATAACGCCGGTGGAGGAGGAGGAGGAGGAGCCGGTGGAACTCTCATTTCTCAATGATGAAATTCCTTTGATCTCGCCTATTTTCCATAACAAAGAGCCACATAAAGCATTCGATGCGCTATAGTGTCACTGTAAACCAGCAGTCAGGTAGGGGGTGGGGGTTGGCGGGGGGGGGGGGGGTATGTTGCCAACGCAGTGTTCTCTACTTCCAGGAACGCATTGAACACATCGAAGGTTGTGCAATATTTGCGGGTGCCTTGCTTAAGTTAAAGACCGCACCGCCTCGCCACCCATCCGTGAAGCCAGACGGTGAAAGACTCGTGCAAGGGGCTAATTCACTTCATTATTCAGTTGGCGACGCAATTTGCTGCCCATCAATTACACAGATTTCGTGTCCAGATACATTTAATATATTTTTCTACTAATTTAATTGGTATAATCGCAGTCAGAGAGTCTTTCACACAGGACCCCAATTTGTGGTTCAGTGACACCACGGGGCCCGCGCCATTGTAATCCACGCAAGCGTCACATTCCTCCCTTCTCTTTTCATGTTGATAAAAGCCTTACGATGAAATGGTGGGCAAGGGGAGGGCTAATTCCGCCTAGGGGTGCAGACCGGGTGTCCGGCTCTAATTTAATGGCGGCACTAAAGACAAAAGATGGACCCGCGGGATGTTTAACGACAGGGCCTGTCGATGACGAGCAAGGTGGCCGCTCACCTGTGAGCGGCGTTGCAGACAGGCGGCTTTGGGGCAGCTCTTCTGCGCCCGTGCTGATGAGGAGGGTCCAGGATCGATGAGACTTGGAAATTGGCAACGGACGGGAGAATCAGCGGTGATTGTGGAAACGCGATTAAAACTCTGAGCCGCTGGGATCTCCTTTCAATACTAATTATTTTGTACTTATTCTTCGGTCGGCTTTCTTCTATTTTTATCGCGGCACTGAGTAATTGCAGGGCTGCCTCACTGGAATCGTTTGGGCATTATGACCACACGAGAAAATAAAAATGAAAAGTAATATTGATAGAGAAGCAATTATTTATTGCCCCATGTCTCAGTCCATGTCACTTGACATTTTTACTCGCTTTCTGAGCTGATCAATACACCTACGATGGCCCTGTAGTTGAATTGAATGTTTCCCAGATCAACCAGAAGCCTCATAAAGTCTGAATCGATCAAAAAAGGCACAGGGACCTTGCCCAGCCTTGACCAGACTCACTCATAGGATACTCCAACACCGAAAGCACCGCCACTAACGGCCGGGATAGCTGAACACATCCTGACGAGAGCGATGCACGGGTGATCTTATGAAACCATTAAGGCACTTTCCGTAATCTGGACGTGTGCAGAGACGTTTCATAAATTATGCTTAAGCAGTACTAGTAGGTCATTCAAATATTCAATACGGCACCTCAGGACCCGGGGAAGATTTGAAGGATTAGAGGTCGTAAGCCCAGGCCGGTTTGAGATATCGATCACTCCTCGCTGAGAGCTGCGTTCAATTTCCCAACAATTAGATGCAGCTGAAGGTTAATGTGCTGCCTGGCTAATCTGCTGTAGCTGTAGGAAACTCGTCTTATTTTCCTCTCCTAGTTTTCTCACTCCTTCACTCTCTCGCTCACTCCCCCTGACTTACACATATCCTCTCTGGATTTAACATAAAAATAAAAAAAGGCAAAATGTTCTGGACTAAATCCTACTTAGCGATGTCAAAGCACAGTCTTGTTCTCCTTTATGCAGTCATCTCTTGATCCATAGTGATCCATAGTGATCCACAGAGCGGTGGGCCCAGTGGATCAACTCCCCATTACTACCATCATCAATAACGTAATGCAACGGTTATCAACACGGATGGGCTCTGATAATCGATAAGGACGCAATCCAATAAATCAACAAATCCTCATTACACGTGGACCCTAATGAAGGCATCCTAACCTTGTCGGTCGGAGGAGGAGGGTGCTCGGAGCCTAACCCGGATTGCAGAATTCTGATTGGTTCCCAGGGTGACCTTGTCGTGACCACCACTGGGCCCACTCTGTGTTTTAATAGGCCGGGTGTAATGCCCAGCGGCGTAATGTTTCTATCGCTCCTTCTCCTCCCGCCGGCTTTATATTATTCTGAGGACGTGGCTGTAGGCCGTGCTGCGTGAGAATGATATTTGTCTTGTGGGCTGTAGGTTAATTTCTCCAGTGTGCCACGCAGGGTGTGTGTGTGTGTGTGTGAATAGTGTTAGAAATAAACTTACCCTTGCATCGCATTGCATTTAGTTTATAATCCCTGTAGTTGGAAGCAAGCTACGGCAGCGGCGGACTGATATTACCTGGAGTGCGCTTCTCTGTTTACCTTCTGCTGTAGTGAATTGGTTGCTACACCGGAGCAAAGTGAAATTCCGACGCTGCTTAGAAAGTAGTCCCCCAAAATGTAATGTGATCATTGCGATACAAGGATAGTTTTATTATTCTATCAACACAGACATTTACATCGATAGTCGGCTATTATAATTGGTTTGCCTTGGGTGTACTGTGGAGTGGGTAAAACTGTTTTTATTGGCAGGCTAGCAGTTCCCCTCGAATTGCGCTAGCCTAGAACCAGCGATTTCTGCAACTAGAAGGACTGAATGAAAAGTGTTGAAAACGGTCTCCAATGATAAATAACACACTGGCTCACTTGGAAATGAGATCCATTGTCCAAAATCCCAAACTACCCCTTTAAGCGAAACTTGAAAAATACTAGGACCAGGATCAGTACCCAGCGGAGATATGCTAAGGTGAATCAGAGTGCAGGGCAGGGAGTTTCAGTTCATTCCAAAACAAGGAACAATGAATAACGGTGATACAAGACGAGTTCTGCACAGAATGCTTTTCTGAGATGAGAATACGTTTTGGCTTTACTTCCAGACGGTTTTGGCGAAGAGCCAAGAGAACATGAGCCTCGCTCTGATTGGCCAGAGTTGTTGACCAATGAAGGACTATGGTCAGTAGGTCAAGTGACCTGAACAGAAAATGAAAGCAGCATGAAAACTGAACATTGAGTGTATTTCCGAAGAAAAATAATGACCTGGATTCAAAAGCCGCCTAAATGAATATGTAAGATAACGTATTCTAGTTGTGGTTTCTAGCTGCACTCATCCCTCCTAGCCTGGACTTAAATGGGAAAGGAAAAATGGTCTGTTCACAAGCGCGGCCATTAAGACGAGTGCATCTAAATTCAGAAGCCCTTTCGCATCAAATTAAATAATTTGCAGCTAATAGAGTGTGGTCATTTCCTGTTTTAATGATGGTTTTAAATGTGTGAGCTTGGGGACTTGCTCTCATCTAGACCACAGTAAACCTAGCTTTCCATAGAGAGCAGGGAGAGACCGTTACAAGTGAAAGCCTGATGTTGTTTTTCGTTATGTTGTTTGTATTTCAGTAGCAGCTATTATTAGCCTTATTTGACCCATGCGCTACCTGACAACATGATTATTCCAGGGGAAATTAAATAATGAGATTGAAAAATTAATTTCAATCTAAAGTAAAAATGTTGGAAAAACACAGGATTAAAAATATACACAGGGAACTTTCACTTTCTGTTTTATACCCATGGTAGTTGTTTTCGGTTAGCTGCTTTAAATGGTTTTTAATCATATTTCTTCATGTAATTTCCCTTGATGGCTAAATAAATCATATCTAATCTGCTCCATCAGTGGAGTCTAGCCGTCCTTCCGTCTGATTATCTTGCCATGTTTTACAGGCTCCTTGGGATGGTATTTGTTATATTCATTATTTTGACCATTTTGACAATTCCCAAGGTGTGTTATTTAGTGGTGCACTGCTTTGCCAAGCCCCTGAATGTTCACCTCCACTATCAATAACTTAACTCCATTTCCGTGTCACCTCTGACTCAGCTGAAGCTGCAAAGTGGCACAATGAAAAAGGATGCGATTGCCGCGGTAACGCATGCATGCACATGGTTACGCGTGTGCATGCATGCGGTTTACCCATAAACGTGTTTGTGTTTTTTCCTCTGGGAATGCACATCCACATTGATGCATGTGTTTTATTCCAAGCGCGTCTGTGTGTGAATGTGTGTGTACGCCGTTATGTGCCCATGCATATGCATGTTTACCTGTACATTTAATATGTTTGCATTCATCAATTCAAATGTGTGTGGTTGTGTGTGTGTGTGTGTGTGCATGTGTGTTAGTGTGCAAGAGTGCAATAACTGTAAACATAAAATAGAACGTGCGTGTTTGTGTGTTTGTGTGTGCGTGTGCCTGAAGTTGTATTATGACCTCAGATGTTTGCCGATCCTATTTAATAAACTAGATTCAACTTCTTTGCCGTTAAGCAGTTTTCTGTCCGCTACCGATGAGAAATAATCGATGAGGTAGCCGACGAGACGGCGTCAATCCAGTAAAAAACAGAGGACCTCCATTGCCCCCAGCTCAGCCCTAGATTAAGAGTACGACCCTGGGGCCTCAGAGTGCTGCCCCCCTTCCCTGTGACACCCATCACCCGACAGCGCTCGGTTCACGTGCACAGCGCTCGGTTCACGTGCACAGCGCTCGGGTTCACATGCACAGTGCACGGGTTCACGTGCACAGCGGACGAGGGCTGACTCTGACACCTCGACGTGTTGTTGAGAAGTCTCCCGTCTGCAGAGGGAGAGTGGGGGGATAAGACCGAAAATAAAAGAACCGGAACAGAAAAGAGCCGGTTGTCTCTCGTGGTCAGGGTTCAGCGGCAGTTACCGTGCACATGGTGAGTTTTTAACTCCCTGAGATTATTACCTGCGTCCTAAAACAAAAGAAGCGGGTTAAATAAAGTCAATTCCACCCCCATATATATTAGTGTAATCCCTGGCCCCTTGCTCAACCACTCATGCTTCCCTGTCGGTAACAGGAAGTGCTTGGGGGGGGGGGGGGGGTTGCCGTGGTAATTGGGTTTCCCTTCTGAAACATGCAGATGAAGTACTGTAGGTGAGAAGGGAAAGGAGCGACAGAGGAAGAGGAAAACTAATTACCCCTCGCTGCCCTAAACACACACACTCTCTCTCTCTCTCTCCCCCCATTTCTCTCTTAAATGTATTTTTCTTCTCACACTCCCACTGTTTTGGCTCCCTGGGGTTCAGTCTCTCACAGAGTCTCACTCTCTCTCTCTCTCTCTCTCTCTCTCTCTCTCTCTCTCTCTCTCTCTCTCTCTCTCTCTCTCTCTCTCTCTCTCTCGCTCTCTCTCTCTCCCTCTCTCTCACCCTTTCTGTTTTTGTCTCTCCATCATCCCTCTCTCTCTCTCTCCCCCCCTCTCTCTCTCTCTTAAATGTTTTTTCTCCTCACACTCCCACTGTCTTGTCTCCCTGGGGTTCAATCTCTCACGCATTCTCTCTCTCTCTCTCTCTCTCTCTCTCTCTCTCTCTCTCTCTCTCTCTCTCTCTCTCTCTCTCACCCTTTCGGTCTTTGTCTCTCCATCCCCCTCCGTCCCTCCCTCCCTCTCCCTCTCTCTATCGCCCTCTCTCTCTCTCTCTCACTTTCTCTCCCCCTCTCCCCCCCCTCTCTCTCTCTCTCTCTCTCTCTCTCTCTTTCTCTCCCCCTCTCCCCCCCCTCTCTCTCTCTCTCTCTCTCTCTCTCTCTCTCTCTCTCTCGCTATCTCATTACAGGATGGGCTGATGAGTGGAGGGTGGTGGTGGAGGTGGATGAACGAAGAGCTCCGTCAGCACCCGACCCCTACAGATGTGGTTGTAATAAAGTACCCAGTCAGCTCGTCACTACCGGGTGACGTACGGCCCGGTACACACTGGGTACCATCGCCGTACACACAACCCCTCGCGGTGCCCCGCCCCCCACACAGACGGGCCGACGTTTTTTAAATAGAGCAAAAAAAATGATTATAATATCAGATGGATGAGATGGAAATGGAA
>NC_140277.1:2767012-2815302 GCF_964030765.1 Micromesistius poutassou | reverse complement strand
CTCAACTCACACTTATACAGCATGCTTAATTATATAAAAAGAAAGCATGTAGATGTGTTGCGTGGCCAACTTTCTAGTCTGGTAATTACGCCTTTCTAGTTGGCATGAGTGGTTTGAATTTGAATCTGGAGCCAGACCAAGATGGCTGAGACAAGATGGCAGAAATGGGGGACTAAAAAGTGAACTGAGAGTCCAGTTATTGTTTCACAGCAGATTTGGACGATGTAGACTTGATGAATCAATCGTACTGCTGTCCCCTGTATCAGCAACAGCTTCTAGTGATATGACGAAACCAAAGACAATGCCACACTCATTACCTTTACATAAAAATGTGGTGCATTTAGCAGACGCTTTTATCCAAAGCCACTTACATTTGTCAGAAGAAAGAGAAACAACAATATATCACGGTCGGCACAGTAAGGAAAACAAGTGCCAAGCACTTACAATTGCTCAGTTAACCCATTTCCCGTATACAACAATGATAGCTAGGATATGACGCTACACGATGCTAAGTAGTATTTTAAGTGCCAGGACGTACAACATCCAATCAGTGTGTAAGTGCCAGGACGTACAGCGTACAATAAGTGCGCAAGTTAGAAGGCGAGAAGGGGTGGTGGGGGGTAAGGGAAGAGGTTATGCAGAGTCTCTCACGTCACAATGAAGGAAAGAGGTTGTGTCAAGGTCCTATGTTAGATGAGGATAATGAATACTTACGTGAAGTAAAGTAGATTTTTCAAATGGTATACATCGTTATAAAGGTCGATTAAGGCCATGTTAAGCTCTCTTTCTCGCTAAATTTACCGTCTCACCGAATGTGAGAACCAGTACATTTTAAGTTTAGCAGTCGATAAGGAAAGCGTTGATTACTGTGATTACATAATGATTGTGGATGTTATTGAGGTCATTTGTTCTCCACCGAAAAATACAGAAAAAACCAAAAACGACCCAAAAATATATCAAACTGTTTTAACTACATGGCCATAAGGTTTATATTGTGTGTGTGCGTGTGTGTGTGTGTGTGTGTGTGTGTCTATGTGTGCATGCATGTGCGTGAGCAAGGGAGAGAGTCACACGAGAGGGATAGAAAGACAGACCTACAGAGAGAGACCCAACTAAAGAGAGAGAGAGAGAGAGAGAGAGAGAATGAGAGAGAGAAAATAAGGGAAAAAAGGGAGAGAGACACAGACAGTAAAGACTCATAACAATGTCTCGGATCTTCTGTTCCAGTCTGGCCTCATCAGTGTTATGTCAGACTGATCAGCCCCTCAACCAGCTGCCCCCCTCCCCCCCCCCCGCCCCTTCTCTCACTCCCTCCTGATTGCCTGGAGAGAAGAGCTGACCTGCGGACCCTCAGAAGCCTCTCACATCCCTCACCCTGCAGCCTCCGCCCCACTGGCCCTCCCCTGGTCCACGGTCCTCCTGAGCCAAGGCCGTGCTCCCGTTCCCCAGGCAACCAGGTTTGGAGGTTGCGGTCGCCTGCACGGAGAACATCTGTCGGCGACAAATAGCTGCTGAAGAGCCAGCCTGGGGGGCCGTGGGGGGGTTGAGGGTCCGGTTAATGGGGAAGAGGAGAGCAAACAGGACCAGCCTGTGGAGATAGGCAGGCCCTCTGGCTGAAAGGGCCCCGCCGTAAGGCTGGGGGACAGGCACACCGGGGCCAAAGTGCTGTCATAAGTGGAGAGAGATTGCTTTCAGAAGATCTGGCAGAGGAAAAAAAATACGGGTTTGTTTGGCACACAGAAAGGAGAATTCAGGGTGGCAATGTGGTTTTATTCATCTTTTCACAAACTTCATTGCATATTCCGAGAGCGGATATGTATATAGATGAAGGACGTCCTTATTTCACACGAGTAGGCTTGTGATGTGAATGAGCTTGTGAGTTACAGTAAATTGTGTAAGGTGCCCCCTCAGTGCTCTGAGTCCCTGATCAAGCATGCGTATGCACGGCCTCACAAAGCTCCGTTTCAAGAGCGGGCCGCGAGGGTGAGTGGCACACCACTCAGCGGTTCACCTCCCGCTCACCTGAGGACCGGTGGAAGAGAACCCCGCCTGGGTAAATAAACAGACAAAGACAGCTCCGCAGATTACTTATCGTTGTTTTTTCAAAAAAAAAGTGTTTTTCGGTTATGGAAAAAGGGGAAGGGAACGAATCGAGAGGGAGACAGAGACAGAGAGAGAGAGAGAGAAAGAGAGAGCGAGAGTGAGTGAGAGAAAGAGAAAGAAAGAGAGAGATAACGAAGAGAGAGAGAGAGAGAGATAACAAAGAGAGCGAGAGAGAGAGAACGAAGAGAGAGAGAGAACAAAGAGAGTGAGAGAGAGAGAGTGAGAAAGAGAAAGAGAGAGAGAGAGAGAGAGAGAGATAACAAAGAGAATGTGAGAGTGAGAGAGGACGCATAACGAAGAGAGCGAGACTAAGCATCTCAATGGAGAGCTCTGTGAGCCTCCCCTTCCATGGGGGCTCGACAACCCAGGCAGAAACAACCCAAGCTGAAGCTCCGGCGTTTTCTCTTGAATTGCACCATCCCGGGCAGAAACAACCCAACCCCGCCTCCTCTCCCTTCTCCTCCCTCCAAGCTGTCTTCCAATGTCATAATGCATGGATAAATCGCTGCTCAGACTTTATTGTTATTGTCAGCCCATTGGGCTCCTGCACCGCAGGGGGTCCCCGTCTCCCCCCCCGGGGTTTAAGAACTCCGCCGCCGCCTCGCTCAAGGTCAGCGGCGGCACCATTAGCCTCACATTTCTGTCGCCGTGGGGGAAGACCGGCCGGGCCCTCGGAGGGAAGAGCACCGGTTTCAACCGGCTCCCGTCTGGCAGTGAGGCAGCGGTGCTGGCCCACTGGGCCACTGGACGCCAAACATTAGCATTTAGTTTGCAGGGGGAGAGAAAAAAAAAAAAAATCCAATGTCGGCTTCTGAAACTCATCCCTGCTAACCCATTGGCCCGTGCAGTCTAACCGGCGCTCTGGTGCACGCGACGCTCCCTACCGTGCCCCACCTCTCTCTCTTTCTCTCTCTCTCTCTCTCTCTCTCTCTCTCTCTCTCTCTCTCTCTCTGCTCCACCCCGACAGCAGGCTGTACCATAGATAGACCACACGCGGCAGCCCTCAGTCACTGGGCCCCTCCAGGGCAGGCAGGACAACTTCCATACTCATCCAAGTGGCAAATAGGAGGATCCATTTTTTAATAGGTCTGCCGATGTCTTTAGTCATGCCTGGCCTGTCGGGGGCCGGGGCCCCCGTGAACAGGGGTGGCAGGGGCCGCAGAGCGAGGCGAGGCGAGGCTCCGGGCCGGGCCCTGCGGGTTTTTCTCCCTGGTGGTGGCGGCGGCGGCGCGGGGCCGCCAACGTATCGGCAGGAACATGGAACATGCTCGGCAGCACGCCTCAGTGTGTGTCATGTGATGGCACCACGTGACGCACACAGTGGATGCTCTTTGCTTGCGTATGTGCTTTTTTGACCGCACCCACACACGATTCATGTGGCTTTTCTCACGCTGGGCGGAACATGGCTTCGTCTGGTGTGAGGGTGGAGGCGCGGAGAGTGTGTGTGTGTGTGTGTGTGTGTATGTGTGTGTGTGGTGTGGTCTGGTGTTTGTGGTGTGTAGTGTGTGGTTTGTATGGTGTGTTGTGTGGTGTGTATGGTGTGTGGTGTGCGTCTGCGTGTGTGTGTGTGTGTGTGTACATCTCTGTCTCGTGTCCACGGTGTGTGTGTGTGGTGTGGTGTGGTGGTGTGTTGTTGTGGAGTGTGTAGTGTGTTGTGTGTTGTGTGTTGTGTTGGTGTGCGTGTGCCAGCGTTTAAGGAGCGTTTAAGCTTTGGCGGGAGCGCAGTGTGAACGCCCCATGCTCAGAAGAGCCTGTTTCTGCACATGTGCAGTGCTGACCGTGTGTGTGTGTGGGGGGGGGGGGGCAGGGCACCGGATAAAGAACTCCAGCCTGATAGCCCGATGTTCTTTTGACCTTTTGCCTCCCATTATTTTCTCCTCCACGTTTCGAAACAAGCCGGCGCCGTCCCGTTATCCCTCCGCAGAGACAGAGGGGGAGGGAGAGGAGGAGGGGGAGGAGGAGAGGGGAGAGGAGGGGTAGGAGGAGAGGGGAGAGGAGGGGGAGGAGGAGAGGGGAGAGGTGGGGAAAGGAGGGGGAGGAGGAGAGGGGAGAGGAGGGGTAGGAGGAGAGGGGAGAGGAGGGGTAGGAGGAGAGGGGAGAGGAGAGGGGAGAGGAGGGGGAGGAGGAGAGGGGAGAGGAGGGGTAGGAGGAGAGGGGAGAGGAGGGGTAGGAGGAGAGGGGAGAGGAGGGGGAGGAGGAGAGGGGAGAGGTGGGGAAAGGAGGGGGAGGAGGAGAGGGGAGAGGAGGGGTAGGAGGAGAGGGGAGAGGAGGGGTAGGAGGAGAGGGGAGAGGAGAGGGGAGAGGAGGGGGAGGAGGGGGAGGAGGAGAGGGGAGAGGAGGGGGAGGAGGAGAGGGGAGGAGGAGAGGGGAGAGGAGGGGGAGGAGAAGGGAGAGGAGGGGGAGGGTTGAATCCAAGGTGACGGCACGGTGCGCCGAGAGGCGGCCCTTTTACACATATACTCACGGCCCCACCGACCTTTCCCACAAACTCCTTCAAAGCACCCGTCCCTCCCCCCCTCTTCGGGGGAAGCCCGTGAGGCCGCCCATCGCCCGTGGGCAGGGGGCTAGGGGCCCTCCTCTCACGGGCCCCTGGATTGCAGTGGTTTGGAGGGCGGGTGTGCACGGGCATGCGGGGGGGGTGGGGGGGGTGATGGTGCAGTCGTACGTGGAGGCGAGGCTTTACCGTACACAGCACATGTAATCACAGAGCCCCGGGGGAGGAGCTCGGGGGCCCCACCCGGTTGTCGAACTACCCACTCTGACGAGTGTCGCCGCCGCGGTGACGACCCGCGCTATAGCGAAACGTTCACGCGTTCTTTGCTTTGTTGTGCATTTCTTCTACCGGTGTGTGTGCCGATCGGCCATCGTGTAAACAACAACGATAACCAACGCGAGCCGGGAGAAGCCCTGGCACCGTGGCCCTCGGTTCATCCGCTCCTGGTCGGATCCTTTTAATGAGTGTTGTTCACACCTTCCTGAGAGCGGATGAAGAAAAAGTCGTGCATCAGCACCGGGAAAAAAAAAGAATCTACCACCCACGGTCCTGGCAGCTGTGTCTGCGAGCCAAGACAAATTAGTCTAATGTTACAATGCTTGTATTGATGCTTGTTATTCGTGCGTGTATGTGTGTGCATGCGTGTGTGCATGCGCGTGTGTGTGTGTGTGTGTGTGTGTGTGTGTGTGTGTGTGTGTTTGTGTGTTTTTCAGTGTGTGGCTGTGGGCACAAGAGAATAGCTGGGTTTAAACACACCTAATTGGCCTCACAGCCTGCGTTCATTTTGTACTGTGCTCTGTGAAACGTGATTACACATCGCGGTTGCCTCATATTGTCACCAAAACGCGATGGATGAAATGCCAAGCGGTGCTGCACCTTGATATGGATGACTGGTCATTGTGCACGTTGTCCATCACAATACTGCACTGCCAGGTCTACTGCCACTGCATCAAACCACACCTGGTCTCCTGGAATTAATGCTCCCCTTCCTGACTAAGCAGCCACTCCAGGGCACACTCTTTCATGGTGGTGATGAGAGAGAGCACCGACCTCCAGCCCATAACGTATGCAATCAGAACGAGTTACACGCTCATCGGCATGGCGACCGGAAGACCCCCTCTAGGGGTGGAGGGGGAGGAAGGGAAAAGAGGGGCGGGGTCATCATCAAATGAATGTCATTAGCATGTTAAAGAGGGCTATATATATGCAAGGTGGGGCGGGGGGGGGGGGTGCGGAGGGGGGAGTGGGGTGAATTCCTTCACGAGGTGGCAAACGCACATCAATTGATACGCCGGGCTTCAACCCCGGCCCCGCTGTCGGAACTCAACAGAGGCCATCGGCCGTTTAACCCATTTCTGTAAACATTGTATGGAAAATAAGTCTCCGCTCCCCGTATTAATATGCATGAGAACCTAAGCGGTTCAATCAAATCTGATGATCAGATTAAAGGCAAAGGCGTAATAAGGATCTTACGGCTCAGTGGAGAACGTGCGCGTGTGTGTGTGTGTGTGTGTGCACGCGTGTGTGTGCGTGTGCATGCGTGTGTGTGGGTGTGTGCTTGCGCGTCCGTGCGTGTGTCCTCATCCCAGTCATGGCACAGAATGAGCATGTGCATGTGTGTGTGTGTGTGTGTGTGTGTGTGTGTGCGTATGTGTGTGGGTGTGCGTGTGCATGTGTGGGCAAGCACGTGCAAGCGTGCATGTGTGTGTGTGTGTGTGTGTGTGTGTGTGTTTGTGTGTGTGCATGAGTGCGTGCACACGTGTGTGTGGGTGTGTGCACGCACGTCCGCGGGTGCGTCCATGCGTGTGTCCTCATCCCAGTCATGGCACTGAGTGAGCACGTGCGTGGCTTAGCCAATAGGAAATCCCAGCCCACCACACACCCACTTTGGCTTTTGCAAGTGGATCTCTCTATATATACGCGGCATGTCAGATCTGCCAAGGATTGAGGGGAATATATAAGTGTGTGTGTTATTCTGCTCCCCCTGTTTCATGTTGCCAGTACACCGACGTGGACGTTTATTCATGTCTGTTATTTTTTTCCCGGGTCGTTATTTCGGTCCGTTCCGCTCAATATCCAGAGAGCGGGAACTGTTATATTCTGGGTGTCGTGGCGACGGGGGGATTATTCGTCTCTCATATTAAAGTAGCTATCAGCTGGGAGACAGCCCTGAGACGCACACACACTCATCCCATCACCTGTCTGTACTGCGGCCCCACCCCGCAAGGGTGTGTGTCCTAAAATGAGCCTGACAAGCTGCCTGGTGTGTGTGTGTGTGTGTGGTTGGCGGAGTCAGACAGCTTCACTTCATTAGGAATCCTATTTTAACTATGGGGGTGTTGGTGGCTCATGACACACAGTGCTAATTGATGAGCTCTCTCTCTCCCTCTCTCTCCCTCTCTCTCTCTCCCTCTCTCTCTCTCTCTCTCCCTCTCTCTCTCTCTCTCTCTCTCTCTCTCTCTCTCTCTCTCTCTCTCTCTCTCTCTGTGCTACTTCTTTGTGTTTGTGGTGTAACTGGTTTCAGGGGGTTAACGAAATCTAGGTCACTGTTGTTGTTGGATTTTTTTTTATGATGAGATGTAAGGATGTGCATCACCCTGACACAAGGAAAAGAACAACTGGTTAACACACAAAGGGTAATGCAGACTCACATGCACACACACACGCACACATGCGTGCACGTACACACGTAAACTCACACACGTGCACACACACATATCCCGACAGATACACGCAGATCACACAATCCACCTCCAGTCCACACACACACTAACACATGCGCGCACACACACACACAAAAACACACAAAAACAGACAAACATATCCCCACAGACGCACGCAGACACAAACCCCCTTCATGTCCACACACACCAACACACACACACACCAACATACATACACACACAAATAAAACACACACAAACAAAACACACAAACATACACCAAGCACACTCATGAACACACAAACACAAACACAAAAAAACACATACACACACCCCAAACACAAACACACTCATACAAAGACACACACACACACACACACACACACTCACACATTGTCTAAGCTGTTTGTATCCACAAACAGCTTAGAAAACCCTCCAGAGGAGCCAGTTGTTGGCAACCATAAAAGTGGGTCATCTCAAGCCTTAAATGTCTTCTGCTAACTCCTCAAGTCATTTGATTAATCTAAAACATCTTCCCGTGTTTGTTTCGGATGCTGGTGAAATCATCGAGCAGCGAGGAGCAACGTGAGCACATGAGGTCGTCGGGCGATCCACTATTTTCAGGCTGCTAATCTGCAACGCGGCGTCTGAGGGGCCACACAGAAATCACTAACCGGCTTTAGCTTGTTTCTACGATTCTACGAGTGATCATGTCTAAAGAAAGGCTTTCGAGTGTCAAATCTGGCGCCTGAAAGGTACGACCAGGCAGGCTGTAACAGATTAAGACCGACCAATCTTTGCGCACATGGAAGTACGTGTAATCTGGATGTGCAGAACCACACTCAATATGCACTGGCATGTACACGCTCTCTCTCGCGCTACAAGTCTGTTTTTTTTCCCTCTGTACACGACAACACCCCAACAAGAGCGCGCTGGTGACAGGAAGGGTGTAAGCACTGATGTTGCTGCCATTAAATGTGTTTCCTCTTCCACCCCACCCCCAACCAACACACACACACACACACACACACACACACGCTCCAACTGACATCCACCCACTGTGGTCAGCTCTAATTGGGTCATTCTCATTATATGGGTGGAGGGCACGAGGGTTCATCCATGGCCTGATATTGTCACGGAGATCTAGCGACAATTAAGACCACAGTCTTTAAAGCGGTCGGTTGCATGTGTCAGAGCAGCAATTGCTTTTTCCTTTTGATGTGCTTATGGAATATATTTGTTGGTGTGTGTTTCCTTCTCACTGGGTGCTTTGACCAAAGGGGGCAGATAGCAATACACGTGCTGGTTTTCTGATTTATTCTGCTTCCCAGGGGCATGAATGGCACCTCCTGATTCTCGGAGCAGAAGTGTTGCACGCACAATGGTCGTCCATCAGCTGTTAGACGTCCACACGTCTGCTGGCTGGCCTCCGTTGTCATGGACAGACTCGCTTCATAACAGAGATGATGGTGCTGTCGTTAAATCGTGTGAAATTTAAAAACAGGACAATTAAGGATCGCGCTTGAATCTAAAATAGGTCAAGTGATTAGATCGTTCCTCAATTATCCTCAGTCCAACTTCAGATGAGTTCCTCTAGTCTGGTCTGAATGCAGGGTCCTGAATGCTCGTATCGCTCCAGATGAACACATGAACGCCCAGTTCCGTTTCACAGAGCACATTCCCGAAGACATTCACCTCAGTAAGATAAGAACCTTATTAATATGCAGATTCTGCATATTAACGCGCCCCTGAGCATTGCATTATTAAGCTTCACTCTTCTGATTTATGCCAATTGATGTTGCAGATCAAATATAAACTGGGGGGGGGGGGTTCCTTTCATGGTTCCCCTTGGTGGGGAGGATGCACATTCCTGCTGTTCAGATATCAGAAAGCCCCCCCCTAACAATCCCCTTCATCCACCCACGCCATGCACCTCCCACCTGCATGCCATACACTGCCCTTTGACCTTTTACACAGAGCATGGAGGAATGGATGATGGATGGATAAATGATGGATGGATGGTGGGTGGATGGATGGATGATGAATGGATGAATGGATGATGGATGGATAAATGATGGATGGATGGTGGGTGGATGGATGGATGATGAATGGATGAATGGATGATGGATGAATGGATGATGGATGGATAAATGATGGATGGATGGTGGATGGATGGTGGATGGATGATGGCTGGCTGGGTGGATGGATGGTGGATGGATGATAGATGGATGATGGATGGATGATGGATGGTGGGTGGATGGATGATGGATGGATGGAAGATGGATGAATGGGTGATGGATGGATGAAGGATGGATGAATGTTTGCACATGTTATACTGTGCCTGCATCTATTACTGTTTGATGTTCAGAGGGGTCATGGATGGAGGTCCAGGCTGGGGAGAGGAGAGAGGACCTCACTGACACAGCTTCAGTCACTCCAATTAAAACAGTGTCCAAATTATGGTTCCAATGAATGGATGATTGATGGGGATTGAGGTGCAAATTTAAATGAAGCAATCTCCGGAAATGAATGTCATACACGGCCATATTAATGACATTTGAGCTTAGCAACCTTGTTCTTGTTTTCACATTTAATAACTAAATAAGATATCATCTCAGAGACATTTGAGAGGGGAAAATGGCACAAACAACCACAGCAGTCATTTTCCTCAAATCACCAGCGATAAGAGCGGTCCCCATCGCACATCAACATCCTACCCACTTCACACACGCACACACACACACAGACACACACACACACACACACACACACACACACACACACACATGCCCGCCTCCTTCATAAATAATTAAAGATTTAATCTGTGATATTTCCAAAGGTCACAACCACAACAAAGGGGGAGAATTGCCACTACTTCCTGCGAATCACTCACCATTGCTGCTCTTGTGTTTTTACCTTAAGCCGCATTTCTATTGGCTGCTGGGGTGCGTGCGAGGGGGCGAGGGGGATAAAGGAGAGGTGGGCAGGGGGCTGGGGAGAGGTCGTGGATCAGAGCGAATTAATCTTTCATTCGGTTTTCTGGAGATGAAGGCCACAATGATGTATCGATGTGTGTGTGTGTGTGTGTGTGTGTGTGTGTGTGTGTGTGTGTGTGTGTGTGTGTGTGTGTGTGAGTATGCGTGCATGCGTGCATGTGTGCATGCGTGCGTGCGTGCGTGCGTGCGTGCATGCGTAGGAGTTTGTGTGTGTGTGTATAGGGGTATGTGTAGAGAGGGGAACGGGCGAGGAAGGGGTCAGGGGTCAAATGGAGAAGCCATGCGTCACGGTTAGGAGTGACCCTGAGGAGGGCTGCATCGCGGTCACAGCCAGACGTGCCAGAGAGCCGTGAACAGGTGCGCGTGTGTTCCCGTTCCCCGGCTTCATGTGTTACATGAACGCAGCACAAGACGACCCCCAGCTCCCGTACCGCATCGACAATGAGCCCCCGACTGGAAGACCCTTCGGCAGTGTCTGAAATTCAGCCAAAATAGGCGCTAGACCACAGGGCTAGTCACTTTCAAAAGTGACTAGCCCTGGTGTAAAGTTACTAGACCAAGCAAATCAATGTGTGTCGTAGGCACGCGCATCACGTTTTCACATCACACGTCACAATTCTCAGAATAAAAATTGAAAAAGAAGCCATTTGGTGGACTTTCAGCTCAGAAAAGACAGAATTTCAACATGGACATTATTATTGTTATTTTTTTATGTGTGTTTTCAGCTATTTTTGGCATGATTGTTTTATCAGTATAAACCACTATAAACCACACCACTGACGGAGCATGATGATGTAAACCTCTCTTGGACAGCATCTATAAGATTGATTGTGAACATTTATTCATTCATTCTTTATACAGTACATTTAAATGCTAGTGCTGATAATATTACTATTACTCACAGACGTGTGGTCAGGGGTGGCAGAGGAGGCAGAGCTAAGGGTGGTATAGGGCCAAGCCCTTGGACTTTCTAGGCCCTTCCCTACTAGAGCATGGAAACCCGATCAGAGCTCGGTCACATCAGCACGATAAATAGAATAGAACAGAATAGAATAGAAACTTTTTCTACTAATTGCCACACAACAATGTTGGTATTTTTTGGCATTGAAGATTTAAAATTGAAAACAGCTCATTATGTAGAGTAGCCAATGGGGTCGGTCGTTTCACTTGATATAAAGGTTTGTTTTTGTCATTAAAATTAATTTAAAATAGGACGTGTGTAATGAAATTTGTTTATGTATGACAACGCAAATCGTGCATAAATTAGCCTAGTCTAGCCTATGTGCGCAGCGCAGATGATGGGAGCCATAGGTGGCATCAGGAGTTTATTAACGAAGTTTATTAACGAAAACGAAGGGACTACGGCTACTTTGGAAGTATTTCTACATAGTAGTCAAGGCAGATATGAACCTGTTCATGTCCAATGTAAGGGTTGTGGATATTCATTTTGTTCGATTGAAGGAGAGGATTTCATTGAGTTGGCCCAGAACTTATTAACGTCGGTGCTACATGGATCAGTGGCAGGCAGCGCAGGACGTAGCCTAGCTGATTGCCTAAAACTTTGATGGATGTATTATGTAGGCTAAAGAGTTATTTCAAGGAAAAGGGCCTTTCGTCAATGGTAAGAGTTGATTTTCATATCAATAAGCTGCTTTCGTGTTAACGTTAATTTTACTTCACTGGGGTCACTCGTGTTCATTTGTTTCATTTAGAGACCTACGTAGGCTACCAACAGAGCCTCTTGTGTTCATTTTTGGGATTTTTTCCTGCTAGCTTGGGCCTTTTGTGTGGGCCTTTGAATTCTTTTCAGTTGGCTATATGATTGGGCTATGTGCGCCTGTGTTTAAAGCGGCCAGCGAAGGGACATAGGACTCGATCGACTACTCACGTTCAAAGCCAAATTTATTTGAAAATCTTTAGAACCTCAAGAATATATTTGATGATTTAAGCTACTCTATTGGGTTTATATATTTGTGAATCTGACTGAAAATGTCAGCACCTCACCAGCCACGAACCTCACCGCACTGCTGTTATTCACATCTCCTCATTTACATCTCCATCCATTTTTTAGTTCAGTGTAGGCTACACGATTAGCATTCAGGCAAACTCATTAAAAATATAGGCTACTCCTGTTTGACCTTCACTTCTAAAACGAAGATTATGTTTACCATAATAATTACGTGGCTTACCCATAAGATTGATCGCAAACTTTATTAAATGGTATCCTAGCAACACATGCATGAACCCTACGGGTTATCAGAAGGGACAAAAAACATTTGAATAAACAAATTATGAAAACACGTCTGCAGCGTGTGCTAAATAGGACCAATCTCAATCAATAGGTTCGCGATGACGGCCGCAATGCTTGTAAAAGACGCTCCGTGCAAAGGGGTTGTAAAGTTGCCAGACACACGGGCTGGCAAGTGCATAGAGTTACTAGCCCAATAGTAAAGTTACTCGACCCGGGCATGCGGGTGTGTCGCCATATCGAACCCTGCCCTTCGGCCTATTTTATTCTATCTTCACTCTTTTCTGAACAACTCCCTAGACCCCCCGTTTGAGCATGACAACGTATCCCTGCGATTTTTCCAAAAGTGCGATCACTGTGAGCAGGCGTGGAGGTTTTAGAAAAGACGGCCATTTTGGGTTCCATTAGAGCGTCTGTGGAGGGCGTAGAATGTCGACAAAACCCACGTCAAACATCCAATAACTTATAACGGGTCAAACACACTTTCAGGGTTGCCAACTGTCACGCATCTGCCGTGACACTCACGGTTTCAGCATCAATCTCACACTCTCACGCACACGCAACAAATGTCACGGCAAAAAAAAAAAAATGCTCGTTAGATCTCCCCCCCCCCTGTCAACAATTCCACCCGCGGACCCTGTTATAATGTAAGCATTATAAGACTAGTCTCACTCCGGCCAAAAACAAAACGTTGGCAACCCTGCACTTTGACCCGTGCAGAAATGTTTAAATGTTTAAAGGGGTGATATTATGTTTAAAGGGGTGACATCATGCCATCAGGTGTTTGAAGCTGTTTGAAAATCTGCCTTTTCCTGTCTTTATAGTGACATCAGAAGTGGGCATGTCCACCCAGATGTATGCTGGATAGATCAGTCTACCAGCCTACCCAGTGGACCGTAGCAAATGTTGCTCATAGATCCAGCACACATCTAGGTGGACACTCCCACTAGTGATGTCACTAGGGCACAGGAAAAGGCTAATGTAATGTAATGGCTAATCACACTCACATCTGGTGGCATAATATCACCCCTTTAAAAAATTTTTTAAATAAAAACAGTGAAATGCAAGATAGCACAAAGCAAGCTATCGCTCTGCTAGGTTAACTAAGGGAGACGGGAGCAGCTGCTCAAATGAACCGAAGCAGATCCTACGCCTCACCCTCTCTTTTTTCGCCTGCATTGGACTGGAAAAACCTATATTAATAATACATCTGGGTCATATATTTAATTTAAACAAAACGAGCGGCAACAGCAAATGGGGCGATAAGCATTTCAGCCGGCAAGAAACCACGACCACCACAGGCAACTACTAGACCTGTGAAAACCAGACTCATCCAGTATACTAATACAATGGCTAAGGCTACTCTAATGTTCCTTAAGTCTAATCTGTCCCTTCCATAGGCGCTAGCCATAAATGAGTGTAAGCCCATTGGTGTAAAAAAAAACCCCAGCTGAGCCGATGTGATCATGATGTGTGATTTCCCATCTACTAAATACTCCCTGTTGGATCGTTATTCAGTTCAGCTCCAAAGTCACTCTGCCCCGGCTCATTTCTGCTGCTATATTCGCCGTTTCGACAGAAATGTAACTGTGTTGAGACAAAGTAATGGTACAATTGTGGAATATATATATTTTCTTATATACAGTGACCTTTTAGTTTCCCCTCAGGTGATAAGGATTGATAAAAGTGTCACGCCCAGCTTTGCCGTGCTGGGTGTGCCTCTCTACCTGGCGTGTCGTTGTTACCTGTTGTTCCTTTTATCGCCACTAGGGGAGCTGTCACTATGGGCCGTGCCAGGCTAATGGTGGGCTGATTGGACGGGAGATAAAAGATGTCCTTCCCGTCGGCTCGCTCTCTCTCACTGCGGCTCCGGCCTGACGCTGAATGGCGGGCTGCAGCTGCGCTCCTCATTTTCACCTCACTTTGCTTTATACTACATCTACTGATATGCACTACACTTTTGGTTTGGCTTCCCATTACTGATTACGCTTTGTATTTAGTTACTTTAATAAATATTTGTTCTACCTTTTCAATCGGCGTGGTCTCCCTGTTTATGTCAGCTCTACTCGAGCCAAGTCGTCCTGACAAAAGTGTATGAACTGCAATGGTGAAGTGAAATTGTTGATTTATTTTCATGTCAAACCGGTAATTAAGCAAATAAGATTGCATAGTTGGATTGTTTTTTTGTCCTCTCGAGCGTGAAATGCAACTCGCACAAAATAGCTTTGATCCCTCATTCGTGATAAATGATGGTGAATCACATTATTGTTGTAATAATAACTTAAGACTAATATAGTATGATGCATTCAACGTGTTTAAAATAGGAATGAAGCCACGACCCTGAAAGCAAATCATTCAAAGTATGTTCAATCACGATGCTGACAATAGGGCTAAGTATCTAGCTAAACTGCCAACATGAATATTCATTATTCATTGTGAATATTGTCAGCAAGAACGGGAGCTAGAATGGGAGCCACCGGTTCCTCTTTCAGTCCAAAATGGCGTCCGACCCTGCTCAGACATTGCTGAATTAAGGAATCAATGGAGCACTGTCTCTCTTTGTGCTCCTGTAATTGGCTGACGGCTGGGCGAACTCAGTATGGAGATGTTCCGGCTAAATGAAGCCTGTTGTTGGATGGAGAAAGGCTGACTCGACTACCTGTCTTCATCCCAGACATACTCTCAGGGCTGAGGACGTTATCTCGTCATGTCGCCCAGGCACACATATTTAAGACTTGATTGAAGTGAGAGTCCCTCCACTCCTCTGTGTGGTTAGCTGTCACTCATACTCTCTCTCTCTCTCTCTCTCTCTAACTTTTTGTCCCTCCACCCTCTCTCTTTCTTTATTTCTCTCTCTCTCTTTGTCTTTGTCTCTCTTCCTCTTAGTTTTTTTATTTGACTCTCTCTTTCCATCTCTGTCTCTGTCACACAGACAAACATGGAAACACACACACACACACACACACTGTGCTTTAAGCTGTCACTCATGCTCTTTCTCTTCCTCTCACTTGTCTCTCTCTCTCTCTTTCTCTCTCTCTTTCTTTCACTCTCTCTCTCTCACACACACACACACACACACACACACACACACACACACACACACACACACACACACACACACACACACTCTCTCTTGACTTTCATCCTTGATCCCTGCCAGCACCAGGCACACCTTTAGACACAAAGTCAGCAGCTCATATTCGGGACAGCGAGTAGTGCTCTCCAAACAGTGTACTCGCATAAGCTAGAGACTCAGTGGTCTGTGTTCATACACTGGAAGAGACAAAAGGTCATGATATTTATGTTTGCGTTCTCTGACACACAACCTCTGTTTCTTCAAACTCTTTCCTCCTGAAGCACCTACACTTTTTTTTCCCTCTGGTCTCCCCTGTCGATTCCCTGTTATTAAGAAATCCTGTCTTATTTCGTATATTCTATGTCTTTACCAAATGTCACCCCCCCCCTCTCCCATAAGTTTGTGCTCCTGCTGGCGATGTCATTAATTACAGGCGGATCTCTGGTAGGAGATGGTATCCATCACGTTGACAGAGCAGCGGTCGGGGTCGCATCTGGGAGTCGGATCTTAATTAACCTGGCAGCCGCAGAACAGAACCGGAGTCGACTCCACTCAGCCCCCGTCCCCATAGAACCCGTAAGGCCAGAGCCAACGATCACGTGGATGAGATCGCTTTTTGAGGAAGTGCATGTATATTTGTGTGTGTGTGTGTGTGTGTGTGTGGTTGTGTATGTGTGTGCGCGTGCATTTGTGTTATGTGTGTGTGGGTCTGTGTGTGTGTGTGTCTGACTATGAAAGAGAAAACAATTGATGGCTTGTTTTCAAGAAATGCAAACTGTAAATTGATAGTCCCTTCATAGTGTGTGTGTGTGTGTGTGTGTGTGTGTGTGTGTGTGTGTGTGTGTGTGTGTGTGTGTGTGTGTGTGTGTGTGTGTGCATTTGTGTATACACGTGCGTGTGTGAGTGTATGTGTTCAGGTACAGCAGCAATCAGTTGCCTGTGAGCCTATGGGGATGTTTTTTGTGAGCAGGTGTATCTGTGGTTAGGAGTGTCCGTGGTTAAATCCTGTATATTTCCATAGTGTCCTTATAACATATATGTCAGTGTGTGTGCGCCCCGCTTGGCAGGCTCAAGTCTGCCACTGTGATCATTAATCATTCATGAACTGCACTGCAGTGGCACCGTCGCAGAAAGGTCAGTCCAGAGCAATCGCTTTGGTCGCCTGTAACTAAGTTGTAACGTCAACCGACCCATAGCTTAACTGTAGGCCCTTAAGGAGCTTTGTATTTTACCCAGGCACGCGTATAAATAGTTTATTAGACAAGTATAGTTATCAAGTTACTATACTAAATGTTTGCACAACAGGGTTTGGATTATAAAACGGTTAACACCGTCATATCTACGATTTCAGATGTATAGAAAGAAATATAAAACCATTTGGGTACACACAAAGAACTTCTCTAGAGAAAATATGAATATCCAGAAAACCTATATAATTATAATTATCTTGCGGATAGGCTGGGCCATTGTACATTATTTCACATTATTTCCTGATGGATTTCCGGGCCTTGTATTAGGTAAGCGAGACGGGAAAGTGAGTGAAACCGAGTTGATTGGTTGCTCAGGAGCACAGGTCAGAACTGAAGCGAGAACAGAGAGTCCCCGGACGCTGTTATCGCCTGCATGGTTAGCAAACTGCTAGGTTCAGCCACCACACCACCCATCCGTCTTAGATCTGACTACAGAGGAGCAAGCCTTTCTCTGGAACAAGCCTTTCTCTTTCTCCACTTTTGCAGCAGTGGTGGCAAATAAACGCTACGCTTAAATGGTATGCACTTTATGGGGTGTCACTGCGGCATTAACCCCGCGCTCTCTTCACTCGGTCTGTCGCGGCTTGTTTAAAGCACACAGACACAGAAAACCAGGCCATTAGGGAGTAATCACAGGGGATCGCACTCAATGAACAGGGAAGAGTGAGTAGAAGAACCAGCAAAACAAATCACATTATGCCTCAATTAACACGCAGGAGACGCCCCCGGAGCCCAGCGCCTCTCCTCCTCTCCCCTGGCTCTCTCACTGTTTTACTCCTTCACCTGATCGCCTGGACACCACCACCTCTAGCACCACCGCTACCACCCTCACCACAGCCACAACCACACCGACCACAACCAACACCGCAGGCAGGACCACTGCAACACCATCACCACCACGACCATCACCACGGCTACCAGCAATAACACCACCTCTAGCACCACCGCTACCAGCATCACCACAGCCATGACAACTACAACACCATCACCGCAGGCAGGACCACTGCAACACCATCACCACCACGACCATCACCACGGCTACCAGCAATAACACCACCTCTAGCACCACCGCTACCAGCATCACCACAGCCACGACAACTACAACACCATCACCACCATCAGACTGATCTTCGCATGACCTTTTTGGTTACTTTCATTTACACTGACTTGCACCACACTTCTTATTATATTTATTTCAACATGAATTCTTTATTGTTGTTGAAACAGCGTGGTCTCCCCAGTTTATGTTGCATGCATAGAGCCAGCGTGTCACATATGGGATCCTATGAATCCTATGGCATCCTAAGTTTTAAAGCTGTTTATTACCCTCCTGAAAAATAAACATGCAAAATGGTTTAAAATGAAAAAGTGTAATTGTTAATAGGATTTCATTTGTGAGAAAAACTCAAAATGGATGTTTTTACACATGAATGATTCAATATAATATTGACTTAGAATTCTTAGTGTGTACAACTAGATTTGTGAAGCTTTCATTGTTATGAAAGATAAGTTATTTGGACCAAAAATATTTAGTTGTCTCAACTTTGAAATTAGCTGGTACAACCATACAAAAATCCTGTGCAGACAGTTGCCTTGAAATGTCAAGTTGAATTCACTTTTTATTTTTTACAGTGTGCTACCAGCAATAACACCACCTCTAGCACCACCGCTACCACCATCACCACAGGCAGGACCACTGCAACACCATCACCACCACGACCAGCAACACTACGCCCTCCACCACCAACTCTACCACCACCACTACCACCATCACCACAACCAAGACCACTGCAACACCATCGCCACCACGACCATCACAACTACCGCATCCACCTAATAACTCAAAAAGGTTCATTTAGTCTAACTTGATAGATTATCTTGCACGTTCATGTAAACACACTAGTATTCATTAGTTTGTACCTTGACATGTTTCGACTACTTCCTGCAGTCTTCTTAAGAGGCGGCAGCTGTTGCTGTGAAACGCGTTGTGTCAGCTGGAGGCATACATGCTGTCCCACACCTGGGATGCAGTTCTCCATAAAACGGACGGACAGCAGTCCTGTCCGTCCTGCCTCTTCTGGCGTGACGGCTGGTCCTCCTATAACGTCAGCTGACACAACGCACGTCACAGCAACAGCTGACGCTCCTGAAGAAGACTGCAGGAAGTAGTCGAAACATGTCAAGGTACAAACCAACGAATACTAGTGTGTTTACATGAACATGCAAGATACCCCCGCCATCATCCCCACCTCTACCCCCCTCACCTCCCACCATGACCACCACCACCACCACAAACCCCACCAACAGGTCTCTGGTTCTCTCTGCCTCTCACTTCCGGCTAATTGCTCCATCACTCTTACTGTCTGCATCAGTGACCTCCATGGCAACGACAGCATCAACGGCAGCAGCTATCCAGCAGCACAGGCGACACACACACCCACACACACCGAACCACGCAGACACACACAAGCAAACACACTCACACGCACAACCACGCAGCCACACACACACTGAACCACGCAGACACACACAAGCAAACACACTCACACGCACAACCACGCAGCCACACACACAGCCACACACACACACAACCACACAGACACACACCGAACCACGCAGACACACACACACAACCACACAGACACACACACACACAAACACACTCACACACACAACCACGCAGACACACACACACACACACACACACACACACACACACACACAACAACAACAACAACAACAACGCAGAGACACACGCAACCACACAGACATACAAACAAACACACTCACACACACAACCACGCAGACACACACAAAGAACCACGCAGACACACACAAAGAACCACACAGACACACACACACACACACCAACACACTAACACGCACAACCACGCAGACACACACACACACACACACACACAGACACACACACACACACACACACACAACCACACAGACACACAAACAAACACACTCGCATACAGATTAGACGGGGGGGTGGGGGTGCACTACACCGCCCCCCCCCCCCCCCGACCACCGGCGGTGCGCTGTAACGACGGTTCGCCCTCAACTCACTTAGTTAATTATGTGGGGCCACTCAGGGGCCACTGATGGGGGGGGGGGGGGCGCCGAGCTTGTACAGCGGCATGCAGGGGGGTGCCCTCGATGCTGGGGGGGAAAGAAAGAAGACATCTTCCACCCCCCCCTTCCCCCTCCCCCCTCCCCCGCCACCCCAAACCGCTCCGATCTAGGCCAATTAACCACCTGCTGCATGGACGCCGTCTCGGTGGCTCAGCTGCATCACGCTAACGCCGCGCCGCTGGATTTTTTTGTGTGTGTGTGTGTTGTTTTTTTTGGTTTCTGGATAAAGGAGCCCCGATTGCACGGCTTAATGAGTTCCGCTTTGTTCGCTTCGTTAGCCGCGGCGTCGGGGAGTCGTTAGCGCTCCGGAGCGGGAGTCATCACAGACTGTCGGCCATTACTCTGCCATAAAAGATTGGTTTTTTTTTAGGGGGGCGTGTGTGTTTGTCGTGGCGTTTGAAGCGTATACATGCGTTTGACTCGCATGCACCTCATCCAGTTAATGCTGATGTGATAAGACGTTTGAAGAACGTTTTCCCCGGACCTTTTCCAGTACAGGCTTTGTTCTTGTGTCGCTGTTTAAATTACTGCGTCTAATTTAACGGCGACGTAATGATTCTCCTAATATGACAGGCAGAGGGAGAGGTACAGAAACGCTGCCGTTAAAGAGAGCGACGCGCAAACAAAACAGACGCATCTCTTACCACGGACATTACCTGCTTCGTTATCGCTGTCGCTTTCTGTTCCTCACACCCTGTAAGTGGCTGATACCCCCCATCTATTTGAATCTTCCAGGAACATTCCAGAAACGGCTGAATCCCCCTTCCTTCCGTTTTCCGTACAGTTTATTTCCCCTGAGGAGGAAAGGGGCTATGGATTCTGTGAGCAGAATACAAATCAAGGTCAGCAATATTTTCAGGCGGCGCTGGAAGGCCCTGGCCACTATTCCATTATGACCATCACGAGAGCCATCATTATGTCTGCCGTTCGTCTGTTTGCCCGTCCGTCTGCTACACATACTCGGGGGAGACGCACTCAATTTTGTCTAACAAATGAAACCTGGGATAGCATTACACTACATGGAGGGTCTAACTCTGTTGTGCAGCCTTGTGGCAACTTGTTTTTCATATCTGGGTAAATCAATGTGTATTGCTAGGGGAAGAGCTTTCATTCAAAGTGGGATATGGATATATGGACACCTTAATAAGCAGGAAGGGCAATCTTGCTCAATATCGCTTAGAGGTAGGCTGCAGATCTCTTGCCTTTACGATCGTACGGGGGGTCTGTATAGGAGAGCACAGTCATGGATAAGGTGTTCTGGTGAAGCGTGGATCAGGACTTGTAAATCTCCTGCAGGGTCCAGCTACATAGTTTGAGGGAGGAGGAGGAAGAGATTCCTAACAACCACCACCACCCCCACCACCACCACCACCATCACCATCAATACCACTGTCACCACCACCACCACCACCGTCACCACCACCTCCACCATCACCATCAATACCACTGTCACCACCACCACCACCACCGTCACCACCACCTCCACCATCACCATCAATACCACTGTCACCACCACCACCACCACCGTCACCACCACCTCCACCATCACCATCAATACCACTGTCACCACCACCACCACCACCGTCACCACCACCTCCACCACCCCCACCACTTCCACCACCTCCACCATCACCATCACCACCACCACCACCACCTCCACCACCTCCACCATCACCACCCCCACCACCACCACCACCACCTCCACTATCACCACCACCCCCACCACCACCACCACCACCAACATGACCACCACCACCACCAATGTTCATGAACTTAAAGGTATTGTGCTGGAGTTATTCCAGAACGGAGTTATTCCATCGGTTCAAGATGGCTGCCGAGACACCGTGCTCATGAAGATCCTCAGAGAGCAAACAATTGTAATTTGAGAACAAACAATTACAAAATATTGGCTGAGCTCCAATAATATCAACATTTCGACGAGCATATAAAGCAGCATTAAATCTGAGGAACAAGGATGCCTAAGAAGCAAACAAACACATACAAAGACTGCCAAACGACCAACTCGGCGTCTGAGGAGGAAAATGTGGAAGGATTTACTCAAATTCTGAGAGAAATCAGAGAGTTCCGCCACGAAACAACTCGCAATTTCGAAGTGGTGAAGAAGGACATAAGCGAGATAAAGAAAAAAATCAAAGAGCTGGATAGTAGGATGGAAGAAGCGGAGTCCAGGATTGCGGCGAAGGAGGACCAGGAAATCATGTTGTCGAAGGTACTGATTCATACTCTACGTGTTCAGAAAGATTTGATGGAAAGATGTGAAGATTCTGAGGGCCGATCGCGAAGAAAGAATCTGAGAATCTATGCAGTACCTGAAAAGTTAGAGGGAAGCGACATGATTGGGTTTGTGGAAAAAGTATTACGCCACACGCTGAAAATTGAGGGGGAAATACCCATTGAAAGAGCGCACCGCTCTGGACAGCTGATTCAGCGCAATAACAACAAACCCAGGTCTATTCTAGTGCGTTTTCAAAGCTACAATACGAGGCAGAGGGTGCTCAGTGCCGCCTGGGCAAAGAAAGAGATTAAACTGGAAGATAACACCCGCATCTACTTTGACGAAGATTTCACTAACAAAGTGTTCCAGGAGAGAGCAAAGTACAGGGATGTCAGAAAACAACTGAAGGAGAGAGGGATAAAGGCGCGTGTGCTATTTCCAGCAAGGCTGAAGATAACAGAGGCTGGAGGAAAAGTGAGAGTGTTTCGCGACCCCCGACACGCAGCGGAGGGGCTCCGCGACTATGGAGTTGCCATGGAGATGACGCCCAGAGAGCCCGACTTGGAGTCCATGCTGAAGGCTTCCGGGTGGGAGACTGCGCCCAGCAGGAGAGCAAACCCGGCAAAGGAAATGCTGTCTGGGGTAAAGACATTATTGGATGCTATCAAAAAGCATGAAGACGGCGACGAAGAAGAGGAGGAAGAGGAGGAAGAGGAGGCGCGAGGGAAAACGAAGAGGAGTCGAAGAGGAGACACCAGAAAGTGACTTTATGAAAAAGGTATGGACTGATAGACAACATAAAGACAAGGACAGTGGACTGGGGATTCCCTGTGTAAAAATAGTCACCATGAAATTTTGTTGGTTGTTGTTGTTTTTTTGCTGTATTCAGTTCCCTGTCTTAAATGACTGAGTTCTTAGAGAATCGAACATTTACGGGATCTGACTGCAAAGTGTATGATTTTGAATATCAGGTAGACCCGGAGAGTCACGTGTTTAATAATATCATTGACACTTGTAAATATTATTCAGATGATGAGCTCAATGCTAAAATTGTAATGGACAATACATTTTCGTTAATTCATTTTAATTCAAGAAGCATGTATGCAAACTTTACTAAAATTAAAGAGTATCTGAATAAATTAAAAGGAAAATTTAAGGTGATTGCATTATCAGAGACATGGATAAAGAAAGAGAGAGGCACTGAGTTTCATCTTGATGGCTATGAGTTACACTACATAAATAGAGAAAATAAAATCGGAGGGGGAGTGGCTTTTTTTGTTGACAGAGACTTGAGGTGCAGAGTAATTCAAAATATGACAATTGTTAAAGAAAATCTAATGGAATGTATAACTGTGGAAATTGAGTTAGAACAGAGCAGAAACATTGTGGTTACTTGTGTATACAGAACCCCAGGGTCAAATGTAGAAACGTTTGTAGATAGTCTAGAAGAGATAATAAGTAGAGTGAATGAAAACAAGACATACATGATCTGTGGAGATGTGAACATTGATCTACTCTGTGCAGCAAAACATAAAGCAACATCAGATTTTTTGGACACTCTATTCAGTAGAGGTTTCCACCCCCTAATCACAAAGCCTAGTAGAATTACATCATCTAGTGCTACTCTGATTGACAATATATTTCTGAATGTCACGGAGAATAATATCACTTGTGGGTTAGTAATAAATGACATCAGCGATCATTTACCAGTGTTTGTAATATATGATTGTCACATAAAGAGTAAGGTAAAGGAAAACTGTTATAGATATGCAAGGGTAAGATCAGAGGAAGCAATACTTAAGTTTAGAAATGATTTGTTAAATGAGGAATGGAATGAGGTTTATACAGAGGGAGTAAACGATGCATATGATTCTTTTTTAAAATGTTTCATAACACATTACGATAAACATTGTCCGATAATTCAACTTAAGCACAAAGGTAGTAACAACAAAAAACCTTGGATTACCAAGGGCTTACAAAATGCTTGTAAAAAGAAAAATACACTGTATAGAGACTTTATTAAATTTAGAACAAACAATGCTGAAAATAAGTATAAGAGGTATAAAAATAAGTTAACAACAATAATGAGGCAGGCCAAAAGGGAGTATTATAATAAAATACTAAAATAAAATAAAGATAATTTGAAAGGAACATGGAGGATCCTGAATGAGGTAATGAGGAACAAAACAGCTCCAACAGCTATGCCAAATTATTTTATTAATGAGAATCGAGAAATTAAAGACATGAATCAAGTTGCCAATGAATTTAACTCTTTTTTTGTAAATATTGGGCCAAATTTAGCTAACACAATCTCAACACAAAATCAACAATTCGTGGGAAAAGAAAAAATGGGAAGCAAGGTGCTACAGTCAATGTACCTAGATGGGGTGAGTGAGAATGAAATAATATCGATCATAACCAAAACAAAGAGTAAGACATCAACAGACAGTGATGGGATAGACATGTGTATAGTGAAAAAAACTATTGATTGTATAATTAAACCTTTAAGTTACATATTTAATCTTTCTTTAAGTACGGGTGTTTTTCCAGAGAGGATGAAAACGGCAAAGGTTATTCCTTTATTTAAGTCAGACGACAGACATGAATTTAATAACTATAGACCAGTGTCAATGCTCTCACAATTTTCAAAAGTGCTTGAAAAACTGTTTGTTCAGAAGTTAGACATATTTCTTGAAAAGAATCACTTGCTGAGTGAGAGTCAGTATGGGTTTCGAACCAACCGATCTACAGCAATGGCACTAACGAAAATAACGGAAGAAATAACAACGGCATTAGATAACAAAAAATATACAGTTGGGGTTTTTATTGATTTAAAAAAGGCGTTCGATACAATAAATCATGAAATTTTAATTTCTAAATTACAGAATTATGGTGTGAGAGGAATTGCCTTGGACTGGTTAAGTAGTTATTTACAAAATAGAAAACAATATGTTCAGATAGAGGGTTACAAATCAGAATGTATGAGGACAGTATGTGGAGTCCCACAAGGATCCGTTTTGGGACCTAAACTTTTTATTTTATATATTAATGATATTTGTGATGTTTCAAAGATTCTACAGTTTGTTTTGTTTGCTGATGATACTAATTTTTTTTGTTCTGGGGATGATTTGGGGATTATTGCAGAAAACATTACTAATGAAATGGTTAAACTTAAGAGATGGTTTGATGAAAACAAGCTTTTGCTAAATTTGAAAAAAACTAAATTTATGGTTTTTACAAATCGAAAAAAGGATGAAATTGAACTTTCATTTGCAGGAGAGAGTGTTGAAAGAGTGTCTGTATTTAGGTTTTTGGGTGTTATCCTGGACGACAAGTTGTCATGGAAAAACCATATAGCATATGTAAAAGCCAAGGTGGCAAAGAGTATCTATATTTTGAATAAGGTTAAGTTTGTCTTGGACACTAACACACTAAGAATTCTGTACTGTACATTTATTTTGCCATATTTTAATTATTGTGTGGAGGTGTGGGGCAACACTTATGTAAGTAACATCACTCCTCTGATTCTGCTACAAAAAAGAGCAGTAAGAGTAATCCACAAGGCAGGTAATAGTGATCCCTCAAATAGATTTTTTATTTCAGCAGGTTTGTTGAAAATGGTTGATATAATAGAATTACAGACCCTAAAAATAATGTTTAAAGCAAAGAACAGATCATTACCAGAACAATTACAAAGCTTGTTTAAACTGGAGGAAGGGGACAACAGACTGAAGCTTGACTTTAAATATACATTTGCAAGGTTGAGCTTAAAACAAAGGTGTATTTCTGTTACAGGTGTAAAAGTATGGCATTCACAAAGCAAGGAATTGAAAAGTTGTACAAGTATGTCTCAGTTTAAGAAAATGTTTAAAAAAGAAAAGATAAGTATTTACAAAAAAGAAGAAGGAGAAAGAGAAAAAGAAGGGAAAAAAGAAAAAGATAGATAGACGAGTGGTGTTAACCGTTATTTTGTTTGTTTGTTTTGTTTTTTTGTCATTGCTATGTTTCATTACCTTTAATATTTTGAAACAGAGAATAATATTGGTGTTGAAGTAAGCCATTTAAATTTAAATTTGTAACAACAGAGAGGGGCAGGTATTATAAGTTTTTTCTTCATCCTGCTCCTTTTCATTCATGGTGAAAATGTGTACACTATGTATATGTGCAACTATGTGAGAACCATGAATGAAATAAATCAAAAATGAAATGAAATGAAATGAACTTGCTCAATTCTTTGACAATGCCCAAATTATGGAAAATGTCTTATGTTGTACCTATCCCTAAAAAACCTGGAGCTACTGAATTAAAAGACTTCAGGCCTATTGCTCTTACTTCTATCTTAGGAAAATGTTTTGAGAGAGTTATAAGCAGACAAATTACAGCGTCAGTTTCTAACAGTTTAGATCATCTCCAGTTTGCTTACAAAAGTCAGAGGGGAACTGATGACGCAACTGTCAGTATGTTCCACACCCTGTCAAAGCACCTACAAGCCCCCTCCCACCTTGCTAGGGCCCTATTTATCGATTTTACCTCTGCCTTTAACAGCATGCAGATTCACATCCTGCTGCAGAGACTTATCGACATAGGAGTAAACGGTGGTATTATCCACCTTGTTAGGGACTTCCTCTCTGACCGCCCTCAACAGGTCCTGGTTAACAATACTCGGTCCGACATCACTGTGCTTAACACCGGCGCCCCGCAGGGGACCATTTTATCCCCATTACTTTTTTCCATATACACAAACGAATTCCAATTAGATCTGGAAAAGTTTCGTTTGTTCAAGTATGCAGATGATATGGCCCTGGTTGCCTTATTAAAGAAGGGGGACATAGTCGGAGAGGAAGTATATAGAGCACACGTGTCATCTCTCCAGAAGTGGTGTGATGAAAGTTCCTTAGAGATCAATGCAACAAAAACTCAGGAACTTGTCTTTCATGAAAAGGACCCTGTGCAGCCCCTTATAATTAGGGGACAAATTGTAGAGGTAGTAGACAAGTTCAAATATCTAGGTACATATATTGATTGTAACCTAAATTTCAGTGAAAACACAGACCACATTTTTAAAACCTGTAACCAACGTCTCCATCTACTGCGCAAGCTCAACTCCTTTAGAGTGAGTGAGCACATTATGGAAACAGTTTATAAGAACCTGATAGAAGGCATTCTAACTTTCAACATGGCAATGTGGTACGGTAATCTAAATATTAAAGGAAGAAGCAAGCTGCAGAGAATAGTAAACCTTGCCTCAAAAATCATAGGGACAAGACAGAAACAATTAAGTTGTATGCACGATGAAGTGCTTAGGAAAAAAGCTGTCAAAATAGCAAATGATCCCTCTCATCCACTCAATAGGGAGTTTGAACTTCTTCCCTCTGGTAGACGTTATAAAGTACCAAGGGCAAATCGTAATATTTTTAAAAATTCCTTTATTCCTAATGCAATTGGGGCACTGAACACCATGCCCCGTTGATGCGTTGATGCGATGTGTTGTAATGTAACTGCCACTGCTGTCCTGCTTTTTGCCATGAAGATGTCTGTGTGTAAGTGTTGTTTGTTGCTGTTGTTGTCCTGCTTGTTGTTGCTGTTATTGTCCTGCTTGTTGTTTTTTATGAGACCAAAGACAAATTTCCACATCGTGGACAAATAAAAACTAACTAACTAACTAACATCACCACCACCAACACCACCATCACCACCACCACGACCACCACCACCACCACCAACACGACCACCACCACCACCACCTCCATCACCACCACCACCACCACCACCTCCATCACCACCACCAACACCACCACCTCCACCACCTCCACTATCACCTCCACCAACACCACCACCCCCACCATCCTCCCCCTCCACCCAATAAGAATGTAAAGGCAAGCCTTCCTGGAGGAATGGTGATAGCCTCTGTGCGCCGGCGGCGGCGGCGGCGGCGGTGACTAATGATGTTGTCCTGTCCTCCGGCTCCCTGTTTGACTCCTGCCTCCAAACGCATTAGCGGAGATGAAGATGAAGATGATGATGACAGACAGGGACTTTCACATCTCGCCCCAATTAGTGCTCGCCTTGTCCCCTCGCCACAATCAGCGGCGAGAGGAAGGAGGCTGTGACACATACCCGTTGCTTACACCACACTCCCAGCCGCTCTCAGCGGTCCGCACCTCGGGGGGGCTCCTGTCTGACGACTGTCAGGGCCTTCTGGGGCCCCCTCACCCCGGCCAGACGCCATTATTCTTGGTGTTGCCGGCCCCACTCTGCCGCTCCCTGTGCAGCCTGCACAGATCCGCAACGGCAATCCGTCACGTCCCTGTCTCCAGGGGCCCGTAATGCGCGCACACGGGCGACTTAGGAGAAATTATGCCGGGTCTTAGCGCGGTAACGGGGCATTACACCATTTTAAAAAGGGGCAATGTTTTCAGGGCCGGCGGTATTCTCACATGTCAGGAGCGGCCCCAACGTTCTCTGGCTGACGTGTGTGGGTGATTGTGGTAAGCAGCATGTGTGAGTAGCATTGGTAACAATGGGACCTAATGCGTATTTGGCAATGTGTGTACTCTCCCTTTATCGCCAGGAAGTCCAATAGCGCATAGAGACGGATGAGAAATTAAAGTTATACGAAAAAGGCAAAGAAAAACGCAAACGTATCAGTGGGTTGGATGTGCATTTGTTTTATTGATTGCGAGCGTGAACCATTAACTTCCTGCTTGCTCTGGGAGTTTCCTGTATTGATCGCTTGTTGCACTCTGGGACTACTTCCAAAGTAGGGGAGTGGAGGGTGCGGTGTGTGCGGTGATGGCATTCAGGCGAGCTCTGTGGCCCTCAAGATTTGCAAGCAGCAATGAGGACAAAGGAAAGGATCACAGCCCTTCAAGAGCCAACAACGGGCATCCATCTACCCGGGTACCCCTACCCACATGGTACTACACCATGCTACAGTGACCCTATAGTAAAACACACTGAGAGGCTTATTAAGTCACCTCCTTAAGCCAAATAACCCGCTGCTGCAGAGCAAAATAAATGAACGTTATCTTTATTTATGATTTTAATTCGGTGAATGTAATTCACGCGTTTGTGGCTCCGCAGTGTGCAGTAAAGGAAGGAAACTGCAGCAGGCCCTAATGTGGATTGATGCGCCCATAAAAAGGGGCTGGCTGGTGGTTGACTAAGCAGGCTTGAAATAAAATGGTCCTTTCAGTTATCCATCTCTCTCTTTTCCCACTATCCCTCTTTTCATTTTCACATTCTCGACTAATGCATATTTGATTACGCGTCGGGCCGGCTGGCCCAAAAGCACCACCGGTTCGATTCTCCGTTTGGAAAGAGCCGTGGGGTGTTTTTCTGCTTGTTAAGAAGATTTGATTATACAGCACAATGACTGTGTTGTGTGACACCTGTTTGGTGATGTAAGGGATGTGCATAACATGTTGAATATGAATGGTTATAGGGCCGCTGTACATGGTAAATGGTCCTCATTTATATAGCACTTTTATCCAAAGTGCTTTACAGTGTTAACTGACATTCACCCATTCATGCACACATTCACGGCGGAGTCAACCACGCAGGGCGACAGCCAGCTCATCAGGAGCAATTAGGGTGAGGCGTCTTGCTCAGGGACACCATGACACTCAGCTAGGAGAAGCCGGGGATCGAACCAGCAACCTTGCGGTTATCAGCCAACCCGCTCTACCTCCTAAGCTAATGCCGCCCCGCTGTAGGGTCATTCTTGTGACAGTGCAATAGTCAAATGGTTGAAGAACGAAGGCTTTCCATCAAGAAAATTAAGGCAAGCTTTTAATCCTCAGTAGAAGCTTTCCTTTTATTTTAATCCAATACCCATATGACACATCAGAGAATATAAATAAATAAAACAAGACAAGATTAAATCTTTCAGATCGCAATCAATCTGATGACGTGTGCATCGGGAACTCAAAGTTAAACACAAGAGGAGAGCGATCACCCCTCTTCGCCAAAATCACTCGGTATGATCACACCAGCTTTCTGATGGAGAGCAGCGGCGTCATTCACATTTGGTCACTATGCTTTAAAGAGTAGCCCTATAACAAATAACAAATCCCTTTGTTATTTTACTGTGTTTCCTTAATCGATCGATTCACCCTCATAATTAACCTCACGTCGTTTCCAGGAAGCATTACCCGGTGGCTTGTTGGTGCTTTGAGCTGGATATTGCTTGAGTGTACCGCTGCAATGGCACAGCGCACACAACAGCCCAGGTTCAAAGATTTAGTTTGGCAGCTCTCTGTTCTATTGTGTCTTTTGAACAAACACCGCGCATTGCATTTTCATCCAAAGAGCTGACGCACGATTCTGCTCGAGCTCTGGAAAACCTCATTCCTTCTCCTCAAATAATCAAAATATCAGATGTTTTCCTTCCCACCGGGGAACCTGGACCGCTGTCGGCGCTGGCAGTGGTCCGCGTCTCTCCCCGACTATTGTCTGAATCCCCCAGCAGACCCATCTCTCTCCTCCCACCGCATCCCATCCATGCAAAACTCCCATCCATCCTGGCAGACACAATTACCCAGCGTGACAGCCACTCGGATACCGGCACCATCCGCGCGAGGAGAGGAGAGACAGGAGGCATCCGGCCCTGTGGGTCCATGCATCAACATGCCTGGAGAGAGTCTAGTGGAAGGGGGGGGGGGGGGGGGGGGGGGAGGGTTGTGGGGGGGATCTTAATGCACACCTGGGTACTAGCCCCCTGGCTTGGACCCCTTGGTTGGGCTGTCCACCCATGTCCACCCATCTCATCTGATGGTGGTGTGGGATGCGTTGGTGGGGGTGGTTGTTGTGGTGGTGGTGACGGATGTGGTGGTGGAGGCGGTGGTGGTGGGGATGGTGGTAGCGACGGTGGTGGTGTTGGTGGTGAGGGTGGTGTTGGTGGGGGTGGTGAGGGTGATGTTGAGGGTGGTGGTGGTGGTGGCGATGAAGGTGGTGGGGGTGATGGCGGTGGTGAGGTTGGTGATGGAGGTAGTCGGGGCAGGGAGTGGAGGGTTGAAGGGCAAGAACAGAACGACTGCTTCAGCAGTCAGGTCAGCCATCCAGAAGCGGAGATCAGATCCGGGGGGAAATCTGACTTCAGAGGTGGAGATTTACAAGTCTGCATGTCGACTTTGAGATATTCTTCCACCCAGATGAGAATATTAACAACTACTGACTCCACCATGAGTTATTCATCTCTGACTTTCATTAATATGCAGTATGTTGGCAAAAGCCTATTTCAGTGCAACTCCCAGCGATCAGACGCCCTCTATACCATGCAGTGTGCAAAATGTGCAGACTCCCGCAGCATGAGAGCAGCTCTCATCAGAGGGGGCTCTCTGAGGCTCGCCTCGTGCGATGCAGGGATGCGAAAGCTGCTGCGAGGGGGACGGAAATAGAGAAGTTGTCTGAGAGGAGGTTTAATAACAGAGCAGAGGTGGTGGTGGAGGTGGTGGTGGTGTTAGAGGTGGTGGTAGAGGTGGTGGTGGTGGTGGTGATAGTGGTGGTGGTGTTGTTGATAGTGGTGGTGGTAGAGGTGTTGTTGGTGGTGGTGGTGCTGGTGATAGTGATGGTGGTGTTGGATGTGGAAATAGTGGTGGTAGTGGTGGAGGTAGCGATAGTCACAAATCCAAGACAAGAGTGGAAACCACCACCCTGACCTCTCCCCCCTCTCCTCCCCCAAGCTAGGCAGCTGGACCCTGCAGGAGATTTACAATCAAGTCCAAATGAGTCACAGGACATCTGTAGGAGCTCATTAAGGTCGACGGTGCAGAGTGACGACACACTCAAACAGCCATCCTGACCCGATCGCCATGACCGATCGCCATGACAGCGCTGCAGAGACTCAGAGGGTTCTCTGGTTCTTTATCCTCCCTGAGCCACACTCTGTATCATCCTGACTGTCTCGGGGACTCACAGAACGACCTTGTCTTCCTTTGTTCATGTCCCTCATAGTCCCCGTCTGGGCTCTCCTCTCATTCTCTCTCTCGCATTCAAGCCTCTGCTTCTTGTCCCAATCTCTCTATAAATATCTGTCTCTGCGTCTGCCGCAGACATCGCCCCCGCCCCCCCGCCCCGCATACTCCTCCCTCCCGCACTTCCATTCTCTGTCTGTCAACAGGAGACAAATGATCAAGTAGTCTCCTAGCCCCTATAGATGGAGTCACCTACTTAGTGGTCCGTATATAGAAACATCTGAGGCTGTCAGACAGACGGACAGACAGACAGACAGGATGGACAGATAGGACAAGGAGGAAAATAAATGGGAGGCACACTTAAGACAGGAAGGAAATGGACAGGAAGACAGAAAGACAGACAGATGCGACAAGCAGGAGAGCGATGGACAGACGGACAGGACAGGGAAAAAAAATAATAAAATATTCCCCAAAAGGGATTAATACAAAATGAGACAAATGGTTTCAAACTTGGCTTCCGCCCTCTGAAATAAAAGCATGTAAGATTCCCGTTTCTATCATTAGCATGAAATGAAACATCACTGGGTTGTAATGTAGTCAGGCCACTTTTAGCAACATTGATGTCCCTGCCAGCTAAATCTATGAGTACATCCCGACGCATACCATCGCGCCCCTGCAGCGATTTAGACACAGTTCATAGTCAGTGTGCAGATATGCTCTCTCCAGCCAGCCCCGTGTGGGCCGGATCCCCTTTACATAAGGCTTGAACGTACACAGCTGATTCAGCATTCAACGCCCGTCCTCCCACGTCCCTTCCCCCGCTGGATGGGCTCTTTGGCAGCGGATACTACAACGAGGTCACTGGGGCTTGATGAAGAAATTTCACCAGTTAATGGCACCCCAGGGGAAATCCAAATATAGCTCCCAATTAAAGACCGGCTTCTAATTGGGGGGCATGACAGAGTTCATCCACAAACACAATGTCCTGGACGGACACAAGCATTGCACAGTGAGAGCGGGTCGAATCGGCTTTGGGGCGAGTGTGTATGTATGTGCGTGTGTGCACAGATATGGCTAATACTCAGTGTCACCACTAGGTGGAGGGAAAATTCTTTCATACTATTGTTGGCTAACTTGAACTCTATAGCCAGTTAGCAGGTGGTCATATATTTGGATTAAAGATAGAACATGGATCCCATACTGGGATACTGTTTAAAATGGATCAATAAGAGCCAGGTGAAATGCAAATCGAAATAAGAGAAAACACAATTAGTAAAGATTGCTAAGTTAATTGCTGCTGTTCCATACAGTACATTTCTCCCAGAAGTGGGAGTTTTGAACGTTTGTACCGAACAGCTTTAAGAGAAGGTCATTTTTAATGGCATTCTCCTTCATTCAACATAAATTGATCTCCTGCTGAGCCTGTTGGCTAATTGTATCCCATCCATTTACCCATCCTCTATTCAAACCACACAATCCCTCCCATGAATGATGCAGTTTCCCATGACGCACTGGAGAGAGACATCTATATCTTACACTGTGTTTGAAGCACTGCCACTTAACCAAATAAATTACCATGGACAATAGAAGCTAGCAAACCATAAAAACATCCATCATCATTAGGCAAAGTGTGGGACGGCACATGTCAAACTAAAGGGAAACTGGTGTTTAAAAAATATACCCACGCCTGTAAATGTCCGTCTTGTTGCCTGTGCTTAATTATTCAGGGTAGGATTCTCTAATAGCTGGTGTTCGATTGCGGGCCAGGATGTGCTGGGTTTTGCCCCCGCAGTCCTCTGTCTACGTGTAAGCACTGTCTCTGTATTCACTCACCTGCTCGGGACAAAAGCATCCCCTAAATAATTCAAGGTCATCATATGCTCTTTCTAAAAGACTGCACAACCTCGCTTGCATGCCTCTCTATCCTTGTGCTTAGTCTCCAGGACTTAATCTTTATATAAACAGTCATTCAGCAGACGCTTTTTTATCCACAAAGACAAAAGACAACCACCGCCTGACAACATTCACTTACAAACTAAAACAAACGGGGCCGAGGAACAAAGCCAAGCCAAGAACGAACTGCAGCATTCCCCAATCAACGTCCCCCTCCCACTAATGAAGCCTGGCAGATTCAGGTCTTACATCTGGTGTGGCTGGAACTCCGAGAGGGATGTGACCGTGCGGCGGGAGATGTGCAGCCGCAGTGACAGATCCACCCAAGGGTGTGTCCACACACCGCCCGCCCGGGAAGCAGGTGAAGACGCCTGCCTTAATAAGCCTCAGACCTGCTGTCCAGTGACCCTCCTCCAGCCACCGGCACCTGGCTGCTCCATCTCGCCAAGAACCCTGATGGGAAGCTAATTGTCAATATTACGGGAGTCTTCCCCCTGCATAAAATATGGAATATGTGTGTCAGCCCCGCACTCCTCTCTGCTCCTCGGCTATTCCCATCGCTGACGCACTTGTTGGGTTGTTAAATAGCACACAGAGACACACACACTAACGCCAACACACAGACACACACACATATAGCCACAAACACACACATACACACACACACACACACACACACACACACTAACACACACAGACACACACACAGACACACACACACACACACACACATATAGCCACAAACACACACATACACACACACACACACACACACACAAACACACACAAACACAGACACACACGCACACGCACACACACACACCATATCATCCGGAATCATACAGAACAGGGTGAGATAAAGGCCTCTCTGATGTGAGGTTGGATGGCGCTTGCCTTCCCACCGGGCCTTGGTGCTTTTTACCAAAATATCACAAGGTGCATTCAAACAAGGCTGTTTCCTCCCGTCGGCTTTGCAATTCAAATGAAGACTACAGAAACGTCAGGCACATGTCAAGGCGCCGCGACTGTAGCCGGGCGGAAGGCAGGGGGAGTGAACAGGGGAGGGAGGAGGAATAAGGGAGATGGCTTGTGTAAGATAGTGGCTGCTGGTCGTAAAAAACAATGACAGATAATGCCTGTGTAAATGATTCTGGGAGACAGACGTGATTGAGGTGTTGCCTTGTTCAGGAAGACATTCTGTTGTGTTGTTCTTTAATCAAAAATAAAGGCCTACGCACATACGTGTACACGCGCACACACACACACACACACACACACACACACACACACACACACACACACACACACACATTTGGCAAATACGGGCAGGGCACACACAAACACATCCACACACACACATCCAACTTGGCGAATACAGGCACACACAAACACGTCCACACACACACACACACACATACCGACGTTCGGTGCATAAGGGCATACACAAGCACATACAAACACACACATGTACAACCACAAACACATATGCATGCAAGTGGGCACAAAGACAGACTATTTTCATGCTGCGTACAGACAGGCATTCAGTCAGACAGACACAATGCGGGCAGGCAAGCACACACATAGACACATCTACACACATAGCCCATTCCCAATTAAAGGAGATGCTGTTGAAACATGTACTTCCCACACATATTTGAGAACATGGGCTCTATCTGCAGAAACAAGGTCCAACAAAATACTTGATCTCTTCCCAACAGCCACAGGTGAGGACAAGGTGTGCAGAAAACTCCCACATGAAGAAGTGACACTGGTCCGCCCCGCACACAGTCAGGAAGTCATTAAACCAAGTAGCGTAGTCCTGTGTAATGTCAAGAGGGCCATCCCACCACCAGAGAGTCCTCCTGGAAGGCAGAGGAGGCCTTGACCTTTCACAGACAAACCCTGTCTTTTGTGTCCGAGATAAATGGGCAACATTTCAGCGATGTGGGAGCGGACAATGGATTGTCAATAATTTACGTAATGCCTGATGTATCGAGGGCCACCGGTGGCTTGAAAGGAATAGGGTTTACCGTTTTTTTTTATTGCCTGGTGGTGGTGAATAAATAACTAAGTAACACCGTGCGAAGGTTGTGGTGTTTTTGAAGAGTGTGGGCGAGACGCCTAGAGCATGAAGAACGAGTTTAGTCAGTGTACGATGAGACTCCCTTAGTGATTGTGTCTAATTGATCATGTAATTCATTTGAACACAAATTAAAGAAAATAAAGAAATCCATCTAATTCAATTTAGTGTAATTAAACACTCACTGTTTAATGACAACTTTATTTTATGTAAAAATGTATTATTATTTTGTCAATGTGCCCATCATTAATTCAAAGCACTACCCTATATCACATCACATTACATCAGCACTCCTCAACAATGCAGTCTCAACAGCCGCTAATGCAACTCCAGTCCAGTCATGCTTTGTTTTGAACCTTCTTGTCTTGACAACGAGGGCTTCCTGCTGCCTGTTAACTTGACAGCTCAAGGCAAGCAAAGAAAGCACCTGACAGGATAACAAAACGCCGGAAGACTCATTCTCATATCGATTGCACATCATCTCGACGTAAGTATATATAGTCGTACAGGATATCAAACACGGAACACCGGCCGGGTTAAGATCACTGGGAGGGAGCTCCACCTCTGCAGGAGAGTGACCGAAGGAGGAAGTCACTTTTGTCATTGTGTAAGCAAACCGGTTTGGGTGTCTGCAGCCGCACAACACACACACGGGAGGAGCCCGCCAGACTCGCACTGCTGCGTCGGTGGAGACATGGTTAGAACTTCCACCATGGTGCTGAAGGGGAACCTCACGGTGCAGATGAACCAGACTATTCTACAGAACGGAAAGCAGAGGAAAAACGGTCATGTCAACGGCGAGAAACGGGTAGGCCTACGTCGCTAATGTGTGTTTAGAGACGGGATAAATAATTGGTGTCACCTTTAACCTTCTTTCTTTTTCATCATGTGAAACTAGGGCCCGTTTGGGGGACCCCGGTTGTAAAAACTAAAGAAGGGTCGATGGTAGCCTCGTAATCTTTTGCAAATGTTTCAGAATTATAACTTATATTATGTATAAGTCAGTCCTTAATGATAATGGGTGGACCCGGCGTGATTTCCATGAAACATGCCTTGTTTGGAAACACGCCTTCTTTGGAAACACGCCTTGTTTTGAAACTCAAGGGGCGTCTGATCTGGTTTCGGACGGTGACTGTTTTCATTTAACTGTCAAAGACAAAGTCAAAAATATCTTAATCGATGTTATCATGTGTATTTAAACGAAATAGGTGTTGGTGGGATTTGATTTCGGTTTCACTATGGAAGCATAATATTCTGAATGATAAAGGGTTATAGCATATAATGTTATGTTACTTGTAACCTTGTGATTGTTGCTGATACCCTATCGATACCTCGTATTGTCATTCAATTGACATTCCTCTCAACGCAGTGACTCACTCTGCACAGACAGCATGGCATCCGCGGTGTTTTGTCAACAGCTCTTGCATACATGGTGCTAACAAATGAGTGTTGACCTCATCTTCCCAGTTAAAATGCACGTCCCTCTCTGACCACACGCACAACTGGTTATGGCTGCATGACGCCTGTATTCTGGTCAGCAATCATACACTAATAATGATATAAACTTGTTTGGTGAAACTATTTTTTAAGTATGTGAATGATACAGTTTCGATCTCACATTTAAGTATGTATTTCGCTTTCATTTGTGATTGTTGATGTTCGTGTCAGTTGCCTTTGTTGGCTGTAGGCCTATGCTGCATATATGTTTATAATTGGTCCAGTTTAGCCTCATGTCTTCTGTCCACAAGTTATCATGTGTCTCCTATGGTTTTACAGACAAACTTCCCCGCTGCAAAGGGGGTGTCGTGCAGGCAGTACAGACCTGAGTCCTTCGAGCAGGCGCCCATGTACGTGGCCGTCCTGACGTACCTGGGCTTTGGCATCGTCACTCTGTTTGGCTACTTCAGAGACTTCCTCCGAGCCGTGGGCTTAGAGAAGTGCCATCTCGCCCAGGAGAGGGAGGAGCAGAAAGTGGGTTGGGTCCAGCTCGACGCAAGCACACACGCTAGCACACACAGACACACAGACGCACTCTCACACGCACACACTCACACCCATTGTGCGCATGCCCTTTTTTGGGTTTTTTTATCCCCCAATGTTTGCATTTGTTTGGCTGGGCTCCTTCATTATTCCATTGTGTTTCTGTGCACTTTCATGTTGCCATGGCTGAGACACAAGACCATGGAGAATATCTGCTGAAGGCTTAATTAATTCTCTGTGGATTGCACTTGTCTTCCCCACTCTCACGCTCTGAGCCTCCATGATAAGGCCCAGGCATTGGATAAACTGGAGGGATCATTGTACCACGCTTCTCATTAGGAATGGAAGAAGGCTCGAAATAGTTGTGTTTTCTCTCTGTAGGAGATAAGATAACACTTTATCGATCCCCAGGCGGGGATATTTGTGTGTTTACAGAAACAGAAGAGACAGGCGAGGATAGAGATGCCAAGTATGGTTAAAATGCAAGACAATACATGCGAAAATACAATAAAAAACAATAGACGGATAATAGCGATATAATATAATATTAATAAACGAATGAACAAACAGCTGTAGAGGAAGGGCAACATTCGCGTGGGTTTAAGCGTTCAACATTTTGTTCTAGCGGAGGTACAAAAAGCACAATATAATCTTCCAGGCAACGAGGAGGGTCGTAAATGAACCCCACCCGCCAGCCCTAGGTGGGTAGATTTAAGTAGTCAGCCAATAAAAGAATCCAGGGTAGGGCCTGTCAGTTTCTCCTCAGGGCAGGTATAAAGGCAAAATCGCTAAAGTGGAACCCTGTGTACCGGCATACGACCAGGAGCACTTGAAACTCTGGCTGTCATGTTGGGGGTGCACTAACGGAGGGGGGGGAGCGCAGTGATTGGTGATAACGACAAAGCATCTCACAGTGCAACCTGTGGAAAGCAAGCGCTCGCCGGGCTGGGAAAAGGTCACTCTGTGAGTTAACAAGGAAAATGATTGAGCTTAAGCCCGCTCCTTCTGGCCTCAAATGCGATGCTCAAAACTCACAAATAAACATTGCTCTTGGGATTGTAGTCAATCGGGTGAATTTGAATTGGGTGGTTTCAGCACTTTAAATAGTTTATTCACAGTCGTGGAGGGTAGTGGGCCTTCGTTGCCCAAGTCGACCGGGGAATACCGAGAGGATGTATTCTTTACCTCTTGAAGTCATCACCCCAACCCACACCCCTCTTACGCACTTATTGTATGTCTTACGTCCTGGCACTTAATGTACACACTTATTGTATTTTGCACCTAAAAATAGTACTTTGTGTATTGTGTAGCATCTTATCCTAGCTATCTTTGTTGTATATACAGGGAACGGGTTAACCTAGCAATTGTTAGTGCTTGGTACTTGGTTTTATGAATATCCTTACTGCACCGACAGCGATATATTGTTTCTCTTTCTTCTGACAAATGTACTTATTGTAAGTTGCTTTGGATAAAAGTGTCTGCTAAATGCCCTAAATGTAGATGTTAATCCATAACCCAGCTGTTTTCCATGGATTTCAGGAGTTTGTGCCGATGTATCAGGACTTTGAGAACTTCTACACGAGGAACCTGTACATGAGGGTCAGAGACAACTGGAACAGGCCTATATGCAGTCTGCCGGGGCCCGCCTTCGACCTGATGGAGAGGGTGTCCGACGATTATAACTGGACATTCAGGTACAGCCATTTCTGAATGCATGACCCCGAAAAATGACATAACATACGAATATTATGCATGAAACCAAACGGCAAATATTATAATATTATGTAATATAACAACATTATATTTGTGTGTCTTAATGTGTTCACACACAATCAGACCTTTATTCACTGAACCAGGTGTTGTTTTCCTTGCTCTCTCCACTATCCTCTTGTCTTTGTCCTCGTCGGGGAACAAAGTGGTTCAGTAGTGCGGGAGCTGTGTCATTTATTAACAATGTGTTTACTTCTGTATTTGGTTAGCACAGGGAGTGATCATATTCTCCCTTGAGTTCCATGTGTGGTTAGTTAATGGTGTGGGAGGAGACCAGGTGGAAACCGAGGGAAAGGTAGGCAGGCTTTGGCAGGCATCTCGATATGTTATCATTAGCCATTTAGCAGACGCTTTCATCCAGATAGATAAGTACTTTATTCATCCCGAGTGGAATCGAAGGCGTCGCCGCAGATCCCATCAAAAGCACATGATGCAAGTGCAAAAATAAATAAATACAATTAAGCTGACCGGAAAATGTAAACAAAAGCTATGACAGTGCAAAAAAACCTTTAGAAAGTGTTGAATGCGCAATTATACAGATGCAATTATGCAAACGTCCAACGTGACTTACAGGGATTCAGTGACTCATCATCAAGATGAATGGGTATGCACCCGCCCAAAGGCTTGCCAAAAGACGCCTACAGGCAGCCGTCGGCATGCAGCATTGAACCCGGTAACCTTGGGTTGGGTGGGGAACACCCAGTAGCCACGGCACTACTTCAGTCAGGAATCAATCATGTCAATCATCATCAATCAATCAAGATTGACCCGTTTGTGGCGCTCCCAGCTGTAGGACTTAAATCTTCAAGATCAAGATTAAAAAGAGTTTAAAAGATAATCATAAATAGGTTTACTATATAAACGCACAGTCCGTGTGGAGCGATCAGGTAGGCGACTGGGCCGAACCGCGCCATGACATACAGCTGGCAGATGCAGAATACCTGCAGCATACCAACGTTTGACAACAGGGAGCACTATGCAATCCTTAGATATCTCAACCCATCATACAGGTTACATACAATACAGAGCAGAACCAGAACCGGTGGTGGTGGTAGTCAGCTCAGCACACTTAACCTCGCAGTGTTGCAAGGTGTTGAATTGATCGCCTGTCAGTGTATGTTCGTTTGATTGGACAGTGTTAGCAGTCAGCTGATAGGGGAGCATGACTAGAGTTTCCCGACAGAACTAGCCACGCCCATAATCCATAATCCTGGGGGATCAAGACACCAGAACTGTCATGATCAGGGGTCTCCCCAAACGTCTGCAGGGTTTCGGGGGGGGGGGGGCTGCTGGTTGTGAAGTAGGTCATGTGACAGACATGTGACACAGTTACAGAGCAATCCTCCAGGAGCTTCTGTCAGATCTCAGAGGCGCACAGAAAGCCCTTGGAAGTACAATGGATGCGATAAAGAATGTACACTACATTTGTCATTGTAAGTTGACATTTGAAGCAGATATTTTGATATCTACTCAGTATAAATCATGGACATGACAGAATACCATCCTATCATATCAGAAAAGGTCGACCTTTATTTATTGATGTTGCGATACCACCAAAGCGGTAAGCGACCGTATTGAATGGTTGCCCAGCTCTGCTATATTCTGCACCTTCACAATTGAAGGAACGAGCTGCCTGCTGAACGTGAGCATTATTGAGATGGTATTAGGTTTCCCTCTCATATAGTACTATACAGACCGGCTCAGAGGTTGGGGAAACGTTTTTTGTCTTAGTTTTGTCTTCATTTACTACAGAGGAGCCCATTGCTAATCCGATGAAGCTATTTTACATGAAGTGCTTCTTTGTGAGCTTATAACAAAACAAAATCTGCATAATCACTTTGATGTTTTTTAGGAAACATTTTCTCATACTTGGTACGGGGTAGATAAGACTCTAGGAATGTAAAAAAAAAAACAGCAATGGGGCAAAGAATGATTAATAAAGTTCAAATTATTTTGGCAGGCTCACAGGGAAGACGATAGAGAACGTGATCAACATGGGCTCCTACAATTACCTCGGTTTCGCGGAGAACAACGAAGACTTCCTCAAGACGGTGGCCGACAAGACCCTCCAGTACGGGGTGGGGGTCTGCAGCTCGCGGCAGGAAGTGGGTGAGTCCTGTGAACCGCCCAGCCTGCGCATCGAGTTCTGCTCCAAGCCGTTCTTGGAAAAACAGGTTCCTGATAAATCGCATTTTTACCATTCTTTGTTCTATCGGTACCCGCTTATTGGCATTTCTCTCGAAAATGTCAATGTCTGCTTGTATTGTGCGAGGCATGACACGAGAAGACCTCTTACACGTTAACAACTGCGACGTGCCAAAGAAAAACTTCTCCACGGAAGTGTCATTTATTACCGCTCGGATGAATCATAACGGCCGAATCTTTAATATTCCACGGCTGTGTCGTTACATGCATTATTCACTCCAGTTAAATTATGTAAAGTTTGGCCGCACGCTTCCTTCATTACACTCCGGTCCACGAGGATTACTTTGAAGAAGGTATTTCTGTGAAACATGACATTAAACATAACATCCTAGACATAAAAATAGCTATATGAGCCAAGACCTCTTTGGAGTGTGTAGTGCACCGCGATCTCAAGGTCAGTGGCACTCCAGCAGCACAGTGTTCGCTGCTCAAGGGAGGTCTGTAGGAAAGCTCTCAGCTTTGCATTCACAGGTTAAACACACACACGTGTGTGTGTGTGTGTGTGTGTGTGTGTGTGTGTGTGTGTGTGTGTGTGTGTGTGTGTGTGTGTGTGTGTGTGTGTGTGTGTGTGTGTGTGTGTGTGTGTGTGTGTGTGTGTGTGTGTGTGGGGAACGAGGCCACGTTGCTCTTCCTTTTAAAAATCCAAACGGGAAGTATTTTGCTATTCATTGCTTTGAATGATTTTAACACCAAGCCGCGTGTGTGCGTGGGCGGCCGTGTGTGTGTGTTGCGTGTCGAGGGGGTGTGATGACATCGGCGAGGCTCACTGGGAGTGAGTCTCTGCAGAGCTTCACTTGGAGGCCGACCGCAAAGACCCTTTTGATTTGAGTTATATCTATGTGTGTGGCAGAGTGAAACACACACACACACTCACGCACGCACACACACACACACACACACGTGAGTATTGTTCCTTTTCGGTTCCTCACTTTGCAGTCAGTCAGTTTTCCTTTTGACTTGCTCATAGGTTTAAGGCAGGGCCCCCTCTCCCATCACACCCTATTAAGCAGGTGTGTTAGCAATCATGAAAGATCCCAGTCTGCATCAGCTGAGTCATCCGCTTCTCGGTTTTACTTCACTCTCAGTCAAAGGCGCCAGCCGTAAAAAAAAATGTATTGCTTTTTTTTGGCTTTGTTATGTTTTCTGTGTGGGCGGATTAAGTGCAATTATCATCCGTGATGTGAAAGGTCAGGTCTTCCCCCCCCCCCCCCCCCCTCCTCCACCCCCAGAAATATGTCATCACCATCCACTCACTGCTCTGTGTGGAAGGTTCACCGTTTGGGGTCACCTCCATTCTCCTCTGTGATCACCGCATTGTATTACATACAATAAGCCAGGAGTTGTTGGCATAGTGTGCAGAATATACTTAAACAGAAAAGAGAGAGAGTTCTGACTCTGTTTTGATTAGCAAAAAACACAAAGCTGAAGTTGGAAACATGGATTCCCCATGCTGCTTTTTGGGTGAGATTAATCTTAAGACGTTTGGAATTGTTCTTGCATGTCTCTGCTGCCGATGGATTAGCATATAGACGAGGCCCCATAGAGATGGGGCTGGATGAGATGGGGCTGGAGTCGATTCTTATCGTTCGTCAGTGGTCGCCAATTATATCTCATAACCGTACGCTACGTCTCAACGCTGTGTGATCGTATCGGAGGAGCCGTGTAACACGTCTCTCCACAGTGGGTTCTGTCCGTCTGTCCGTCTGTTACGTCCTTTTCAATGTTTGCTTCGGTGGTGTATTGTGTGTGTTTGCTTAAAGTATATACGAACCAAACCCATCTTTGCATTCAGATGCATATCAGATCACCAATATCAAATTGATAACGAACGGATGCAATGAGACGGCCACAAAGCCAAAGAGTGGCACTTTGATACCAAATGATCTGATTCAAAGTGCGTGTCTGCCTCTTCCTGTTTCCTACTCCGGGGGTTTATGTCATCATTCAAATGATTAACTTCTCTCGGTGCATCTGGCGTTAAATGTAGGACATTCAAAAACAACACTCAACAACACTCAACCAAGGACGAGTCACAGAGAGAGTGTTGACACTTTACGACTATGCTCCGATACATTACGGCAGTAATAAGCCCTGGCATTTTCCACCTGATTGCCATCCAACCTTTTATGTAATCCACAAAAAAGAGGCCTTGAAGTTTTGCCCCGGCAAATAAGTGACCTAGTAATCAATCCAGATGGATAATTACAAGAGTGGAATCGAGGGTTGCAATACAGTGTAATTATTCGCAGGCTTATTGGGTTGTACTTGACCAAGAGTGGACTCTTGGGTTGCTGTGATGGCAGTGTATTTATTTGCAGGGTTAAGGGGGTGGGGGGAACCTGACCCGATGATAGATGGAGGAAAAGGAGGTCGAACACGGACTTGACTGGGTGATACCTGGGCGGGCCGTGAGCACCGGAGCAGCAGCAGCAGCAGCAGCAGCATCCACACAGTATGGGGTTGGCATATCAATAAAGTGGGCCAGGCACTGCTAACGCACTACCGAGGAAAGTGCTCTATCAAGGGGGGCCGAATGCCAACGCAGACTGATTAGAAAGGCAGTGCGTGTCGGCACGGGCCCCGGTGCTCTTGAGTGGTTCGGGAAATGTATGACTCGATTATGGGCCTGGCGTGAAGCCTGATGGAATGCACCTGAATTGGGGGAACACCGTAAAGGGGGAGGGGGAGGAGGGAGAGTTTTGGTGTGTTTAGCTTTGATACACAAGTGCTCCATGCCCGACGGCCCCTCACTCACACCACCGGAGACCTCCACTCCGCGGGGGGGCAGGGCGTGTTAGAGCCAGCCCTGTCCGCGGGCTGTTGTGTGTTTCTGTTTTAAAAGCCAACAGAGTGGGTCGTTATGGAGGGAAGGCCACCGTTTAGCCCTCCGTGGCCTACTGGTTAAAGAGTTGGACCGGTAACCGGAGGGTGGCCGGTTCGAATCCCGACCGGTAGGCAAAAATATGGACGGGGGAAGTGGTTGTGTGTGAATTTCCCCCAAAAAGGGACAATAAAGGCTAACTTAACTTAAGGTGGCTGTTCAGGTGGCCTGGAGGTGTAACGGGAGGTGAATGGAACGATGGCTGATTCCCAACCGTTTATGAAATACTCAAGGCTACATAAATGGTGGAATGTAAATACATACTGTCATATCATCAAATGTGACCTTTTAGGGAACTGGTTCTTCTTCATAACCATTAGACGTGGATGTGAAAGGAGAAACGTTTACAGAAGTCATGCTGAGAGAGCTTGGTAATTTTCCAGTGCCTCAAGAAGATGGATAATAAAAAATAACATCCAAGCCATGGCCCTTTTGTTTAGCCCTTGGCGCCTCTCAGCACAATTAAATTCTTTATCACCATTATCGGACTTGTCAGGTTTAAGAGTGCCATAAGGACGCCAGGAAATAATCACTGATTTGTTTGGGGAAAAAAAGGCACCGTGTTTTTTTGACATATATTTGCATTTCATCAATTTTTCATGAACGATTTCGGGGACAACATCTGTGGCTGCTTGAGTCGCAAATAGTTTCGACAAGACCACTTCCCCATCACATGAGAGCCGATGCATCAGCCTGAGAGAAGAAGAGGATTACAAATAGATCTCCTCTGCTGACCGAAATAAAAGATAACCCAAACGACCATTAGAGATCACCGCTTGGCTCCACGGGAACTTTAGGCTTCAACCCTTTGAGCGTCGGGGCCTTTCCATTCAGTACTTCACCCTCTTAAACTGTTCCACTGACCGACACATCGACAGCTACCGCAGCTCTGCCGTCCTGCTAGTGCGGGCCTCACTGACCCCCTCACTGTTCCCCCCCCCCCCCCCCCCCCCCCCCCCCCCCCCCCGCTGTCCCTCTCAGGGAACCTCAGCAGCCATGAGGAGCTGGAGCGCCTGGTGGCGGACTTCCTGGGAGTGGAGTCGGCCATGACCTTTGGCATGGGCTTTGCCACCAACTCCATGAACATCCCGGCGCTCGTTAGCAAGGTACGCAGGATCCGCACCGCGGTCTCTAACACTTGCACACACACACACACACACACACACACACACACACACACACACACACACACACACACACACACACACACACACACACACACACACACACACACACACACACACACACACGGAACGCGCTCCGACTTCTGCCCCCTTCCCGTGGCGTCTGTCACGCGTTGGGGCACGGACGGCCACGCACCGGACCAACGCCTGATGTACGCCGGTGACGGCTCCCTGTCCGAGCGCGTTAATTAAAACCATAATTAATCATTACAGGGCCCAGGAGCAGGAAGCCCTCGAGGCTTCCCAGCAGGGGGGGTGGGGTGAGGGTGAGGGTGAGGGTGAGGGTGGGGGGGGGGGAATTGTAGATGCAGGCATTGTCAAAGACGACACTCCGGGGTATGATTAACCAGACACACACACACACACACACACACACACACACACACACACACACACACCGACGGGCGGCTGTCTCTGATCGGACTGGACGGGAGGTGGGGAGAGGGGGGGGGGGGGGGGGGGGTGGCGGCATGTTGCTCTATCAGCCCCCTTAGGACCCCCCCCCTCCTCCCCGCCTCCCGATAGTTATCTGGTGGATGACTGGTTGTGAGGAAACGCTGTCACTTCCAGTTTACAGTTGACAGACTGAGCGGGTGGTAGAGGCCCAGAGTAGAGGAGCAGAGCCAGGGGCAGAGCCAGGGCCAATGGGAGGAGCCATGGCTAATGGGAGGAGCCAGGGCCAATGGGAGGAGCCAGGGCCAATGGGAGGAGCCAGGGCTAATGGGAGGAGCCATGGCTCCTGAGAGGAGCCATGCTGCTGCCGCCGCTCACGCACGCACGCACGCGCGGCGCCACTCTCGCACGCTAACACACGCGCGGCTGTCAAAGTAACGACATCGGCTGTCGGGTTTCTCCGGCGTGTCAAATCGCTTAAACGCTATTACTCTGTTCTGTTTTTGCTGGGTTTTTTTGTTTTTTTCTTTCTTTCTTCTTTCCTTCTGTAGGCGTTTTTCGGCGAGGAATAAAAGGTGGGGGTTCAAAGGGACGTGAGCCGGGTGTCAGGTAATTGGTTTGTTAGATGCTGCGTCGCGCCGCGCCACGTCGCACGACTGCCACGCAGAGAGAGAACCCGGAGGAGGACACACTGAGGACTACAGAGACGAGCGCTCAAAGGCTCCCCTCTGCCATGGGAGTGGGGGGGGGGGGGGGGAATAAAACACAAAAAAAACACAAAATGAACATTTGCCTCTTTTGTCTGTTCAGGCAAAACGTTCGTTTTTGGTCTCCCGACTATCGTAGGGTTTGATTTCTAATGTGCTTAAGGCCCCGCGCCGGCGCCAGCACTCCCCTGCCACTGGTCGTGCCGAACCAAACGGGTTTGTAGCGTCAGAAGCGCTCCCGTCTATAAAGGTTTGAATTTGAAACGGAGGCGAGTTATTGTTTATATACTCGCTTTGTTTATATTGGAAGCCATCTCTTTACGGAACAAAAAAAAACGGTTATATAGTGTGCGTTTAAGGAAACTAATTATGCTGGAAGGCCGTTAGGAAGTCTATTAAAATGATTCACTTTGTAATTATACATCATTTCACATCACGTATTCGCCGTTATTGGAGGACAAACACGCACACGCACGCGCACACACACACGCACACGCACACACACACACTGAGAAAGAGACACACACGTGGCTGTCCATAAAGCGGCGGCAGCGTGGCTCCTAATGTAATATTTAAGGGCGCTGAAGCACATTAGCATTATGTGTGTGTGTGTGTGTGTGTGTGTGTGTGTGGTGTGCCGGCTCCGCAGGGCTGTTTGATACTCAGCGACGAGCTGAACCACACCTCCCTGATCCTGGGGGCCCGGCTGTCGGGGGCCACCATCCGGGTGTTCAAGCACAACAGTAAGTACGCCGTCTTCTTCTGGTTGGCTCGTTGTTTGTTTTGTTTGGTTTCGGGGGGGGGGGGGGGGGGTGCGCTAACGTGTTCACTTGCAGCGCTGTCTCTAGCGTTGATGCTGTGATGTTAGCTAGGTGTGTCGTGGTGTCAAATTGTTTGAAAAAAAAGTGATCCCCGCCGTTCCCCGCAGAGATGGGATGTGGGGAGTCGGGGGGGGGGGGGGCACAGAGAGCATGAATATCAGTAGAAACTGATAAAAAATAGTTTAAAAAAAAAGGCGACGCTCTCACTGCGAGGAGACAGGAGGATAGGAGGTGTTCCTTTTCTTCCTCCCCCTC
>NC_140277.1:2732349-2766812 GCF_964030765.1 Micromesistius poutassou | reverse complement strand
GCACACACACATACACACAGTCACACACAGTCACACACATATACATATGAATACATACACATACACACAAATATACACATGACTACACACACACACACTCAAATATACACATGAACACACACACACACACACACACAGCCGTGTGTGAGAGACAACCTCACTCGCCCAATAGAGACAGATGATGGTGGAAATGTCCAGACAGCATCTCTGACTACGACTCATCACCCACCATACCCCCCCAACCCACTCTAACGCACACACACACACACACACACACACACACACATGAACCCCACTGCAGCTCCAAGCCTGCTCCAACTTTTGACTCATTACCACACACACACACACACACACACACACACACACACACACACACACACACACACACACAGAGACAGACACCCTCACATTCACACACTCAATCTCTTACACACACAGACACCCTCAATCACACACACACTCAATCACACTCTCACACACACACACTCAATCACACACACAAACACACCCTCACACTCATGCGCACACCAGCCGCTGGGCCAATGAGAAATCAGTTCCGTTCACTCGAACCTCTGTCTCCACCAGAATTAATCTGGTGCTGACATTTAGGGATAATGAGCGTTACGGACCAACAGATCCAGTGGTCCTCCTGAAATGAGAGCTACAGTCTCTCTCTCTCTCTCTCTCTCCCTTTCCCTCTCTCTGTCCCTCTCTGTCCCTCTCTCCGTCCCTCTCTGTCTCTCTCTCTCGTCCCTCTCTCTCACCGTACGACGCGGCCAAACCACTCGAGGCAGCAGACGGGAGGGGGGCGACGGAGACGCGGCTGCCGCCGGGACGCTAATTGATTCCCAGGCAGGTGTGGACCTGTACGTGAGCTCTCTCTAGTGGTTTGAGAGGACAGGTGCACGGCCACCCCGTCTCTCACCTGTGGATCCGTCTCAGTCAAACTGGGGCTGTGCCAAGTGTCACACGCATCGATGGATCACAGCGAGGATGTGACAGAGCGCACGCTGATAAAGGGTTTTACTTGTGTTTACGCTGTCACACTCGACTTCTGCTTACGCAAAAGAAAACAACTGACAGATGCCTTGTAAACTAGTAAGTCGTCGGTGTGTTTTTAGATACTCGAGTGCAGAACGTATTTACTTTCGACCTGTTTGCTGCTGATCCAGTATTGATTGATCGCTCTGCTGGTTCTCAGTCGTACCTGCGAGCTGCTCTGTAGATAAAAGCTTCTGCGTAACGACTCAACGGTGTGGCTGAACAACAGACTGCCGATAGATTTCCTTTTTACACTCTCTCAAAATCTCAAAAGCGAAACGTCCGATGTAGTCTATATCCATACGATACGATACAACTTTATGAATCCCCCGTAGGAGAAATTAGTTTGTTCCAATAGCCCAGTTATCAGTTAATAACCAGTTAATATCCAGTTAATAACCAGTTAATAAGTCAATAACCCTAATTATCCTAACCTCCCGGTCGTCCCCCCGTCCCCCCACCCCAACAGGAGCTGGTGAACTACCTGAGGAGCCACTCCCACAGCGCCGTCTATGCCACGGCCATGTGCCCCCCCGGTGGTGGAGCAGATCGTCAGGGCCATGAAGTGCATCATGGGAGTGGACGGGAACACAGTGGGTGAGTGGGCGTCCACATCACCCATGTGCGGGGCGGAGGGTCTTACCGTCTCCGGTAACGTCCGGATCTCGGCCTCGATCTCCACCTCCTCGCTCACTTCCCTCTATGAAACTCTGTTTATTACCCCCCCCCCCCCCATATAGACACACATGCACGCGCGTACACACGCGCACACACACGCATCAACACCAATATATATACACACACACAAGCAGGCACACGCACCCACATATATATATATATATATACACACACACACACACACACACACACACACACACACACACACACACACACACACACACACACACACACCACAACCCCCAAGAAAGAAAATATACACCCGAACAAATAAATGATCTGAAATGAAACATTTTCCCGTGGCCGATATATCCGGGGGGGGGGGGGGGGGGGTGCTATTGTCGGTGTTTGTGTTAGTATTAGGCTCTGAGCCGTGAGGACGGACATGGGAAATGTGCTAGCTATTACCGGGAAGAGGGGTGTCTGCGGCCCGGGAGGAAGAGGAGAGGAACGTCCAGGCCCGGGCGCACACATGACCTCGCTGCGGAGGAAATGAGTTTCACATGGGGGGCCGATGCGATGGCTGAGGAGCCTCTCGGACACCCGCGCAGCCAGGCCAGGTCGTTGGCGGGCCGGCTGTGCAGCGCTGTGGTAGAGGTTCCCCCTTTCATTTCTTTTTGTCTTTCTTTCTCCTTTTTTAATTGTTTGTGTCAAAAAAGGCTGGTGTCGTAAGGCTCCTTTGTGTCATAAGGATGCTTAGTGTTGCACGTTTCATAGTGTTACAAGGCTTATTTTGTGTTAAAAGACTTGTGTGATGAGGCTCCTTGGTGCTAAAAGGCTTTGTAGTGGTATACGGCTCCTTGGTGGTATGAGGCCCGGGTCACCTGGTCAGGGATGGCTCACCGTCCTGTGAGGCAGGGGGAAGGAGAAATGCCCTGAACTTTGGCCAACAGCTGAGGGAAACGGGGCCCATTTGATGTGGTGCACATCTGACGGAAGACCGTAGCGTGAGGTTTCTAACCGGCGGAGCTCCACTTGTTGTTTGTCCACGTCGGACTTTGTCACTCTTTCTTCTTTGCCTCTTTTTTTTTTTTTTTTGGACGTATCCGGTTTACATCCAAACGTTGTTCTGAATCATGCTCAGCGACCACAGCGAGGTCGCACTCGGAGCGGGGGGTTTATGAACTCTATGCCGTCTTTTGAAATATGACCGACTCATTTAGGACCCGGCGCTCTGTTTGTGTACGTTTCAGCTGTCACATGTTTACGTGACGGCTGAAACTTTGCGTTAATTGTGCGTGTACACTTCACTTCACTACGCTGATTGTTCAAACTTTGGACCCACCTGCATGGCTCCCCCATCTGGCTCTGTTCTCTCGCTCTCCCCCCCTCTCTCTCCCCCGCTGTCTACCCGCTCTCCCCACTCTCTCCTCCCTCTCTCTCCCCGCTCTCTCCCCGCTCTCTCCCCACTCTCTCCTCGCTCTCTCCCCACTCTCTCCTCCCTCTCTCTCATCCCTCTCTCTCCCCCGCTCTCTCACTCTCTCTCCCCACTCTCTCCCCCGCTCTCTCTCCCCCTCTCTCTCTCACTCTCTCTCCCCCCCTCTCCCCCTCTCTCTCTCCCCCTCTCTTTCTCCCCTCTCTCCCCCTCTCTCTCTCCCCCGCTCTCTCTCCCCCTCTCTCTCTCCCCCTCTCTTTCTCCCCCTCTCTTTCTCCCCCTCTCTTTCTCCCCCCCTCTCTCTCTCTCCTCCGCTGCGGATAGAGGAACCACATGTTGGTGTTAAACAAAACTGAAATATTCTCTCATGTATTTATTTTGTCCACGGGGCAACAGATATATATACAACCGATAATAGAATATAATAGACACTGGGATGTAAAAGGCCCACTCGTACCAACTCCCATGTAACGCCCAAAGCGTAATAACAATAAAACCACAATAACTGAGCTGCGGTCCGTGGTGAAATACCACCGCAGTCCTTGTGTGGTCCGGCCTCACCCCAATCATTACAGACCCCCGGGGATTAACATCTCATCCCCCCTCACACCGCACACACACACACACACTGTTCATCCCCTCACCTGTTTCCGGGTCTCAATGCGTGTGTTTATAGCGAGCCAACACGGTACTTAAGCGTTATTTACACTCGGTTACCGACCCCCACTGCAGTAGGGGGGGGGGGGCTTTGCGTAAAAAATGCGGCCTATCCTATTTACGACCCCTCCTTCCTTCTACCCTCCTCCCTCCCTCCCTCCCTTTAGCCCCCCCCCCCCCTCCCTGCTAACTCTTGGCTGTGTGTTTGTGTGTGTGTGTGTGTGTGTGTGTGTGTGTGTGTGTGCACGCTTTTGACTGTATGCGTGTGCGTGTGTGGGTGTGGCTCCACCAGTGCCTCACCAGTGTGTCTGTTGTGGTGTGTGACCATGTGTGTGTGTGTGTTCGTTTACATGTGTGTGTGTGTGCGCACATGCATGTGCTCGCGCACGGCCTGGCTGTCGGGCACTCGAAAAACTGAACCATCTGCTGCTGCGGCGGCTGCAGCCGAGTTGTAATCAAGAGCGAGTCCGGCGCAGAGCGGCTGGCCCCGTCCAGATGGAGATTCAGGGGATAAGGATGAGTTGGTTCCTCATGGGGGGGGGGGGGGGTACCACCACCACCAACACCAGACTGGCTGCCAGGGACGCAGCCAGGGGAGGGAAGAGAGAGAGTGGCGAGATGAGCAGCTGGTATATCCTCCACCACCAACCCCCCTCCCCCCCCCACCCACCCACCCCTGATCTCTCCAATGGTGGGGAGATCCCTCCCCCCCACCACCCCCCCCATAGGTGCGAATTTTGCAAAATGCGTGTTGAAATGTAGTCGTGGTTTTTCCTCCACCGCAGGCCTCCAGCGGATCCAGCAGCTGGCGGAGAACACGCGCTACTTCAGGTCCCGGCTGAAGGAGATGGGCTTCATCATCTACGGCAACGACAGCTCGCCCGTGGTGCCCATCCTGCTCTACATGCCCGGCAAAGTAGTGTGAGTATCGCCGTCGGCGACGCCGGCTCTGGGACGGGACGTCGCTGGTTCCTGTGTGCCGTGGCTTTGCACCAGTGATGATGATGATGATGTCAATTAATCAAACTATAATCAAACTGGACACAGTCGATTAATCAAACTGTATTTTTTTTACCATTAATCATTTTGTCTTTATAATGTCATTCTTAATTGCAAATGTCGTCACAAGTTACTAGTCCGAAGTAATGCATTAAATGTGCTTCCTTATTCTGACAAGCAGCCAAGAAAACTAATTAATTTAATATTTTGTTATAAATTATTTTTAGAATGATCCATGAACCAAATATTTTAATTAAACTTCAACATCAATCGTAAACATTAAAAACCTGCAAATGTTTGTTATTCACACTTGATAAATTACCAACCAATTACTTAAACAAATAATAATACTACTTATAATTGCAACCCTGCTATCTGCCAAGCAGTTATTTTTAGATACATGCTGCTGATCTATTGGTTGGTAGCAGAGGGGCATCTTGAACGCTGCTCGACGTATCAAGTCTCTGGCTGTCTATGGTTCTTCCCTGCTGATGGGAGGAACCGTGGACAGCCTTGATACATAGACTTGATACATAGAGCAGCATTCAAGATGGCCCTGTCACAATGTCAATGCTACACACCACCTAGGTGACTTTCACTGGGCTCCTCCATACAAGGACGCAGGGTGGTGGTGTTGTTTATTGTAATCATTTCTGTATAATGACACATGGGTGTCGGGGCTCCATGTTGTCATGCAGGAGCTGCATGACAGGAGGCGTGCAGCCTCTCCCAGCCACAGGGTACAATCAGACTGACTCTGGCCAGGGGAGGCTGCTTAAAAGAGCCATCATCCACACACACACTCCACATACAACCAAGTGCTACTCACCCACCACCCCCGTTCACGAAATAAATCCATCAACCGAACTCCGAACCGAAAACAGGGTTTACCATACCTAACAAAAACAAGCAGACTCTATCCAGGGTTGCCATACCTAAAATAAACAACAAAATAAACAACCCCCCCCCAACCCCATGACCCCTAGCCAGCCCCACCCCCTCCCCCTTCCCAGGGTGACCCGCCAGACCACCCTCCCCCTCCATTCTGGGGACCCGAACCCTTGGCTGCTGCCTTGCCTGGTGGTGGGGTCACCGGACTTGGCCGTTGCAGGGCCGTCTGGACGGTCTGGTGGAGGCGTGGACAGCTGGGCTGCGGTGCTGGCTTGATGCCGCTGGGCTCCGCGGTGCTGCTAGGGACAGGGCCAGGAGCTGGGTGGTGGCCGTCTGCTGCCCTCCATGGAGGCATCTTTGACGCTGCTCAGCGTACCAAGTCTCTGGTGTAGTCCACGGTTCCTCCCCCCCCGGCTGACGGTGGCGTGTTGTGGTTCTCTCTCTCTCTCTCTCTCTCTCTCTCTGCAGGGCGTTCTCCAGGGCCATGCTGGCGAGGAAGATCGGCGTGGTGGTGGTGGGCTTCCCGGCCACGCCCATCACGGAGGCCCGGGCGCGCTTCTGTCTCTCCGCAGCACACACACGGGCAATGCTGGATAAGGTAGGCAGAGCGCTGGCTGCACACGCATGTACACACGCCGAGTACATGAGCGCACACAATAAGTACATGAGCACACACAATAAGTACATGAACACACACACAATAAGTGCACAAACACACACGCTAAATACATAAGCACACACACTACATACATAAACACTCACACAACAGACATAAACACACACACACTTAACTCACACACACTAAATACATACACGCTAAATACATAAACACTCACACTACATACATAAACACTCACACAACAGACATAAACACACACACTTAACTCACACGCACTGAATGCATACACACTAAATACATAAACACACACACAATTAATGCATAAATACAGACACAGACAGACACACACACATAATAAATATGTTAACATACACACTTAGAGGGGACATATTATTCCACCAGGTGTGAGTGTGATTAGCCGTTACAAGCAAAATTGAAAATAAGCGCGTGTCCACCTAGATGTACGACAGATAGATGAGCAACGTTTGCTACAGTCCACTGGGTCGGCTGGTAGACTGATCTATCCAGCACACATCTAGGTGGACACGCCCACTTGTGATGTCAGAAGAGGCAGATTTTCAAAACGTCGCGTAACGGCTAATCACACTCACACCCGGTGGTATAATAGGTCATCTTTAACACATACACCTGTGTCTGATAAAGGACTCACTGGTTGAGAGTACATCCACACCAAGGCCTTGTGTTTCAGGTCCTGCACCACCTGAACGAGGTCGGGGATGACCTGTGTCTGAAGTTCTCCCGGAGGAACGTCTCTCCGCGGCCCGCGCTCTTCAACGAGACAGACCTGCAGCCGGACAGTTGATGGCGGTCGCAGTTGGCGGACACACGGCACGCACACACACACACACACACACACACACACACACACACACACACACACACACACACACACAAGCGGGGCCTCTGAGGCCCCCGATGCAGACAGGGGAGCTCCACAATCTGGCAATACAGTGTATTACTTCTGTACGCCATGCCACGATAGAGGCGTAATATATGGCAGCTGCTTTATACGCCTCTTGAGATGTATATGTACTGTATATATTTTGTTCACCCAAAGAAATACTCTTCAAAAGATATTTTTTGACATCAGACAAAATGAAAATATTTTTGCATTTGTCTCTGAATAGAGGTGAGAATGTTGCGAGGCAAAGAGTAAAATCTCTTGGGGTGGGTTGTGTTTAACATGTACCTTTCTAATGTGTGTCATGGGTTGGAGTCTCGGTAAACTTTTAATTTTTTATTTTTGTAGCACGACGATGATTACAACAGTAGATCCACGTTTGTACCATACTCCAATGCTTAAAACATCTCAGCAAACTGAACACAATAAATAAACCGTTGTATACTATACCGTTTGATTTTTCTTCATGAAAGATGTTTTTGTGTGTTTTAGTGACATCAAAAGTGGCAGTGGCCACCTAGATGTATGATGGATAGATGAGCAACATTTGCTACGGTCCACTCAGTAGGCTGGTACACTGTTCTATCCAGCATACATCTGGGTGGACACGCCCACTTGTGATGTCACTAAAACACAGAAAAGGGCAGATTATGAAACAGCTTGTAATGGCTAATCACACTCACACCTGGTGGCGTAATATGACCCATTTAACTCAAGGCCGTGATGATAACTGATGCTGAATCAAATCCATCATTTTAGACCAAGGATTTACACTTTTTACAGAGGGATCTTCATAAAGGATAAACACAGGGGGAACGCTAATGGGTCTGCTGCCTTCATGTACCAGGGTACATGGTCCATGTGTGAAATCTTCGCTAGTTTCAAGTCTACTGGGTAGTGCCCTGGTAAATGGTAAGAAGAAAGCCAAAATTAGTGTTATGCGGGTAAACTATAATGATGCCTCTGTGGAACAGGACTATTGTTGAACTAAAGTGGTCGTAGCTACCTCTCCATTAGCATAAATCACACTGCAATCACTTGCTTGACATGCTATCAAAAAATCAACAGTGCTAAAAATGAAACCAAAGAAAACATTTTTTTGATCAAACTGATTGATTTTTCATGATATTGCCTTTATTGTTCAAACCACTTAATGGTTGGCGTTTTTGTGCTTTTCTCTCTCTCACCTGCAAAATGTGTCAGGATGGAAGCATACTGGGAATACGAGTCACCTGAGCCAACACACAAGCCTAACCTAGCAATTAGCGCTGAACTTTAAATAATATTGGCATGGGGTGGTGGTGTGATGGGCTTCGTGGAGAAACGAAGCGTGGATGATGAATGGGTTTGTCCCGACGTCAGACCGGGTCTACTCGGTACTCGTTCGGCCCCGTGGGGAGGCGGCTTGTTTGTGTATTCAGTGAGAGGAGGAGGAAACACCAACAACATGGAGATGGGTGAGACATAGCAACATAGCAGGGCAGCGCCTTATATATATTTTGATAGTAGAATCTGTCTTCACATTTAATTCGTTTTTTATTTGGTTGCTTTATCGGGATAGACCGACACGATGGGAATCCATTTTCAATGAAGTCTTTTAAAATTGATAGACAAGCTCCTGATAAATGGGCCGTGTCTGTGTGAGCGAGGGAGAGTGCTGGCATCAGAGTGAGCGAATGGATAACAGGCTTTATGCGTTTTATTGTCCATCAAACTCAATAGACATTCCGACAGTCCACATTATATGACATTAATATTAAAACAATACACTAAAACATACACTACACTACTACAGCAGAGTAGGCTATCTGCTCCATGGGTATCATTTGAACTTTTTGGATTTGCAAGAGGCTGCTATTGTTTAAGCTCCTCAGCGTTTGATGAGGACGATGGTTTCTGAAGAAGAATGCAAAACAAATGTATGATTTACATTTCAATAGAGAGCCATACAGTAGAGGAGTAGCCTCCAATCTTTTGGAAGAAAGGACCATTTTTTGTGTCTTGTGTCTATATTCACCCCTATTGTTATAACCAATTAGGCCTAACAAAGAAAACACAATGAATCGATAATCCTTATCATATATGCAACGGTCAATTATCGAAAAAGAATTCACCGCTGGAAGTCGGGAAGGACCATGCAAGTGAACAGCGCATTCCACAGCATTGAGAAGAGCCGTGTAATAATCCATAATAATTAAACTCAAGTTTTTGGTCTTTTTAAGTGGTGGGTACAAAATGAATCTTGACGAAAACTGGTGGGTAGTCGTCCCCAGCGTCCCCAGCGTAATTGACGCCTATGCATACGCCATAAGGAGAATACAATGAATACAAACATGTGTCAAGGTATCTTCAAAAGCGACCTCATTGACGCATAATGTGTTCATAATGTGCGAGCGGCCCTTTGAAGTTTACAATGACCCGCTTCCGGGCCGTCTGTCCAGCTGCGCCCTGCGGTCGGAGGGTGTTTGGGGACGGAGGATGTTTGGGGAGGCCTGACCAAACCCCCGGTAACGCGCGCGCACGCACACACACACACACACACACACACACACACACACACACACGCACACCGTACTTGGGTCTGGGCTGGTCGTAAGTAACAGGGTCCCATGGTCGACTCAACAGGTTAAAGATTATATTATACAGCAACAACACTACGGGCTCCTCCTGTAGAGGGCCTCAATGCGCGCCTTCTTTGCGCATTGGCTTATTTTTTGTTGTGCTTCAGTTTCCTGCGTTAAGATGGGCAGACCAGAAGGCCTGCACACGATACTGTTAATTTAAGCATCACTTTATTCACCGTTATATGTGCTTTGGACCTCATTGGGTGCCGAAAATGAATTCATGGTCAACCACACACACACACACACACACACACACACACACACACACACACACACACACACACACACACACACACACACACAGTGACACGAGTCACACGAGCCTTGGGGAATGGGCATCTCCGGTGTGTCCGGTGGGTTTCAGGGGCCCGAAGGGGTTAAATAGGGGGAGGGCGTCTTGACAGCAGAGCAACAGAGGGGCGTATAAAAGCGAGTCTAAAGAGCGCACAACAGGAACAGCGTGTGTGCCCTCCTCACAGAGCCTGGTTTAATGTGCAGTGATTACGTTCCCCCCGGCAGCACTCCTCTCAAACCCGGGCTGACCTCGCTGGATACTGACACTATTTCTTGTTCGCAGCAGAATGGATCAGCACTGCTGCCTCTGAAGGGATAAAGCGAGGGGTGCTGCAAGTTGGGACTGATATTGTGTTGCTGCGTTATTGTTTTCGCAAGGTATCCCAACTTTGGTCTTTTTTTTTTACGTTTCGCGATGTGCAATTCACATCATGTGGATTAGACAAGAAACATGTGTAACGGGACGGTGCAACATGGCAACGAGGAATACTCACGTATGAAGCCAAGAATGTGAAGGGGACGCTACTGAGACAACTGTGAATCTGTATATCTGGACCGCTGAGACCACAGCGGTTATTACGCAGTGCGCTTCAATCGTCCCGTTGCAGCCACACTGCCTCGACCCTGGACCCTGGGTGATCGCTGGCGCACTTCACTTGTTGATTACTTCGGCCAACACACAAACAAACTTTATTTGAAAAAAAACATCCGACAAGACCACTTCAAATGACCCTACACGTATCAGAAATAGCTTGAGGCTCCACTAGTTACAATATCTCTTTGAATCAAGTTAAACCAGCATTGGAACCGGCTGAATCCCAAGTACACGAGAGTGCGTTTTGACTACTAGGCTACTTCCCTCTCCTTTTCTTCGTCTTTGTAATTCTGATTCCCGAAGTGGCTCCTAAGTGGTGTTGCGGCTCCTCTTCCCCGGCGGATCCGGAGATCGGGGTCTCTACGTCTGGAAGCGACGCTGGAGCTCTGGCTGTCACACCGCAGAGCAGTCCGAAGAGCGCCCGCGTTAAGAGGATGGTCCGGCTGGCGGCGGAACTCCTGCTGCTCCTGGGACTACTCCTCCTTACCTTGCACATAACGGTGTCACGGAGCAGCCCTCTGCCGCAGGCCAATGCAACGCTGAGCCTGGACCAGGGCGCTTTGCTCACAGAGGTGAGTGTGAGGAGGGGGGATAGGGGATAATCTCATCTAATCTTCTTACTTTTAACCTTAGATTGCTTAACAGTGCTCTTTGCGGTTCCAGGAGATACAATTAAAAAGGAGAAATTAAATACACCGTTGGTCTTGTGATCTGAAGGGAGATAATGGAAGGGGGGCTAGATGGCCACAGATGGGTTTGATGAAAGTGCCAATCTATGCCTCTGGCCCCGCAGGTAACTTAAAGCCCCCGTGGCCTGGGGGTGCCTCTGAGTCTATGGGGGTTGTTGACATACAAGGATGTGGTCTAAAGTGCCTCCTGGGAACGGCGGTGGGACTCGAGGAGGAATGGAAGTGGAGGCCGGGTCAGAGAGGGTCTTCCCCCCCATGCCTAAGCCCAGCCCTGAGATACCATTGTTTAGGGTTAAACATTAGCCACGGGCTCTTCTCTGTCATCACAGACTCATCACCGTCATTCAAGGGGTTTCGTGACAAGGCGGCAAAGAGGGCCAGAGCATTACCCCCAGGGGTGTACCCCCCCTCGATCTACTCAAGTTAGGGCCTCTGTCCAACGATAAGATATATCCCATATCCTCAGACTGTTCCCCTCCACACCCTCAAACTGTTCCCCTCCACACCCTCAGACTGTTATCAATATCCTCAGACTGTTCTCCTCCATATCCTCAGACTGTTCTCCTCCACACCCTCAGACTGTTCTCCTCCATATCCTCAGACTGTTCTCCACACCCTCAGACTGTTCTCCATAACATCAGACTGTTCTCCATAACATCAGACTGTTCTCCATCACATCAGACTGTTCTCCATAACATCAGACTGTTCTCAATATCCTAGGTCAGTTCTCCTCCATATCCTCAGACTGTTCTCCATGTCCTCAGCTGGTTCTCAATATAATCAGACTTTTCTCAATATAATAAGACTTGTTCTCCATATCATCTGACTTCTTCAATATAATCAGACTGTTCTCCATGTCATGAACAAACTACCCATATCATGAACTACTTGATCGCAGAGAATTCTGGAAAGCGGCAAACATTTGGAGTCAAATGTGGTCGGTGCTTCTTTTTTTATATCCTGGTCTAAGTAACACAACTTAACGTTTTGGCATGATGCCTGTAAAAGCCCCCACAACAGTATTTCCATGCAGCATTTCCCACGTGGTTTTGTGTACGGTATATGACACCATCTCATCATCTCTCACCATCTCAGTCAGACGGGTCAGATAGCTGAACTGACCTTTGATAAACATCTGAGCAACGACCCACCAACTCCAGTGGAGCCCCCAAACACTCCACCCAAAGGTTATGATGGGCCTTAGATCCACGGGCTGCTTTCAGACAGTGTTAAGCACCCCACAGGCTGCTTTTTGATGTATTTTTAGTACTGCCACTGGACTACTGGGACTGCTTCACTGACCCACTCTGTGGCTCTACGTAAAGGCGATATATATTTATGTCCGCCGGGAGGATTCGGATGTTTTCCCTCTCGTTTGCGTTACGAGAACAAAGGGATTGGTGAGGAGAGGACTTTTCACACAACAAACGTGGACAGGCCATTGTGGTTCCTCTGCTCTGCACGTTTTCATCACCGTCGATCATCTTGTTGTGTGCGAGACGGCAGGCCTGTGTTACATTGACCGGCATGTGCGGCTGGGGGGGGGAAATATTCAAGGAATTTCTAAGATATGCAAACGGCAGGTCGAGGAGACGGGAGGAGAGGAGAGGGGAGACGATTCTTTGGAGAGTCTGCCGTTTAAATAAAATAAGCACATAGTATTTTTTTCAAACACCGAGATCTTGGCCCAGGACTTGAATCTCCCCCCTGTTAGAGGTAGAAGGAGCGTTTCCCCACAATCCACCCACCCTACCCCGAGACCGTCCCTGAATGGTTACCTGCAGATGAATGGGGTTTTCAGAGCAGGCCTGCTGTAACGCCCCGCTGGTTTTCCTCCTCCTGAGGATGATGTCATCATCTGCCGGTCGGCGCGGTCACAGCCCAGCGGTCCCATTGCAGCCCCCCCGAGGTGTCATGTTTTAGATGCCATTGAGCGAAACACAAATAACAGGATCCGGCTGCATGCACCTGTAGCTGGAGGAAGTAAACCTCCCGGTCGGAGACACAATGGCAACGTGGCCGGTATTATTGGCGAGACAAAAAGCCGGTTTCACTTTACAGTTTATGGCCATTAAAGTTCCTGTGATTTAACGGCGGGGCGAACACTGACTGTCAGCTATTTCAAAAGCCACCCGTCCTTTTTTTAGTCAAAGAAACAAAACTGTGGTCCTGTATGAATCACGGCGTACATACATCATTTCAACTTCCCCATAAACCAACGGCTGGCCTCATGGCCCTGGTGTGAACACAGTCCAACACAGAGGGGCCGTAAAGTCAACCCCGAGACGCACAACGCAAGTCACCCAGCGTGAGGCGTGCGACGGGGGTGAGGACAGTTTGTCTCCTCCACCTCGGGGCGGTGTTGAAAGGCGAGTGGCACAATGTGCACTGCCTTCATTTCCTGCCCGCCTCCCATGGGGCAAGACCCCCCCCCCTGAGTGGCTCCCGATTGAAAATGGAGTCATGCTCCTTTAAGCAGCGCTCACACACAAGTGAAATAGGGGCGGGCGGGGGGGGGATGCTGTGATGTGTGAGCGCGTGCATGTGCCTCCGTGCACACACACAGGGTTCATTCATGGCTCCTTCCAGCATGTGTGCAGACACCCTGGGAGGCCCGAGATGAACTGAGGTCACTTGTGATCTGCAATTAAAGCGCGTCCTGGCTTCTCCCCGCAGGAGAAGTCCTGATCTGAGGAGAACGCCAGCCCTGAAAGAGCCTGTTATTTAGACGGGTTATCGCAGAGGTTACACATTACAATTAGTGTTGTTTTTTTCCGGATGAATCATCCAGCTACGTAGAGCCACAGAGTTTGGTCTCTGTGACTTTCTTTTTACATGTCTCACTGATGTTGACAAGCTTATCTTGCGGAGTATTATTTTGTTGTATTTATCTGATTTAGAGTATGCTGTAATCATGTTGTAGTATTAAATAGATACACAGTAAATACACAATGTTAAACAGTAGTTAAGGGGGTTGGTTGTACATTGTATGTAATAAGGGTTAAAAAAAAAATGGTCAAAAAGTGAAACATGAAACCCATGATTTATTTGTGATTAGATTAGATTAGATAACACTTTATGAATGATGTTTACCAGAGCAAAAGCGAAAATAAGTGAAACGTCTGTTTCCCCCAGATCTGAGCCTGCCTGCTGTCTGCTTTGTGGGTCTGATTTGTGGGACTGGTTAATCACCATCTCCACCGCCTCCTCTTAAACCCCAGCCTGTCTGTGTGGAGCTTGCATGGATTTGCTCCTTGTCTACTTTGGTTTGTGTTACCCGGCAATGCACTGGCATCCCTTTAGGCTGTCCGTACTTGTCTTTGGCGTCGCTGCGATGGGGCTTTGGATCCCCTCCATGTAGGGTGTTTCTGCCGGGGCCTCGCTGGAGAAGTATAGATGCCGTCCTCAGCCAAGGCGAACATAAGCGTTGTGCTCCCCTGGAGCAGCCGTATTAGTGGAATTAGATATTCTGGTGGCACAGCAGACAAGCAGACTTGTTTCTGGTTCCAACAAGTCCCACTGTACGTTGCCACAGCGGCTCAGAAATGGACTCCAGACAGAAGTTCCCCTAGATCAGACACATTCTTGTACGACCTGAAGGTCGGGATTTTACCATAAAGCATTTAAGATTTAAAATATATACATTTATTGAGCTTCTTCCATATACTTTGTAAGAATAGTACTAGAGAATAGTAAGAATTGTTGGAATGTATAAAATGACCATTATTATGAGAGGAACTCCTGACCTTTTGCTGAGAAGATATATCAGCGGAAGTAAAAGTGTCTCCAGCAGTAATTGTGATGAAAGTATTCCTGCAATGTTCTGATAATTATTGGAGAACTGCCGTGCAAACCAAGTGTTGAAATGACCTTTTCCTCCGCAGCACGCTGACCATGTTTATTGCATTGGTCTCGGTGAGTCAGGAAATGGTGCTTGCGGTGGTAGTTGATGGAATCTATATTTCCCAAAAATCATAATCCTCCCTTGCGTTTGGATTTTTACGACTCTGCATATCAGATTTTACTGCCTCTAAAAGCTTTCCCGCTTTCTTTGGTGGTCATTCAAAAACGGCCCCATTATGCAAGTTATGCGCGATTACCATGCCGCGATAATTCGGCGAAAACCTGAGGTTCAAACGCAATTCGTTTTTTAACTCGGCACATTTTCACCCGGCCGGCGGTGCACTCGGCCTGCCGGCGGGATGGTCTCCTGTGGCTCTCTGCCCTGCTGCATGCAGGCGCACGGGGGCTGACGCTCATTTAACCCGCTCGTACTGTCCCAGGGTGCACCTTGGCCGGGCACAAACGGCTCTGCTGGGGGGGGGGGGGGGGGGCGGGGGGTGGCTTTTGTGCATGGCCACAATGCGGTGCCGTGCTGACACTTTGTCTGCGACAGGCCACTGCGGGCCAGCAGCCCCATCTCGCCCGCCCGTCCTCGCGGGCCGCAAAAACACAGGGGAGGACGAAAGAGAGAGAAGAGAGAAAATAAAATAAGGAGCGAGATTGATGGCTCCCTTTGATCTTACTTTCTGCCACCCCAGAATGGATGATGATTGCCGGCTACTTATTGCTGTCTGTCCAACGCAGGAGTAATTGGCCCTTGTGTGCTGCACACGTGACAGCACAGCAGACATATGCCGTCGACTCTGGATGGATTTACAACCTGTCAGGCAACAGGTTTTTTTTTTTTTTTTGGTTCAACCCAGAAGGCAGAAGCAATTATTTTTGCAATGTTTGCTTAGGTTTCTGTATATAGCCCCAGCACCAGACATAAAGGAAACTCAGGCCCCTGTTTTCCCAGACCGAGGCAAACACATGCTATATGCGTCTTGAGCGTAATGCCATGGTGAAGGGGAGACGCGTCTTCTGACAGTTGGACATTAAAAACACGCAAACACCCATTTATCCTCGACGTAGACTATGTTTGCTACAGCTGGTTTACAGACTGGGCCGGTGAATGGCATATTTACAAACATTGGCGGCATTTCCAGTCCTGATTGAACTGAGACCACATAACATTATTAACAACATTACAATATTACAACATTAGTGACATAACTATAACATTTTCGAGACCTGAGAATAAAGGAACAAGGAGTCAAGAAAAAAAAAAAAAACATTAAACATTAAAAACATTAAAAACATAACCAAATCTAACGTACCCCTTCCCTTTAAATACCTCCGTCTCTACAGAACAACATCAATGCAAAGAGCAGCTCCTCCTCCTCCGCCCGCATGGGCCCCGAGGACCGGCGGCCCGCCCCGGAGCACCGCTCGGCCCGCCGGCCCGCCACCCTCCCCTGGGCGCGGGGGTCCGGGGGCAGCCTGCAGCGCGACGGCCCCGGGGCCTTCCTCCTGGACCTGCACAACTTCCCCGACCTCTCCAAGGCCGACATCAACGGACAGAACCCCAACATCCAGGTACGGACGGGGCCCCCCGTACGGCTCAGATTGGTTACCAGACGTACGGTTGATGTGGAACTGATGACGTCATGCTCAAGTCAGTTTAGTTGAAACGCACACGACCATTCTATGTCCTGTTCAATTAAAGTATAACACTGTTGTTATTTAAAATGCCATATTTCAGCGTTTCCAATAAAGATGGCTTCTGTGATGTCGATATTGTGGCCATTTATTCCGCAATGTCAATCTCATTTCAAAGCCTTTTGTGCGTGTGTGTGTGCGTGTGTGTGTGTCGGTGTGTGTGTGTGTGTGTGTGTGTGTGTCTGTGTGTCTGTGTGTGTGTCTGTGTGTCTGTCTGTGTGTGTGTGTGTGTGTGTCGGTGTGTGTGTGTGTGTCGGTGTGTGTGTGTGTGTGTGTGTGTGTGTGTGTGTCGGTGTGTGTGAGAGTGCGTGTGTGTGTGTGTGTGTGTCTTAGCGCGTATACATGCTAATGCCTGCTAATGTCTAATGTGCAGCACCTGCATGAGTGCTCTGCAGCCTTCCCCTTGGCCCGGGAGACTTGGCTACTCAAGCACACCGGACAGGAAGAGCAAACAGGAAGAGGGACAGGACAGCCTGGTGCACATCACTACCCCCTTTTCATCCCCTCGCACCCCTCTTTTCTCCTCTCCATCGCTCTCCCTCTAATTGTCTCTCTCTCTCTATCACTCTCTTGCTCGCTCTCCCCCTCGCATTCTCTGACTCTGTCCCTTGCTCGCTCTCTCTCCCTCGTTCTGTCTCTCTCTCGTTCATCCTCTCTCATTTCTCTCTCATTCTCATTCTCTCTCTCTCTCTCTCTCTCTCTCTCTCTCTCTCTCTCTGTCTCTGTCTCTGTCTCTCTCTGTCTCTGTCTCTCTTTCGCTGTCTCTCTCTCTCTCTCTCTCTCTCTCTCTCTCTCTCTCTCTCTCTCTCTCTTGCACTCTCTCTCTGTCTCTCTCTCTCTCTCGCACTCGCGCTCTCTCTCATTCTCTCTCTCTCTCTCTCTCTCTCCCTCCCTCGCCCCTCACGCTGGCTGAGAGGGAAGCTTAAGACTGACAGGTCTCAGGTCAGATCTCGGCTCCGTCTCTGTGACAGCTGAAAGGCGGGCCGGCCCCCGGCCAGCAGCGAGGCCTCGCTCCCCACCGGCCCTCACTCTCTCTCCACCGGCCCCTGCGCTCTCCGCTGCGACCCCACGGCGGCTTATGTTAATGTCTGGCGCTGGCGGCGGGCCCTCTCGCCCCATAAGTCCCTGGGTGTGCAGATGGCGGGGACCTGAACCGCTGCCATGTTTAAATCATTCCGCTGTCTAATCCAGCGGGGGGGGGAGAGCGGAGGGGTGGTCCCTCCCGTCCCTCCTCTCCCTGAGAGCATCTCCCCGCTAAACCCCAGGCACCAACAAAGTGTATTAACATCTCAAGATGTGGGAAAAGTGAGCACGGCGAGGGATCGAGCAAGAGAGAAAGGGAGAGAGAGAGAGGGTGAGGGTGTGGGAGAAGGGTTGAGGGTGGGTGGGTGGGTGGGGTGGCTGAGGGGGGGGGGGGCCTTTGATCCTCGGATTCATCTGGCTTTCATGGTCTGGAGCAGCCCTTTGAACTCTGTGTTTAGGTGGAGAGAGGTGGGGCGGGCGGGCAGGGGGTGGGTGGCTGGGCACACCCCATCCAGCCACCCCCGCTCATCTGCAAGGCACATGTGTTAGGCTGTGTGGGGGGGGGGGGGGGGGGGGGGGGGAGGGAGGGATCTGGAGAGTGAGATCAGAAGCGTTGTCACCCTAAAACACGCAGATTGGCTATTGTTGCTGCGCTGTTGGCAAAAAGATGGTTCGTTTTGAGAACTGTTCACCCTGTATGGATGGACACAGGCTGCTTTTTCACTCTGGCCACCAATTTCTTGTCCTTCAGTCCATAGCAAGTGCGGATTTGGAGCCAGCACCTTCACTGAAACAATGTAGACTTTAACTGATGATTCGGTTGGTTTTGATGGTCCATCGAATGCAATATAAACGGTTTCCATTCAAGACATCTAATGTGTAAAACTGTAGAGCGTACGTTTTGTTTTTTTAATGATAGGGTCTATGTGCAGTATGCTATGTAAGTGTGGTCTCCTTTTTAACCAAATGCATTTTTTTTTGCATCAAAACTATATTGTTAGCATGGTCTGGACCAGTAGCGTGTGCTGACCCTAAATTTCAGTGGGGCAGAAAATACTGGTGTATGACCACACCCACAATTTCTGTTTTTTAAATATGTACATATTATGTAAGGGATAATGTATAGAACACTGGTCATTATCGGGAAATAAGCCCCGACAGGGCGAACCGGACACGAAGCGGAGGTGTGTTGCTTCACCCTGAAGGACCTTATTTTAGATAATGACCGGCGACGTTCTATACATTATCACGCTTATTACATGGCTACTTGCCAAAACGAAAAAATAACTTTACACAGTGTGTCTTTTTACAATTACCATTCGTAATGTTGATCAGAAGAGAAATTGTCCGCCAAAGACGTTGACGTCGCTTTATTGAAAAATAATTCACCACTGGAAGTCGGGAAGGCCCATGCAACTGAACAGAGCGTTCCACAGCATTGAGAAGAGCCGTGTCATAAATACATTTATTACACTGTTATTTTTTCGTTTTGGCCAGTAGCCGTGTAATAAGCGGGATAATGTATAGAACGTCGCCGGCCATTAACTAAAATATTATATATCTGAAATATCTGAAATATTAATTATTTCCCAATAATGACCGGCATTCTATACATTATCCCTTACATATAGGGTTAGGGTTAGGTCACATCACTCACACTGGTCTGTTGTCCTGTTGTTAACCTCTCAAATGGGATTTTTAACAGAAACTCAACACTGTTAATCACAGGTGCAACACCACTCGCCATGTCTGCATCTGATATGGAAACGACGAAAGATACTGGCGGAATAATTCAAGTTGAAACAACAACAGTTCTAGAATATTACCATGGAGCAGACTAAATTACAACCATATAGGTGTCTTTTAGTGCAGATTGCAATTCTTATTGCAGCCGGCAGGGTTATGCGATAAACATACGAAGGAACGCGGTCGCTGTGCTGCCCCGCCCCAACATTGCATGACACGTTAAACTCAACTAGAATCGCCACCATCATCAAAAAATTAGATGTCAACAGACCAAAAAAAGTCGGAAAGCCTACAGAAACTATAGATAGTTAATGTGACAATCACATTATTAAAAATAGACTTGGAGCAATGATTAACTGAGGAACTATTTCTTTGGGAGCATGCTTTTGCAAGTAGTTCGCTGCCCCACCTGCCCATATGGACATGGACGGCACGCGCCTGGTCTGGACTATTGTCATGGAATCAGTCCCTTGATACCCTTGATTATCTTTTGACAACACATTTAGACTCTGATTTAGACGCTGTCCATGGGTCGAACTCAGTTCCCCTAATGGACCGCTGTGTGTCTCCTCTGTTGCCAGGTGACCATCGAGGTGGTGGACGGCCTGGAGAGCCAGGAGCCCGAGAAGGGCCTCCGCAAGGAGAGCAAGCCCGGCTGGCCCTCCCCCAACTGGAGGAACTGGTGGCCCCACACCTCCTCCTCCACCTCCTCCACCTCCCCGGAGGAGGTCCCGCGAGGAGGAGGAGGAGGAGCAGAGGAGCAGGACCCAGGGTTCGGGGCGAACGCGGAGGACAGCAACTTCCTCCGTCCACTGGGAGACTGGGACAGGAGAGCCGGCACTGGAGGAGGAGGTGCTGGAGGAGGAGGAGGAGGAGGAGGAGGAGGAGGTGGAGGGGGCAAGGCTCAGGCAGAATATGGTGAGTACGGGAAAGGGTGTGTGTGTGTCTGTATATGTATGTGCACATGGTGGAGGCGTTGTGTGTGTGTGTGTGTGTGTGTGTGTGTGTGTGTATATGAGTGTGCGTGTGTGTGTGTGTGTACAATACACGGTATGTGTGTGTCAGTGTGTGTGTGTTTGTATGTGTATATGCGACTGCGCAGTACACAGTGTGTCTGTGTGTGGGTGTGTATGTGTGTGTGTGTGTGTGTGTGTGTGTGTGTGTGTGTGTGTGTGTGTGTGTGTGTGAAGGCTAGTGTGCGCGAGTGGCATGCATTCTCGGTTCTCACCGCCACCAGCGAGCGCAGGAGCCGAGCCGACAGGACCCGGGCTCTCCCCAGATGGCTCCGGTCCCATGCCCAATCTGTAATTTGCAGATTTGCTGATTTAAGCTGTCACCATAATAAGTACGGCCGTCCCGTGCCAGCCCTAGCGCGAGCCCCCCACCTTGATTGAAGCCTTTAACACTTTTTCCCCGCCACCCCACCCCCCCCCCCCCCCCCCCCCCACCACCTTTCTTCTTATTTACGCGAGGGAGTTCTCCGCGGCTACGGCCACAGCTACGCGTCACACTCTCCCCTCCCACTGCCCCGGCGACAATCAAAGCCACTTCCCCCAGTAGGAAAGCGGTTCCCGGTAGGAACACTAAGCCGGCCCAACGCCGTCGTCCGCCGTCGCCATACTTCCTTCACCAGAAAAAAAAAAAAAAAACTCTCAAGGAGATCACAAAACCACACAGATAAATCTAAGAGATCCTAACACCCGCCGCTCTCCCTGTCTCGCCTCCCTCTCTCTCTCTCTCCTCCCCGCCCCTTCCGTGCCGAAGCATGCCCAAACCAACATGGTCGTGCAGGAATGTGCACTGCGGCCGCTGGGGGGGTACGGAGTTACGGACTCCCACCCAGCGAGTTGTGCTTCTCGTCCAAACCCCCAAACCGGGTGCGCTACACGCCCGGGCTAACCGCTGCGGTCGGCGTCGCAGTCAGCCGTGTTTCCGGGCCCTACGAGCGCTGGGGCTCTGGAAAATAGATGTGCTCCATATTCCCATGTCTAATGATCATAGCTGTGGATTGGGGCGGTTTGGGAGTTGTCTATCTTCATAACACACACGCGCACGCACACACACACACACACACTCACACAGACATGTGGCGGTTGTTTTGGGGGGGTGGGGGGGGGGGCTCATAGGTGGGCTGCAAGGCCGGCGGCCGGTTGTGTGTTGGAGCTCCTGTTAGGGCGGCTGCGATGGCAGGCGGGCTGCTGCTGCGCTGAACGGGGCTGCACGGGCTGCTGCACTGCCATCTACTGATGGCTATCGGCCCTGGATGCAGTCCCGTAATGACCCATAATGAGTGGCAGATACATGTGCTGGTGGGTGGGTGGGAGGAAGAGGAGGGGTGGAGGTGGGTGAGGGGACCGGGTGCGCTGGGGCTCGACTGCGTTCAGTCATTGTCTTGTGCCGAGATAAGGATCGTGGCTGCGCCGTGCTTGTTGTTCAGTGAGGACCTGCGATCGCGATTGTTCTGCCCCATGTTAATCCCAGAGGCACCGGAGGAATTCTGGCCATTTCCCATTGAATCTTTCAACAGCTATCAATCAAACGCAGGAATGATGGCTTGTATGTGGCTGCGCGTCTGTGTGTGTGTGTGTGTGTTTGTGTGTGCGTGCGTGCATGCGTGTGTGCGTGCATGCGTGTGTGCGCGTGTGTGTGTGTGCGTGTGTGCGTGTGTGTGTGTACGTGTGTGTACGTGTGTGTGTGTGTGTGTATGGATGCCAAAGCGAAGGCAGCCATGTGCCATGCAGGGAGACTGAGATGTCCACACATGGAACCACGCGATGGAGGGAATGTCTCGGGGAAGGCAGCCGACCAGTTGTAACCTGTTTGATCTCCGCTGCGTTCGGATGGAATCTGCAAAATGCTTCCTGGTGGTTCCATCCATCGAGTGGAGATAACATAAAAAACACACACACACACACACACAAACAGGCACACACACGCACACACAGAGACACACACGCAAGCACACACACACACACACGTACACACACACACACACACGTACACACACACACACGTACACACACACACACTGTAAAAAATCGCAACAGACTCACTCAGATAACCGATACTGCCACCAAAATAATCGGTCTGCCCACCAACAATCTACAAGAACTAAACAGCAAAGCCATCACACGTATCACTCCTGCAATAACACAGGACATTACCACTCCACCGCTGCTTCTCCCTCCTACCCCCTGGGAGGATGTATGTAAGCATAAGATGCAAAAAAACCTGTTTCATCAGGGGCCTAATCCCCTCAGCCATCCCATTACTCAACAAAGCAAAACCCCACAGATGATGTGTGTAACAACCCTGTACCCCAACCCCAATGTATGTCTGTTGTCGTGTATGTCAAATGCAAAAGTGTTTTATACGTACGTTCTTCACGTGGCTGTGACGAAGAAATTAGATGAGAAATGACGAAGAGAAAATAATTTCCCTAAGCGGACAACAAATAAACTAACTAACTATATACACAAACGCACACACACACACACACACACACACACACACACACACACACATTTATATACACACCAACAGACACACGCATACAAATATATACATGAACACACACACACACACACACACAAACGCAGATGCAGAATCATTTAGTTCGGGGTCAAAGTGCACACACACACACACACACTCACACTCACACACACACACACAGACGCACAGCCACATGCACTTGGCACGTGCACATGTGAACATATGTCTGGACGCGGGCCTGGCTGGTATCTGGTTCGAGAGGTCAAAGTCAAAGGAAACTTTGAGGCTTACCCCCTCCCTCCTCACCTCCCCCCCTCCCTCCTCCCACCTCTCCCCCCTACTCCCTTTGCCCCTGATTATTAGTGTGGCATGCTAACAGGCCTGTGTAAGAGGACCATGTGGCCCACATCAAAGCTCTCTCCCATTCTCTCCCCCTCTCTCGTCCTGTCCCTCTCTCTCTCATTCTCTCTCTGTCTCATTTTCTTTCTCTCTCTTTATCATTCTCTCTCTAATTTTCTTACTCTCTCTCTCCCTCTTATTCTCTCTTTCTCCCTCCCTCCCTCCCTCCACTCACCCATGCTCTCTCTTATTCTCCCTCTCTCACACTCTAGCTCGAACTTAAGTTTTATGAAGACATGAAAAATCTGGATTCCATTTGTTCCCCTTATTCCATGTCGAAATGTATTTTTTAAAGGAAATAGGATAATATTAATATCTTGTACAAGCTTAATAAGCTAGAAGAGAGCTAAAAGTTTAGATTTCCCTCTCTCTCTTTCTCTTTCGTCACAATACAGCTCAATATTGTGTCATAGATGAATTCCCTTAAATGAATGGATTAAAAGGCATGTGAATTAAGTGTTTTGTATAATGAATGAATAAACAATTCTCTCTCGCTCTCTCACTCTCTCTCTCTCTCTCTCATCCCAATCATCCCATTACAAATGAATGAACTCACATGACGGATTCACATCCACGTAAACAATCACTAACCACAACCCCCACTGTGAACCTCTCTGCCCCTCCCAGACTACATGGACGGCGAGGGCGACTGGAGCAGCTGGGCGGCGTGCAGCGTGAGCTGTGGCCACGGCAACCAGAAGAGAACGCGCTCCTGCGGCTACGCCTGCACCGCCACCGAGTCCCGCACCTGCGACATGCCCAACTGCCCCGGTACGGAAGACACACCCGCCAACACCACGGGATGGGGGGGTTTCCCCCTCCGCCGCCGTCACGCTTCCTGACAGGAGCTGTCGGCCCTGTTTCGGTTTTGGTCGCAGTTTGGTTGCTCATTTGTGCGTTTGTGTCTCGTTTCTTTTTTCGACAGGCATCGAAGACGCCTTCAAAACGGCCACCACTGAGGTGAGCCTGTTGGCCGGAACGGACGAGTTCAACGCCACGGAGCTGTTTGGCGTCGGTGAGGATGCTTATGTCTCTCACTTTCGGCTCTCGCTCTCTCTCTTTCTCCTTCTCTCTCTCTCTCGCTGCATCTCTCTTGCTCGCTCTTTCTCTCTCTCTCTGGTTCGCTTTCTCTCTCTCTCTCTCTCTCTCTCTCTCTCTCTCTCTCTCTCTCTCTCGCTCGTTCTCTTTCTCTCTCTCTCTCTCACTTTCATTCACTCTCTCTCTCTCGCTCTCGCTCTCTCTCTCTCTGCTGGATTCATTTAACATCACGGTCCACACACACACACACACACACACACGCACACACACACACGCAGTCACCCAGATGGTCCGGCGGATCCTGTCAGTTAATCCATCTGCGTATGGTTCAGCTCTGCCTTAAAGTAAACCACTAATACCAGGACTGTGGCACATTACTGCGCCGGGGTTGACATGTGTAGCACACCAGTTGAAAAGGGCCCGTGCTCCTCTTTCATTTCCCCTGTCTAGATGAAGTGCAGAACATGTCAGCGAGCGTGAGGGTGGGCAGCGAGGACACTAAGCGTGTCAGCCAAACGTCTGCAGTCAGACGCCATGGTTCATTACCCCTCTCCTTACAACACATGTCCCTGTCTGGTCCCTAAACCCAGAAATACTCCATGCTAAATATATATTTTTTGAATAAACACAATCAAAGGTCATGGCCCTGTTTCCTGACTGACTGGGTGTGAGTGTGATGGGGCGAGAGGGGTGGGGCATATAGTTGCGATTTAGAAGAGGGTATTAACATCTTCACCTGATCCTCCCTCCAACCCTCCACAATCTGCCCTCCGCCCTCCAATCTCCTCTCTTCCTCCACCTTTCAATCTCCTCCCTTCACCCTCAATCCTCCACCCCTCCACCCTTCTCCCTCCACCCTCCCTCCCCCCCCCCCCACTCCACCTTCCCCCCCTTCCCCCTGCACTCTCCCTCCTCCCTCCTCCCTCCTCCATCCTCCTCCACCCCCCCCCCCCCCCCCCCCTCCCACCTCCTCCCACCCAGACACGGACAGCTGCGAGCGCTGGATGAACTGCCGCAGCGACTTCCTGAAGAAGTACATGGCCAAGGTGGCGGAGGACCTGCCCAGCTGCCCCTGCTCCTACCCCACCGAGGTGGCCTACAGCACGGCCGACGTGCACGACAGCGTGACGCGCCGCCGCTTCCGCTGGAAGGACGCCAGCGGGCCCAAGGAGAAGCTGGAGATCTACAAGCCCACGGCGCGCTACTGCATCCGCTCGCTGCTCACGCTCGAGTCCACCACGCTGGCCGCCCAGCACTGTTGCTACGACGACGCCATGAAGCTGGTGACCCGCGGCAAGGGGGCGGGCGCGCCCAACCTCATCAGCACCGAGTTCTCGGCCGACCTGCACCACAAGGTGGACGTGCTGCCCTGGATCATCTGCAAGGGCGACTGGAGCCGCTACAACCAGGCCCGGCCGCCCAACAACGGGCAGAAGTGCCCCGAGAACCCCCAGGACGAGGACTACTACAGACAGTTTGAGGAGGCCACCGAGTTCTAGTCGACGCCCATGCCCCCCCCCCCCCCCCCCCCAATGCCCTGCCCACATTCCCCAAGCCCCGCCCCCCCACCCCCCAAGCCCCACCCCCATCCCCAGTCCCATCAACAGTTCAGACAATTCGTCGACACTGCTGATCTCTAATATTGGGCCCTATCAAAACACGTGTCAGTTGTGTCTTTGGGTTAATGTCAAGCAGCACAGGGGACCCCCTGGTGACCCCTGGTGACCCCCGGTGACCCCTGGGGAGGCAGAGCCCCTGGGCCCCTACTACGACACGGCACGGACACAAAGACCTCGTCTACAACCCAACGCTAAATACCGTTTTTCGTTAAGAATTCGTACAACAAAGATCTTTTTTAAAGAAAAACAACCAAACGCATTATGTTGCCAATTTTATATTTTGATGTATTGGTCACAAAGGGAACATTTATACTTAAAGAGTTAAAGGGAAAATGTCTGTTGTAGTTTTTGTTTGTCTTATCGGTTTGACCTTTTAAAGAAAGTGCGGTACGGAAAGAGGGTTAGAGTCCACCCATCATAAATTCTGACCAATGAAGTTTGACAACAGATGCCGTGTGGCCGTGATAGGCCGAGGAATGTGGATGGGGATGGGGAGGAAAGATGGTGTCCCGGCTGAGCCAGTGGCTGTCGGGTTCCTTATTTTATTCAGGTTCTCATGGCCGCTTGTATGTTCATTTTTTAGCATGCACGTGTTTATTTTTTACAAATACTTTACGACCATGTACCTGGCCGTCTGACTCAGGTCAGTCTCTTCAATGTAAAAAAAAAACACAAAAATCCTGCATTATTTTTGTAAAGTATTTATTTAAGTTGTAGATGTGGCCTAGTTCGGTTTGTCTGTCTTGTCCGTTGTCCTTGAGATACCTGTGTTAGCTCAGAAGTCTGCCAGCGATGATTGAACTATTATTTTAAGTTAGGAATGAACCTCCATAGACAGATGTGTGAATACAGATGTGCAGAGAGATTTCTTTAGATCTACATGTAAAAAAAACAATAAAGACAAATACAGGGATATACGTGACGAAAACCTTCTTCCTTCGATTCAATCGTCTCCTCTCAATCGTGTTTTTCCGGCCCTCGCTCCAAAATGGACGCAGGCTTCACGTGGCTCCTCTCTCTCTCTGGGGGCTCTTTTAACGTTTTACGAGAACCGAGATCAGCGAACGGAGCTGTTTATTGTTGTTCCTCGTTCATCTTGGACGGACTTTAGTACAAATTGCTACCAAACCCTAAAACCTCCTCACCATGCATCCTAATCAGATGCATAAGAGTCCGATTAGTCTCCGTGGGTGAGAGGGGTGGGGGGGAGTGACGGAACTGTAATACTTAACCTCACCGGGGCAGTGGGGGGGGGGGTGAGGAGGGGGGAGGAGGGGAGGAGGTAGGATGGAGGGGAAGGCTCTTTCTCCTCAATGCAACTCAGATTCTTTGTCTTTGGCATGTATCCTCGCATTCCTGCGTAATGTCTCGGTGTGTACTCACGTATGCACACGCATACGGATGTTAACACGCACACACGCACGCACGCACACACGTGCGCACACGTGCGCGCACACACACACACACACACACACACACACAGACAAACACACAAACACAACACACACTGTTGGAGTGCTGCCGTGCCGTAGCTGGGCTCTCTCTCTCTGACCGTACCCACTCCGCTCAGGGCTCTAGTCGTTGTGACAGAGAAATCCATTCATTGTGTCCTCATTCCTGCCTGCGATGTCTTGTGTGTGTGTGTGTGTGTGTGTGTGTGTGTGTGTGTGTGCGTGTGTGTGTGTGCATGAGTGTCCGTGTCTGTGTGTCTATATATGTGTGAGTGAGTGTGTCTCTGTGTGTGTGTTTGTGTGTTTGCATATGTGTGTGTGTGCATATGTGTGTGCATATGTGTGTGTGTTTGTGTGTCTGTGTGTGAGTGTCTGTGTGTGTGTGTGTGTGTGTGTGTCTGTGTGTGAGTGTCTGTGTGTGTGTGTGTGTGTGTGTGTGTGTGGCTGGCTGCCCTTTTTCTTGTTAAAGCGTACAGCAGGCCTCAACACGCTCCAACAGCCCCCGCGGCAGCAGCTCTCTCTGCTACTATTATCCCGCGTGCTTCATTATTTTCATACCGAGCGAGGCTACACAATAAGGTCCTCTCTGTAGTGTATGTGTGTGTGTGTGTGTGTGTGTGTGTGTGTGTGTGTGTCACTGTTGAGCTGCACCCCAAGAAGAGCTGGTTGACACCCCAACAAGAGTTGACACCCCAGATCTTTAAAACTACTCCACTGATGATTGATAATATATATATATATATATATATATATATATAAAAACAACCATAAAATACAGCTATTGATTCAAGATTCAGATCTTTATTCGGTTACATACACACAAACAAGACCATGACCTGGAGTGAAATAGAATCGACCACGTTTCCTTGACAACACAGAATATCACTCACTCACACATCACTCAAAAATCACTCAAGAAAAGAATATTTTTATACTAGCCGATAAAAAGCCAATTACTATTAGAGATGAGGCGAATATGTTATCAGTGTTGGTTACTGTTTTAAATAATGCACTCGGCTGTCGTGCATTACTTTAGTTTCCAATAAAGCTTCACCTCGCCGTGGTTCATTCCTGACATACGTATATATATATATATTGATAGCACAGTTCTCAATGTCTGGTTGATTAGCCCGTGTAATTATAATACCTAGTCTCATGAAATGAGATCTTGTTGTTTTTTTTCCTAAAGCTGTTGTCAAGCTTGCATGAAGGTCTACCTCTCTCTCTCTCTCTCTCTCTCTCTCTCTCTCTCTCTCTCTCTCTCCCTCCCTCTCCCTCTCTCTTTCTCTCCCCCTCTCTCCCTCAGCACGCCAGGAGGCTAAAGTTACAGCCGCCCGCCATGGATCAATATCCCTGCGGACCGTCTGCTGAACACGCCATGGAGGAGATCAAAGGCGGGCACACTCTTATTTTGAAACATTGGGTTCCAGGCTCAGATGGATGACATGCTGTCCGGACAGGCTGCACGTGGCCCGGGTCGGGCACGTATCAATCCTGCTGAGGTCGAGCCGACCTCAATAATCATACTTAAAAAACACGTGGAGGGTGTTGTATATCGCCCTGTCAACAAGTGGATATCTGGGCTCTGTCTTCAATGGTAAATGGACTGCATTTATACAGAGCTTTTTCTAACCAGCGGCCACTCAAAGTGGAGTCAACCATGCAAGGCGACAGCCAGCTCGTCAGGGAGCGGGTTAGGGTTAGGTGCCTCGCTCAGGGACACCTTGACACTCTAGCTAGGAGGAGCCGGGGATCGAACTAGCAACCTTCCTGCTTAGCAGCCGACCCGCTCTACCTCCTGAGCCACATAATAAGCACTGGGTAGGATCTTCCTCACTGACCAATACCTGCTCTTTACCGACCTGAGTTCCCTGTAAGAAGTTGCTTTGGATGAAGAACATCTGCTCAATAGTAAACAAACAAAACATCTGCATGGTAACTGTGTCCCAGACAGAGCGGAGAGACGGCCCTGTGTGCGCTCGCCGGGCGGTTGTAGCGTCGTCGTCCTATTCTGGGATGCGTTCAAATGGGGTGAAGCATCGCATTAGTGGTATATTGTCCAGGATGCGAAGGGGCTCGTTAGGCATCACCAGATATATGATTGTTGGTGTTCTGCTGCTGCTATTTTCTGTTGTGAGAAGGAAGTCACGATGGGCGCGCTTACACGGCTTCTTGGACACGGCTTTGACAGACTTTGGCGCTGTGGTCTGTAGAGTCTCTAGACCTCCTGCCTCACAACCACTAGCTATGGGAATTATATATGTATAAATATACTGTACATAATGCATATACAGTATTTATATAAATATATATATATATATATATATATATATATATATACACACGCACACACACACATATTTATATCAATACAGACAGACAGACGGATAGAATTTCACATCAATATGTATTTGTAGTAAATACTTGCAGCTTGGTGCTGATGTACAGTAAGTACTACCATACCCTCTTTCATAAGGAGAAGAAGAGGGCCTCTTCCTCTAGCATGCGTGATGCATGTGTGGCGGACATTTGCTCCCCAGCGGCCGTCTCCATCAGCCTTTCGCTCACTTGCACCCACTTTCAAATGAGACCTTTTATCCTCAGTTTGTGGGTGGTGTTTACTCGCATGGATGGGAGCGTACGCCACACATACAAATAAATACACTCACTCACACACACAGTCAACAACAGTGGCGTGGATGACTGAAGGACTGGGGGTGCACACACACCCAGTTAGACACACAGCTTAAACCAAACAGGTCAAGTGCGCCCGCGAAGATCTTAGATTGGGAGGGTGTGGTCCACCCCTTACACTTACACCACCAAATCCAGCACCGCACCTGCTGCCATGGCAGAACCCTCATAAAGGTGCTGTCAGCGAGTCTCCTCCACTGCCATGATGCTCACGGGGGCGAGCAGTAGGGGGTGGGGAGCGTGCGGGACCACACAGACCAGTGTTTATCTTGGCCGGGCCGGAGAGAGAGGCAACATCTGGACGCTGGCGGTGATCTGAGTGCGCCAGGGCGGCGTTTGATGCAGCTCGTGTGTTGCCGTTGATTGTTGTGCCTCGCTCTTCTTGGACACGAGATTAAAAGACAAAGCCCACGCTTATGCAATTACGCACACGTGCAGCTGCCGGGACGGCCGAGCAGCGCAGAGGGGGGGGGGGGGGCGGAGAGAGAGACGGGGAGAAATGGAAGTGGTTCTCGCTCTCTCGAGGAGTCCGGGACACTGACTAATAGCTTGGCTGGGCCGCATCTGCTTATTGCCCGTGTTTTAATTGTGTGTCGACCTCCGTTGAGGAGGCCCCCCGTTGAATGAGATTCCCTCTGAGGCGCTGCGGGCGACACTCCGGTTCATTTCATTCATTTCGCACACTGAGAAGCACTTCCCTTGTGAACTTTGGAAGCACCGGTACTGAAAAGGGTGGCGAGATTGTGTTTTAACGGTGATGGAAATACGAGTCAGTTTTTCCAATGCTCTGGGCCAGGGGGAGCGGAGCTGTAGAGCAGCAGCAGAACCACAACAACAACAACAGCAGTACAGAAGAAAGACAAGAGAGACAGAGAGAGAGAGAGAGAGAGAGAGAGAGAGAGAGAGAGAGAGAGAGAGAGAGAGAGAGAGAGAGAGAGAGAGATCTGCAGAGATCTGTAACTGTCAAGATGCCCTTAGGTTTTTGTCCATACTTACTTTTTCCTACAAAGGCAAGGGTGGTGGAGGGCTCCCTCTGAGAGTGTGAGTGTGTGTGTGTGTGTGCGCGTGTGTGTATGTGTTTGTGCATGTGCAACAACAACAAGAAGTGGTCGCAGCGAGGCACTTACACAGTAGGGGCCAGGGTTAGATGTGTCGTTCGGTGTGTTTATGTGTGTGTGTGTGTGTTATGGGGTGAGGATGGCTGAGTGTGGGCGGGGTGGAGCTACGGGGCCGTGATTCACTGTGACAGCGGCGCTCGGCATGTGAGGACAGCGGGGCCCGGCCCGGCGGAGGGGCCCAGCCCGACAGAGGGCCAGCGTCTTTGATCTCTCGGAGCTGCTGCCGTCTGCTTTGCATTTGAGAGGCTTGCTGCGCGCGAGCCATTGGATACACCTTGAATGGCTGCAGGACCTCGTCCCCTCTCTCTCCCATCTCTCTCTCCTCTACCCTCTCTTTCTCCCTCCCTCTCTCCCTACCATTTCTCTTCACCATCTCTTTCTTCTTCTACTCTTCTTTCTCTTTACCATCATTCCCTCTTTCTGCCATCTTTCTTCCTCCCTCTCTCTTTCTCTCATCTCTCTCCTCCCTCCCTCCCTCTCCCGCTCTCTCCTTCTTCTCTACCATCTCGCTCTATGCCTCCCTTCCTCCCTCCCTCTATCCCTCTCTCGCTCTACCTCTCTATCATATTCCTCTCTTTCCGATCTCTCTATCCCTCTCCCTCGCTCTCTCTGTCACTCTCCCTCATCTCTCTGTCACTCTCCCTCATCTCTCTCTTTTTATTGAGGACCCAGGAGTGAAGGGGGTCCAGGGAGGGAGGGTCTGGGGGGTATTCAGCGGAGGGCTTCTGCGCTAAGTGGCAGGGGAGGGGGGCTTCTTCAACCAGCCCAGATTATAAACCTGAGGTCTCAGGACCCGGGGTCTGCGAGGAGGGGAGCGCATCGGGGGGGGGGGGGGGGGGGGTCAAGGGGTGAAGTTGACACGTGTGCTCTCCTGTGCCACCGCCAGGATCAAACCTGGGTCACTGGATGCTGCGGAGAAAAATCATTTGTGTAGGTGGTCCCTCTGCTGGCTGAGCTGTCATGAAGCGTTTTTCCCTGGCTGATGTCGAGCCATGGGTTATACCTGAGACCGTTGAGTAAGGAGATGGTCTCTATCCACCCCACCCCCTCACAGACACACACGCACAGACACACACACACAACACTCATAGGATGAGTATATTCTCAGTTCTAAGTAGACTGTCTCCATGTTAATCTTCCCTATTGCATCCCTATAACTAAATATATATAGTTAGTTATCTCTTCCTCTTCTTCTGCTCAAACCAATGCTCCATCTCACTCTATTGCATACTTTTCTGGAGGTCCTTGTGATCACAGGGTTACAATATGACAGCCTATATTAGACCGAGCCCTTGAGGAAAAGTGGGTGCCCTTGGGCTACAAAGGAGGACTGTCACACGCGATTACGTTCCTTTAGGCAGATTGGAAATACAAGGACGTTAGCATGTGTAGAGATCGGAGTTGTACGTTTATGATATATTCAGATTTATAGAACAAAATGCTGCATTGGTGAGTGTATTATCTGATACATCTTAAATATGTTATGATCATTCAGGGCTTTTTATTTCAAGAGATTATTTCAAAAGAAACACAAACAGATTCCTTAACATCTTTTATTAGCTTTTTCTTCGGGCACTCTAGAAAGCGGTGCATACATTAATGTGTTTCAATAGCTTATGGCATTCTTTTATATTAAAACTTATTTCAAGTAGAGATAGAATATAGCTGTATTATAGTATTTATTCCATACTGGCGTTATTACTAGCTAAGATAAAGAAACAAACCAAAAAAAACGAAAAAGAAGAGAAACAACTGTTCCAGAAAACAACTGCACAACAAGTGGAGGCATCCGTTCACAACGACTCTCCCAACAGTCCTTAGCACCATTTCATGGGCGTCAACAAACTCCCATTGTTTCTCTCTTAACAAGAAAATATGTGTCTCTGTCAAGGTGAATGTACAAATATAAACCGTTTATTAATCAGTATTCTCTAATGGTGACTAACAGTCGTGTTTGATGAGGGATTTACAGACTAAAGCTACCTGAGCGCCGCGGCGTCTGCATCACACAGGGAAGTGTTTATTTTTATATATTTTCTTTTTTAACAATGGACTATTTATTTGACTCACGTGACTCCAAACATGTTGGCTCATCGCTGTGACCAGCCATTATTAAACCAAGAGGACAATTTGGCAAGTGTGTGGAATGGTAAGGCTGGGATGGTTGTCCACTCTCTATAACGGTGGTCAAGATGCACGCAACAAGGGTCAGGCCAAGCTGTCGAGTGCATAGCTAGAAGCACCCGGAAGGGAGGCCCCCTTTGACTCAGACTTTTAAATGGCCCCTTTTGGGTTCCATACAACGTGCGTTCCCAACGTCCTTTTCAAGGTTCTTTGAGACAAACAGTCTTTATATTCTCAAGTACATTCTTAAAAACATCTGTGGAGCAATATAAAAAAAAAGAATGAAATAAAACGTCACGGACATCCACCCTGTTTTTCCTAAATAGTAGCTTAAATACAATTGTAAGGACGGGGCATTTAGTACAAAAAAGAAAAGCTATAAAATATAATAACAATAACAAGAGGAGATGGGTGAGAGAAAGAGCATGAGGCATTGGGTCCTGTCCAGGTAAGACCATGATGCTAGGTGGTGGTGGTGGTGTTGGTGGGTGGGTGGGTGGGGTTGTGGGTGGAGGCGGAGCGGGGGGGAGGGGCTTGGCATAGTACAGTACATGCTGGAGGAAGATAGGTGGCCGTCCTTCTCATTGGACACCTGTGGGTGCAGAAACTACTAAAGCTTATAAGTCCTTCTTCCTATGGGGCTCGGCTTTAAAAGGAAGGAAGTGGGTTTAAAGGATGTGCATGTCTGCGTGTGTGCGCATCTATGCGTCTATGTGTGAGCGTGTGGTTTATGTGACTGGGTATGTGTGTGTGTGTCCGTTTGTGTGTGTGTGTGTATGTCTGTTTGTGTCTGTGAATGCACCTGTATGTGAATTTCTAGTCTATGTCTGG